>NC_134704.1:128769874-129101124 GCF_043290135.1 Rhipicephalus microplus
ATTCTTTCTCTGCAGATTTCTCACGCTCTGTAGTGGTCTAAAGAACAAAACTCTGCTGCTGTGTTACTTTCTTTTCGTTTCTTATTTATAGCTCTTTGTAAAAAAAAAAAAAGTTTGTTCCTTTCCTTTTCGTGAACAGTTCCAAGCTGTAATCTTTTGATTTGATTAATATGTGGAGTTAAATGTCGCAAAACCACCATATATTTGATTATCAGAGACTCCATATACTTAAGGGCTCCGAAAGTTTCACCTAGCTTCAATAACGGCGTCAATACATTATATATATATATATATATATATATATATATATATATATATATATATATATATATATATATATATATATATATATATATATATATTGTGAGACGACGTCAGGTACGAAGGAGCGACCGTTTTATTGTCAACCCAGACGCGCGAGCCAGCAACCGAGCAAGCAGCGAGCCGCTACGATGATGATGATCACGGTGCTTTGTATGCGCAGGTGAAAGTGAAAATGATGAGCAACACAATCAGCGCTCACACTATTTCCCCCCTACACGAAAGCGGTCTGCAAGACGTTCATTTAGTAAGTGTATGAGCGCTGGATATAAGGTTTCAGGCGAGACACATGGACGATCTCGGTCCCGCGACGACGGCGATCAGAAGCCGAAGTAACCGGCGCGACGCGATAATTTACGGCCGATGTTCGTTCAAGCACGGTGTAAGGACCCAGGTATCTGTGAATGAATTTTTCACAGAGGCCGGGTGTGCGAACAGGTGTCCAGAGGAGCACTTCGTCGCCTGGGTAGAATGACACAACTCGACGTGTCGCATCACAACGAACTTTTCGCTGGGCCTGAATGGTAGAGGTGTTGGCGCGGGCGATTGTGCGGCAGTGGTTGACACGGGCAGCGAATTCTTCCGGAAGGGACGCAGATGGGACAGAAGGCGTGGACAAAAAGCTGGTGTCTAGAACAAAAGATGGTGCACGGCCATACACAAGAAAAAACGGGCTGTAACTTGTAGTGCGTTGTATGGCAGTGTTATAGGCAAACGTGACGAAAGGTAGTATTGTGTCCCAGTTCTTGTGATCGGGTTGGACATACATAGAGATCATGTCTGACAAAGTTCTATGAAAACGCTCAGTAAGACCATTGGTTTGCGGATGATATGCCGAGGTGGTCTTATGGATTGTGTCAGAGGCCTGTAAAACTTCAGCGAGCACACGAGAAAGAAATGTCTTGCCACGGTCACTCAGGAGAACACGAGGGGCGCCGTGGCGCAGGATAATGGCACGCAGAACAAAGTCGGCTACTTCGCTGGCAGCTCCAGTAGGAAGAGCTGCCGTCTCAGCGTAGCGAGTAAGATGGTCTACGGCAGTAACAATCCAGCGGTGACCGGCGGCGGTAAGCGGAAGGGGTCCGTATAAGTCTATGCCGACGAACTCGAAGGGAGCGGATGGGCACGGGAGAGGCTGTAGAGGGCCGGCGGGAAGGGATGTCGAACGTTTTCGGTGCTGACATGATGAACAGGAAGTGACGTACCTGGAAACACTAGTGGAGAGGCCAGGCCAGAAGCAGCGAGTCTTAATGCGATCGTAGGTTTTATGAAAACCCAAGTGGCCAGCCGTCGGGTCGTCATGAAAGGCTTCTAAGACTTGGAGTCGAAGTGAGCGAGGTATGACCGGGACCCATCGGCTACCGAGAGGATGGTAAGTTTGTCGAAGTAGCGTTCCGTCATGAAGTTTGAAACGCGTGAGTTGTCGTCGCAAGCGGCTGTTGGGAGCACGAGATGAGCCGGTGAGCCGATCGATGATTGTACGGCAGTATGTGTCTGCACGTTGGAGCGAGGTGAGGTCTGCGGATTGAAGGAAGTCATCCGGTGCAGTGGGCTCGATGGGACTAAGACTGGTCATCTGCGTGGTCTCTTGGCTGGGAGGTGCTGCGCAGCAGGTAGATGCGTCATGATTTTGCAACAGCGGACAGCGTGACAAAGCGTCGGCATCTTGGTGTTTGCGGCCCGACCGGTATGTGACACTGTAGTCATACTCCTGCAGTCGGAGCACCCAACGACCGAGGCGTCCTGACAAGTTTTTTAATGATGACAACCAACAGAGCGCATGATGATCCGTGACGATCGTGAAGCGGCGGCCATACAAATAGGGGCGAAATTTTTGCACGGACCATACGATAGCGAGACATTCCTGTTCAGTGATGCTGTAATTGCGTTCCGCTGGGGAGAGAGTACGGCTCGCGTAAGCCACGACTTGCTCTTGTGAAGCCTGGTCACGCTGCAGCAGAACAGCGCCGATTCCGTGCCCACTTGCGTCAGTGTGTAATATAGTAGGGGCTGTGGGATCAAAATGGCGAAGAACTGGCCCTGACGTGAGGCATCGCTTCAGGGTCTGGAAAGCAACTTCACAGTCATCTGTCCAAAGAAATGATGCACTTGTGGTCAGGAGTTTGTGAAGAGGAGCCGCGATAGTGGCAAAATCACGGACAAAACGGCGGAAGTAAGAGGCTAAGCCGAGGAAGCTGCGAAGGTCTTTGAGCGTGGTGGGCTTAGGAAAGTGCAGCACAGCGGCCACTTTGTCGGGATCAGGTTCGATGCCAAGCTTGCTGACAACGTGGCCTAACACTTTGATGCTGCGGCTCGCAAACCGACACTTCTTGGTATTTAGCTGGAGACCGGCTTTGGCTAGACATGTGAGCACCTCGTCTAGACGTTCTAGGTGTTGCGAGAAGCTGGATGAAAAGATGACGATGTCATCCAGGTAACAAAGACAGGTCTTCCATTTTAGGCCACGCAGCACCGTATCGATCATCCGCTCAAATGTGGCTGGGGCATTGCAGAGCCCAAAAGGCATCACATTGAATTCGAAGAGACCATCAGGAGTAGCAAACGCTGTCTTCTCTTTATCAGACTCATGCATCGGGATCTGCCAATACCCAGATCGTAGGTCGAGACTTGAGAAATATTCTGCACCCTGTAAGGTGTCAAGTGCATCGTCAATTCGAGGCATAGGATATACATCCTTGCGCGTAATTTTGTTTAGTGCCCTGTAATCAACGCAAAATCGCACTGATCCGTCCCTTTTCCTAACTAGGACAACAGGAGAAGACCAAGGGCTTGTGGAAGGTCTGATAACGTTGCGTGCGAGCATGTCATTGACTTGTTCCTCGATGACCTTGCGTTCTGAAGACGACACGCGGTAAGGGCGACGGCGGATAATACGAGAACCGTCTGTGGCGATGTGATGAGAGGTCACCGTAGTTTGACCTAAGCCATCCGAACAAACGTCAAAACAAGTCTTGTGTTTTGTTAAAAGGGCCATTAAGTCATTAGTTTGCGTTGGAGTGAGATATGGACTCAAAGTGGCTTTAAGCGCATTAGATGAGCCTCCTGGTGGCGTACACTTAGCGACTGACGGCGGAGACGATACAGTGACGACACATACCGGTGCTATGTCGATAAGGCTGGCAACAGTGGACCCCTCTGGCAGTAGTTGTGGCTCTGTTGTCGTGTTGTAGGCGGTGAGACTGGCATGACCACGCGAAAACCGCACTAGACAACATGCGATGGCGATTCCTCGGAAAATGCAGCGCTGATCGGGGACAACCACTGCGTCACCGTCAATGGTATCGCTGGATCTAATGGTGAGGATACGTTCTTGGGCCGGGGGCAGTACAAAGTCTGCAGCTGCAACAAGGTGAGGCGACGAAAAATCGTAAGCACTAGAATTTTCAGTGTCCGTAATGCGAATAACGGGCGGACCACACGAAATGACAGCGGAAGCGGCTGACAGGAAGTCCCAGCCCAATATAATCGGATGAGCACATGAAGAAAGCACAGCCAATTGTATATGGTGACGAATTCCGTCGATCAGAACACGAACAGTGCATTGTCCAATAGGGTAAATTCTATTTTCATTAGCACCACATAACACCGGACCAACATATGGAGTTTGCACTTTTCGTAGACGATGACATAGTTCGCGATCAATGACCGAAATGGCTGCTCCAGTGTCCACGAGTGCGTCAACCGAAATGCCTTCTACACAAACAGTTAGTAAATTTGCAGGGCGCGCAGGAGGAATTGGGACAATTCGACGACAGGCAGTTTCTCCTCCAAAAACTGCAGCTGCTAGTTTTCCGAGTGGCTGTCGAGGGGCATCAGGGCAGAACGTAAAGGCGAAGTAGTACGGCGGAAGGGCGATGGTGAACGACGGCGGGGTGAGCGGGAAGAACGAGGTTCACCGTGGGACAAAGGAGGCGAAGGCGAACGTCGTGACGAGGGAATGTAGGTTCCTGGAACGTAGGGGTCAGACCTCGCAGCCCGGTCACTCTCGTACGAAGAATAACCTCGTCGTTCATCTTGCTGGCGCCGACGGCAAAAGCGGGAGATATGTCCTCTTATGCCACAGTAGTAACAGACGGGGCGCATAGGGCGCCAGGCAGGGAAGTGTGGTTGTGGTGGTGCCTTGGCTGCCATCGCAGCCAAATGGTCGTATACGACGTCCGTAGTTACAGGTGGAGTAGGTGGAGGAGGCCGTGACACGACTTCGGCATACGTAGGCACATGTAAGGGCACAGGAGGCGGGGCACGTGCGACGCTCGTCATCGACGCCAATTCGTCCTTTATAATTTCCCGCAGGTTAGGAGGGGGTGAGCGGGCAGGTGAAGTCGGTGCGCTGGCAGGAACAAGGCTGTGAAGTTCCTCTCTCACTATGGTGCGAATTAGAGCTCGCAGCTCATGCTCGCCAGTAAGACGAGTGTCATAGGAGGCGTGTGGAAGGCGCATTGAGTAAAGTGCGTCCAGGCGCTGGCAGGTGGTAATAATGTCCTGAACTGTTGTCGGGCTCTGCATGACAAGAGCATTAAAGGCGACGGAGTTGATGCCTTTCATTACTTGCCGAATACGATCGGCCTCCGGCATGTCCTTTTGGGCGCGGCGGCAGAGGGCCAGAACGTCTTCAATGTACGATGTGTACGATTCGTCAGGCCCCTGGATGCGGGTAGCGAGCTTCTGTTTAGCTACCTCAGAGCGTCCTGTAGAAGTGCCGAATATTTGACGCAGCTGCTTCCTCAGTATATATATATATATATATATATATATACTGAGGAAGTGTGTGCGTGTGGGGGGGGGGGGGGGTGCGGTTCGTTGCAATAACTTATATGATCAGTGATCACAAACACGCAGCACCGGACTGTTTGTAAATCGGTCTTTCGAAGGAGTACAAAGTGAAGTTTGGTTCTTTGAACACAGCTTTAAAGCTCATTCATCGACATTGATTTAGGTGCTGAGAACGATGTGCCTGTCTGTACGCTCGTTAACGCGACTCCTAGGTAAAGTTTCAGATCACCAAGATTTCACAGCATACCATATACACGTGTTGTGCTTGTTGCAACAACAATTATATCTAGGATTTCACCTGCATAACCACGATATAGTGACGTGGCATGCCGCAGTGGAAGCTACATGAATTTCTATATCACGGTGTTCAAATGGACGAGCATTATAGCTGCACGCGTGCTTCGAGCGTTTTCGCTTCCGTCGGAATACGACCGCCACGGCCGGAATCGAACTCATGACCTTCAGGTGGGCAGCCGAGCACAGCGAGAGGCTCTTCACTATCCACCCACACTCTCAAATTCGTATGTTTAGGTAAATAAATGATCAGCATATGAGCCCTTACGGTATACGTCTTCCGTGCACGGAATACCTAATGGAAGTACGAACAGCTATTAGGGCGCTATACAGTGCCCAGAAAAGTCACAGACGAAATATAACGCCGTTATCTCTCGTACGAAGAACGAGCAAGACCCACATGTCGCGGGCAGCACCACTGAACTCGGAGCATCTGCTCTTTCAGCGTGCACCTCGAACCATTTCTACGAGGCGCGTCTACCCGAAGAATAAATCGCTAGGACGGCCACATGCTTAGAGATTTGGAAGAATGTTTATGATTCAAACTCTTTATCGGCTATAAATAACGAAACTTGACAGTCCCTGTCCGGGGGAGAGTTCGGGTGCGAGGGGCTCTCGTGAGCAACTGGGCTTGTCTTGTATTCAGATCTCGTTGGGCGACGCACGAACGTATAATGAATAAGCAAAGAAAGCGAGAGGGGGGGGGGATAAAGCATGAGCTGACCTGAGAGTTATCTCGACTGTTTCGCGACTTCCCCCCTGATCCCCGTGGCCCTACCCACAGGACCAGCTCTCGAACAGCCTCCTGGAAGTTAATTATCAGTTCCTAGGACCAGCCAGAATAATCGACTCGGTGAGGCGGCCCTTCGAACGCAGCCCGTGTACTTTTAAAAGGCGCCCGTAAACAGGTTTGGCTGACAAACAAACCAACAAAAAATATTTGTCTGCGGAGCAGTTGCTGTTATTTGCTACGTAACGCCATTCTTTAAGCGTGGCTGGCCAGTTGCCGTACACAAAGCAAATGTCTAGCACGGCGTCGAGGAGGATGGTCCAAGAACCACTTCAGCGAAGTTGAATTGTATGAAGTCTCCGAATGCCGACAGGAACGCTTGGACGTCGTGAAGTCTGTCAACGAAAGAATCCTTACTTATCGGTTGGTCGATATGTATTTAAAATGCTGTGCCGTCTACGCTAGTAGTACAGCGATTACAACTGGCGTTTCATAACGAGTTTCGCATAACGAGTTTCGCAGAATCATAGCTCAGGTGATCCCCGGCACAACCGGTTCACATTACTTCTCGTCGGTAATACAGAAATCACTCTCTGTTACCGTCTACCGCATAAAATGTTGCTGTGCGCACTATAGATGTGTAAATACTGTAGCCTATCCACCGTCCCTAAGTGACAAATGAAAGCTACAACTGAATGCTTATCGGCAAAATAAAGTGCGAACATATAATAGAAAATACGGGAACTATACTTTGGAAGGCCTCCGCACTTTTATCTTTAGTGGAGACTCGCTCACTGGATTTAATGCCAACCGGTTGTCCCCCCGTGATCTCCGGCGACAGCGCATCTCTGGCCGATTGGCTCGCCCTACGCCATCTCCTGACGCCGACATGATCTCTCTGAGTGATACCCTGTCTTCGGACTCTTGCGACCGTGTCCATCTTTCCCATCTTCTCCTTGCTTCCGTATGTGGCTGTCCATGCCCCTCTCTCTATATCTATACCTTTAGTTTATCCATATCCTTTTAATTCCTCCTTACCCCCACCCGTCGTGAGCGACTGTTGAGGTGTCCTCCCCCTTAGAGACATTTGCGGAGCTCACATTTATCTTTTTTTCACTTAAGAATCCCTCCCCCTCCCCCATTTATTGTCCAGTGTAGAGATTCGAAAGTGGTGGTAATGAGAACATTTATAAGGCTTCTTAAGGGACATGTGGTACATTGGGACCAGCCCGTGATGGATTGATTCTTACAAATACTACTACTAATCCCCCCCCCCCCGAATTTCAGATCAACGGATATCCTGAAGGTGGCCTAGTATGTCGGTATCGCGCAAATGCAGGGATGCGACGCTAATGGCTCCAATCGATGCCGGTAATTTAACACCACCTATAACCAATATTAACATGTCCTCAAAACAGTGTTGTCAGCGTACTGCTAACCACTGCTTTTATGCGGTCATAGTCCCATCATTATGGTGAGTGAAAAAGTTAACGCTAGTTGCTCGGCTTCTTTTTTTTTTGTTTCTTTCGCTTGCTCTCTCTCTCTCTCTTCCTCGTCTAATTGATTTTGTGGGGTTTAACGTCCCAAAACCACTATTTGATTATGAGAGACGCCGTAGTGGAGGGCTCCGGAAATTTTGACCACCTGGGGTTCTTTAACGTGCACCCAAATCTGAGTACACGGGCCTACAACATTTCCGCCTCCATCGGAAATGCAGCCGCCACAGCTCTTCCTCGTCTAGTTCTCCGAAGTGCGCAATAGAAAACAACAACACGTGGTCCAAGCATTTTAGGGGCAGCGCTCCTTAGGGTGTGGGTCTGTCCATCCTCCGATGGTGTATGTGGCCACCGGTGGCACCTACGCGAAAGAGCGGTCCTTAGAATATCCGCTGGATGGCGGCCCTTGCATATGATGAATACACGACGAAAAGATGTGAGGTGCTGTACTTGTAGTGTTCACTAGATAGATGGACGGATGGACATACAGATGGACGGACGGAGTGATGGACGCACAGACAGAGCGGTGGACGCGCGGTCGGACAGACAGGCACACAGAGGGATGGCCGCACGAACAGACGCACGGACGGGCGGATGGACAGACTGAAGAACGGACGTACCGACGGACGCATGGAGGAACACATGCACGGAAGGACAGATGGACGCATGGATGCATGGAAGCAAGAACAAATGGGTGTACGAAAGCACGGACGAACTGACGAATGCTTCGCCCCACCAATCATGATTCACTCCGTGGATATGCTGAGATTTTTTTTTTTATTAGAAACATTTTCACCTATTCGTGGTCAGCACTATATAGGCGTTATAAACACACAGACGAATTTGCTTCGTGTTTGAAGTCTAGCAGTGAGCGGTGGAGGAGTCAGGTTTTTAAATGTTCAAAACCGGTGAATTCCATTAGCAGGGGTGTCTCTTAAGATCGACCCTCAAGCACTTGTCAATACCAAGAACTGCACGCTTCGAACTCGTGACACGTGCCTCTCGTTCACCCGATAACGGAAAACTGTTTTTGTTGTCACCATGCGCACTTCCGCCGTTATCTGCGGTCACACTTGAAGTTCCGCAGAAGCGTTAACGACTCTCAACGCCGGAGTAGTTCGCACACGTCCTTCCGACGCGTGCTCATCTCCCGCGTCGGAAAGTCGATCTCTTTGCGGAAGGGGGGGAAACGGGTAGCAGGCCAGTCACTAATGAAAAATAAAACAGTTCGCGCACACACATGTGCTTCGCATAGCGACAAGGTCGGGTCGTTGCACGCTCTCTCTCTCTCTCTCTTTCCATTCGCACGCATGGTTCAAGGCGGTGTAAAAGTGGGCCGCGGAAACGCACATCTGGGAAACAAGATAGGACATCGCCGAACCCTCGGCCGGAAAGGGGGACGCTGGTGCTGCTTCTGCTGCTGTTGCTGCCGAGGGAAGCCTGCTTCATGCGCGCTGTTCGCCGACCCAGCGGCCAAGTTTTCGCTGGTTTTCGCGCGCTTGCGGTGCAGTTGCTACGCATTGTGCATAGTAACGCCCGAAAGTGTATTGCTGTAGATTAACATAAATATGGGCAGCTTGGCAGAGGAGTGGAGAGGTTCACAGCAGCAGCAGCTGCTGCTGATGTTGTTATTGTATTCGGTCTTTGTTGTTGTTGTTGCTGCTGCTGCTGTTTCTGTAGCCACCCCAGCCGGAAATAACGTAGTTTCTGCGGCACATACCCACTGTGCTTTCGATACCACAATTATTAAGGCGAAATACTTAGATGCCCCACCAAACGGGAAATTTGATAATCGGCGGCGATCGTCCCGTGTCGTCGGGCATGAGTGATGCAATAAATGGCACTTGATGACGTCACGAATTCTGGCACGGCATCATGTGACGTAAGGCCACACGATCCAGTTGTAGCGCCCGCCCTTGGGCAAAAATTCGTGGCGTTTGCCTGAACTCAAATTCGAGCGCACAACACCTCGCTTGATTGATATGTGGGGTTTAACGTCCCAAAACCACCATATGATTATGAGAGACGCCGTAGTGGAGGGCTCCAAAAATTTCGAGTATCTGGGGTTTTTTAATGTGCACCCAAATCTGAGCACACGGGCCTACAACATTCCCGCCTCCACCGGAAATGCAGCCGCCGCAGCCGAGATTCGAACCCGCGACCTGCGGGTCAGCAGCCGAGTACCTTATAGCCACTAAAACACCGCGGCGGTACCACACAACACCTCACGCGTTTCTTATATAGTGACACCAAAAACTCGATATATACCTGCATAAATGATATATTCTGAGCATAAAATGTAAATCATCCGATGGTTGTGAAAAAGGGTAACACTCGTATAAAATTACCTATAAAACACAACTGAAGGAAGATAACAAGAATGAACCATGTACTCTTCCTTATTATCTCCTCTTTCATCCAGGTTTTTTTTTTTTTTCAGGTGAACTGGTATTATGTCACTCACGATATTCCCAAACTTACGATGCCAGGCGACACATGATACACAATGGCGGCGGTGCCATTTGGTGGGAACGTAGACCTTCTTTGTTTGATGCAAGCCGACAGAAGCACGCCTCGCCGCATATCCTATCTGCGACGACTGGTTCCCACGGGAAGGTATGCGCGCATACGTGCTTGCGAACTGGAAATCGTACGCAGTGTGTATACAGCAACAATATATATATATATATATATATATATATATATATATATATATATATATATATATATATATATATATGTGTGTGTGTGTGTGTGTGTGTGTGTGTGTGTGTGTGTGTGTGTGTGTGTGTGTGTGTGTGTGTGTGTAAAGGATGACCTTAGACCATATCACATGATCATTGCATTTCGTCATCGACTTCCGGTAAAGGGCCAGTGGTCTAACGCTAACATTTTTTTTAATATTTGTTTCCCTACCCAGATTGAAGTCGCGGGTTCAATTACCAGTCTCGACGACCGTATTTGAATGAGAGCGAAACGCAATAAAACTCGTGTGCATAGATTTTGGGGCACGTTGTGAAATTCCAAGCTGTAAAAGCTAATCCAGTCGCTCTCACTATGATCTGCCTCATGATAATATTCTGGTTTTCGCACGTCAGACACCGCAAGTTATTAACGTGAGAGCGTTAAAGAGCTTATTTAGCAAAAATTTCTGCGTTGACGGGTCAATACCAAAAAGAAAAAGAAGAATAATAATAGATAAGAACGGGTCAATACCAACAACTACGTCAATACAAGAACCAAGACCAAGTCATTGGTCGGGAGCGAAATATCATCATCTCGTTCGTGACCGAAATATTCAGATGTACATAAAATAAATGATGAAAATTTCCGAGTCTGAGATTTACAACTCAAGTCGTCTGCGTCGCAAGCAAATGTTCTACCACAGTGCCACGATATTTGTTTAAATATACTTTCGGAAAAGCACAACATCAATGTCATGTAGTGGAAAGGGTCTCCTTAACGCATCACATGTTGCGTGGCAGAAGCGTACAATCGCGCCTGGCTTCAAAAGATGTGAATTCAACAAAGAGTGAGTGTTTTCAAGCCCCATGGCTTGATTACAAAGCGCTCAGACATGTTTAATCATTATGAGCAACAGAAGCATCCACAAAGAGCATGGCTGTGCAGGTTCTCTTCTTCTTCTTCTTCTTCTTCTTCTTCTTCTTCTTCTTCTTCTTCTTCTTCTTCTTCTTCTTCTTCTTCTTCTTATAATAATAATAATAATAATAATAATAATAATAATAATAATAATAATAATAATAATAATAATAATAATAATAATAATAATAATAATAATAATAATAATAATAAATTATTATTATTATTATTATTATTATTATTATTATTATTATTATTATTATTATTATTATTATTATTATTATTATTATTATTATTATTATTATTATTATTATTATTATTATTATGTAGGATTCTTCCATTTTGTGTGAACCTATGAAGCCACGTGGACCCGACAGTGGACCGGAGGGCGCGACGAAGCTTTTTGGTTCCGTCCGTGCGTGTGCCCATCTTCCATGCTTCCGTTCGTCCTTCCATGCTTCCGTCTGTTAGTCTATCACGGTGTCCGTCCGTGCTTCCGTGAACCTATGAAGCCACGTGGACCCGACAGTGGACCGGAGGGCGCGACGAAGCTTTTTGGGCCACCTCAGCATTGTTGGTACCGACCGCCAGGGACACCACAAACTCTCGCTGAACACATTGAGACGCTGAAGTACCATTCTAGCCACCCTAGCTGAAGTGTCAATGCCCTTTTCGGCGCGTTTTCAAAAAAGGCTTCCTGGGCGCTTACATAATCAGCCGTGACCCCCTGCTCACAACTAAAAAAGAAAATAATATGCACGGGCAAGTCCGGTTTTGCTGCATCTACTCGCTAGGCGCATTGGAAGACTCGGTTTTGCTGCGCCTACTCGCTAGGCTGTGTGTTCTGGAGCTACCATCAGATCTCGTAGTGTGCATTGCCGGGCGCTGATTCGTAAAAGGAATAACTATGGCGTAGTGAGAACTTAACAAGTGTGCTTTCAGTAGGCATTCGGCGATGCTTTGAAACGGCCAATGTTAGGCGCACAGTGTTTGGTTTTCTTACGCCATGGCTGAGGCATGCACCTAGAACCAAAACAAGGCTAGCAATTGAGAAAGCAGTGCGCACGGGGCCCGATTTCGCTATCGCGTTGTACTTTTGAAGGCGAAGCTGAAGCTATGATGATGATAATAGACTGTATATGTATAAATCACAGCCACTCGGAAGGATTAACCAAGAAGCGAATAATTAGATAACCCAAGTGTCCTCCAATTCTTCTCCTTCTTCTTTATCATCATCAGCATCGTCATCATCATTTTATTATTATTATTATTATTATTATTATTATTATTATTATTATTATTAGTAGTAGTAGTAGTAGTAGTAGTAGTAGTAGTAGTAGTAGTTGTTGTTGTTGTTATAGTAGTAGTAGTAATGAGAAGAAGAGAAAGGACACATATTCACTAGGCTGGCTGTTCTATTCTCTGACGCCGTATTTCTCTTACTGCTCTTTGTCATTGCGGATCTCTTGCTCTTAAGTAACATAAACCGCCATGTTTGCACGCCGCTTGGTCCACGCAATGTTTCTGACGTTACGCTTTGATGTCATCACCATATCACATGCAAGTTCTTTCGTTATTGATGAGCAAAGAGCAGTAAATTTCTGGCCGCATCACTATCGTATCGAAGCATGTCAAGCACGACGTGAGTGTGCAGTCTCTACGTCATTGAGCCCGCCATGTTGATGAACTGGTAGGTTATGAAGCTGCAACCACGCGCAAGCTATCGCCATACATCAAGTTGCGCGTTTGTTTCTCTTAATTCGCTACGTCACACGTCAACTGGCTGCGTCAACACTGCAATGCTGAGCTATTATGGCAATAATGTTACGCATTAGAGAAAGAATACAATTAGGAACTGAGATGGATGTGCACAGCCCGGCCACTTCCCCATGCAGTTTCCGCCTATAGTGCGTGGGCCCAGGATGAACGCCCCCCTACAAGTACGTTCGCTCGTTCTCTTCTTCGTGCGCGCTGTGTCAAGGTCATTTGCAGTGGCAGCGGTCAGCGGCCCCCTTATCGAAGGAGCCATAAGCGAAGAATCCTTCAGTGTTGCCTCCTCGGACGGGCGGGCCCAACTAACTTTGACCGGTGTTGACCCCTTCCTGCTGCAGATGAACACCCCGCAGAGGCGCCATCCCCTTCCCCCTTTTTTTAACTGCCGAGGAGTTGAACCTGGGAGGCGTGTTTCTGTCGGCTGTGCGTGACTTGCTCACGTGAAATGCTCAGGTTATAACCAACCACTATACATAGCCTTCATAGATTACGAGAAGGCGTTTGATTCAGTAGAAATATCAGCAGTCATGCAGACACTGCGGAATCAGGGCGTCGATGAAGTATATATAAACATCCTGGAAGAAATCTACAGGGGATCAACTGCTACCATAGTGCTCCATAAAGAAAGCAACAGAATACCAATCAAGAAGGGTGTAAGGCAGGGGGACACAATCTCCCCAATGCTATTTACCGCGTGCTTGCAGGAGGTTTTCAGAAGCCTAGAATGGAAACAGTTAGCGATAAGATTTAATGGAGAGTACCTTAGTAACCTGCGCTTCGACGATGAGATCGCATTGCTGACTAACTCAGGGGACGAATTGCAACTCATGATTACGGAGTTAGACAAGGAGAGTAGAAAGGTGGGTCTTAAAATTAATCTGCAGAAAACGAAAGTAATGTACAACAACCTCGGAAAAGAGCAGCGCTTTGAGATAGGTAATAGTGCACTTCAAGTTGTAAAAGACTACATCTACTTAGGACAGGTAATAACCGCGAAGCCGAACCACGAGATAGAAGTAACTAGAAGAATAAGAATGGGGCGGACCACATTTGGCAAGCACTCTCAAATTATGAAAGGCAGATTGCCACTATCCCTCAAGAGGAAGGTATATGACAGCTGTATCTTGCCGGTACTTAGCTACGGAGCAGAAACCTGGAGACTTACAAAGAGGGTTCAGCTTAAATTGAGGACGACGCAGCGATAATTGGAAAGAAAAACGGTAGGTGTAACCTTAAGAGACAAGGAGAGAGCAGAGTGGAATATAGGGAACAAACGGGGGTTAAGCATATCATAGTGGAGATCAAGAAGAGGAAATGGACATGGGCCGGGCATGTGGCGCGTAGACAGGATAACCGCTGGTCATTAAGGGTAACTAACTGGATTCCCTCAGAAGGCAAGCGGGTTAGGGGGAGACAGAAGGTTAGGTGGGCAGATGAGATTAAGAAGATTGCGGGTATAAATTGGCAGCAGCAAGCACAGGACTAGGTTAACTGGCGGAACATGGGAGAGGCCTTTGTCCTGTAGTGGACGTAGCCAGGCTGATGATGATGATGATGATGATGATGATGATGATGATGATGATGATGATGGTGATGATGATGATGATGATGATGATGCGTGACTTTACCCACTGCTGCGTTTAGTTTCACGTCCATCAGCATTTCGGTTTGTGGTTCCTGGTGTTTAATGTCCTAGAAAGACTCCGGCCATAAGAGACGCCGCAGTGGAGCATATTGTGCGTATTTTGTCTCCTGGGGTTCTTTGACGCGCATTGGAACCTCGCAGGCACGGGGGCATGTCACAGTACACGGGCCCTGTTTATGTCGCCTCCATTGAAATGTGTGACCGCCGCATCTGGGTTCGAACCCGCGTCCTTCCTGTCAGCAGCCGTGCGCCCTAACTGTATACTGTATACTGTAGACTGTATACCACCGTGGTCGACCATCGGTGTTTTCAAGCGAGTGTTCTTTGCCGTCGTGTCTCTATGCGTGGATGTATGCAATGGAAAGGAAGCGTCAAAAAAGCACCCGCTCTCAATTTCTCGGCATGATTCCACGGTCTAAATTTTAATACATTCAATCGGTGAGTCGGAAGACATAACCCGCAGTGCGAGAATGTGAGCTTGAGGAATCTGCGCGCATCGAGTAAGATAAACGAGACGTGTGCCCGGTCTGACAAATGATACGCCGGACAGCTCATAACGGGGATAACTTGGAATTCCAGAATTGCGGAAGGAAATGATTCGACCGAGCGTCATGCATTTCCACGGCCATCTACACGGATGAAGTTTGTCGTGCACGCAGATATCTCTAACAGAAATTGACGCATCCTTAGCGTTTTCTTTTTCTCCTAGAGCTGTCGAAGCACTGTAGTAATGTCTATAGTAGTGGTACTACAAAACTTAAAGGTACGTCAGCAGTTTTATTTTACTCTATATAAACATATCTTATTTAATACAAGATAAAGGAATGTTATTACACGCTATTGTTTTTTACAACTGAAGTAAAAAAATACTGCGCCAAATTTTGATAGGAGGAACGAAAAAAATTAGTTCCAGATTACAGCATGAATGAAAATCAGCAAGCATGCAGAGCACTGATATATCTCGACCGGTTTATACGCTTTTATAAAGCCATGCCACCGGCATTGTAGATAAGCAGGCACAAACCGATCCGTATGCAGTCGCATTTTCACCGCGGCATCCGGACGCACAAGTTCTACTGGTTCTCCTTCTTCACAGGTACAGATCTTCAGTTTGATGTCAGCTTATATAACTTGGAATATCGCACTGAATAATCAATCAATCAATCAATCAATCAATCAACCAACCAATCAATCAATCAACCAATCATATATTTAAAGTTTGCCTTTGTGTGGGCGAACGTAAAAATAAAACAATAGAAATAAACAATACAATGCAGACCGTTTCACATAAAGAAACCAAAGAGAAAGAACCAATACGTACAGACAAAAAGAGATCAACGTGAAATGGGTATAAAAATACATCAGAATAACAGAAAGGGATTGAAAATTAATGTGGAATATCCACATCTATGCGGAAGGCTTCCTGAAAGACAGAAAAGGGAAGAACCTGTACATAGCGAAAAATTATGTTAAGACAGGGCAGAGCTGAGATAAAACTAACGACAGCGGACTGTCGTTATCACATACTGAGGGGTGGTCCGCCACGGCGGACCACCTCTCAGTTTGTAATAACGCTATCTTCAAGTTGCGTTTACCCAAGACACCGGTCTGTCTCATCGTTTGTGATGTGAAACGCGAAACTGTTACGCGTCGGCCCAGTCAGTGACCTTTTGTTCCTTCTCTATAAAGTTCCTTCCCCTCTCCTCTTCTACAGTGCAGGGTAGCTCATTCCATGGGGCTCAGCCCTGGTTAACTTCCCTGCTTCTCGCCATACTCTCTCTCTCTCTCTCTCTCTCTCTCAAGAAAAAAAAAAGAAATTCGGAGAAACATTTTTAGTGAGGTAAAGAGTTTTTAAAAGGCGAGCTTAAATAGAAGGTGAGATCAAGATGGGAATGTCAAGTCGCTTTACGTGATGCCAGTTAATATGATTAGATGATGGCACCTTTGTTTATATCAATGTCACTTTATATGATTAGATTAAAAAATAAAAAGGCTTCCTCCCAGACAGCAACGCAGTGATTGCGTGCGAAAATATGTATACACTTTAATACCGCCTCTGTATAGTTACAACCCTACGCGACGAAAACGGGAGTATAAATCGCGTTCCTTGCAAATGGACTTTCGTGAACGGTCGCGATTGTCTTGGAGCTGCGCCAGAGATGAACGATAAACAGAACGGCAACCTGCTACGTGTCCGGGATGCGGCGATTAAAAGACACACACATACTTTAGTAGCTGCACCACTCCTTTCTCCAGTGCAGATGACGTGGTTTTTACGCCGCTGACTCGACCGACACCGTGGGCGGACTCTACAGCATACAGCGAGTGCGAACGGCTTCAGATGACGAATGCGCGCAGAGTGCAAAACCAAGCGGCAGCAAGTATATATTAAATATGCGTAGGAAGCTGGTCGTGTATGCAGCACCGTTTCGAAGCGTCGAAAGACACACGGCTTGCACGCAGCCAGCTGAGCCGGTTTGCTTGTGGCGTGTCCGGTTATACAACCTGTTATCTCGGCCAGTGCGAGATCACACGTATATATATCACAGGCTGCATGCACTGCGGGTGTTCGCCACATAAAACATTCAACAGCTGACAAAGGGGCCAGACAGTGCATGTCTAACGGAATAGGAGTATTGCGCATTTGCAGTCACCTGGCATGCTGGCTTGATGGCATGTGGCGGATACACTGCACACATTTCACGAAGTGGCGGACTTTATGCCTGATGACGGTGACGGCATTTCAATGGTGGTGAAATGCAAATAAATACAGCAGTGTACTTTGGACTTAGTAGTATGTTAAAAAAACTCCAGAAAGTAAAAAAAAACTACACCAATTTTTTATTACACTGCAGGGTGCCTTATATTAATATATGGTGGTTTTGGAACATAAAGACCCAGAATTTCACTAATTTAAAAAAAATGAAAAGAAGCAGTGAGTGCACGCCTACTATATATAGTCGCTGTCTTTAGAATTCATTAAGATAAGAATTCTATGTGACTGTCAATCAACTTAAAAAAAAGTAAAACACTAGTCAGAAAGTGAGACGGGAAGAAGTATTTGCGAATCATAATATTGATCTGGATAATTTTTAGCCGCCTAAGTTGTGTATTGAAGAATGCCGACGATGCTCATGACCATACTGAATGTGCTCATGAGCTATTAATAATAACCTAGGAATCGCCCATGAGCATATTGAGGTTTCAGTCCCATTAAACTCGCATATTACCCTTTCTTTTATCTTGGAATTACCGCATGCTCTTTCTTCTTCTCGGTAAGTGACACATAACCTGCCGATAAATACTATACAGGGGTCAACAAAAAGTTTTTGTCAGCCCCTCATAACTATTTGTTTGATTCCCTCTTTACTACTTCTCAGTAATTCGCGTAAAGAAAAACGTTCGTCGTAGTACTTCCCGCTGCCAAATCGTCAAAGCTGTCGTCCTTTCTTTAAAAAGTATACGAACGGGTTAGGCTAAAAGGCCGAGAAAAGATCCGTTGGGCGACGGCACACGCCGCTTTGTATTGTCCAAATTGTATGTACTTACGCCTCTGCCAGTTAGATTATACAGTTGGTTGCGTAGTCACCTAACTGTTAACAAGGAGGCAATGAGTGTTATCATATACTTAATGGAGCCATCACGCTCGTACAAAGACGTCGTATTCTTCTTACTTGTACGCCGCACGCGAGAATGTTTTAGCGCAGCGGCCCTGTCATTGCCGTTACTGCAATCGCGTGCCTTTTCCACTTGTCGATTATTGCCCAGTATCAGAAACAACAGCTTAATAACAGTCGTTAGGTAGGCTTCACATAAATAAAACGCGGGGAAAAAGACAAAAAGAAATGAGAAGTCGGACAAGGATGTTGAAGTTTATTAACACAATCATTGGACTGACTGAGTTGCAAGTATATGCACGCAAATACAGTTATTGACGTCACATGACCCCTAATGACACATATTTAAAGAATAATTTGAACTATAAGTGTGACTGAGCATGCATGTGCGCCCTTTAAGGATGATTAAGTGCGGAGGGCACCTAGAACACGAGCAAACTACGGCAGTGAAATTTCTAAACAGCAATCCACTACTACACTAAATTATCCAGAGGTACATGGAACTATCACTTATATAATACGCGTTTGTAAGATGATTCAAGTGTGTGTGCTATTTAATTTTTTCGCTAGTTTTCTTCCATTAGGTGTGACCGTCTGTAGATCAGTGTCTGTTAATTATTGCGTGCGTTTTTCGTTTGTGGCTGTTCACAGACACACGTAATAAACATATTTAGCATTACTATACCATCGGATACAAATAAAGAATACCGGAGAAGCGCCGCCCAGATTATCGATACGTGGTAGCCAATTATGCACCTACACGACTAATGAGGCACTCCCACTCATGCGTGCGCTGTTCTCTGGAAGCGGGCCCAACGCCAGTCCGGCTCATAGGTCCGTCTATAAACACACTATAGGGGAAACTCTGGCGTTAGTGTCTATGGGAGCTGCAACGCACGGCGCTTCAGCGAGCATGAGAATGATGGGTAATATAGACGGATCTGTCTAATTGTCATTCTTTCGGCTACCAAGTTTAGCATCGCGTGGTCAGGAGACGCTTTCTCGTGAGACGACAATAAGAAAAAGTTTAGCACTAGCACTGCACCTCCTTGATCCTTTTAGGCTCACTAATTCAAATTACCTCAAGAAGTTCACAACGGTACTTAATTGTATTCGAAACAAGCTCCAAAACAAAGCAATGAACGAAGCCTAAGTGTGGTTCGAGGTCATCAAGTACGAAGACTATAGGCAAATCCGTGTACTGCCCATCGTTTCCATGGTCGCTGAATGATGGCAGCGCTAGAGTTCCCTCTGGCTAATTTTAGGAAACTCTATGGTCCAGCTCATGACGTCAGTCTGGAGTGCGCACCCACTGGTGCAGGCAAACTACGCAACCCCCTTCGAGGATAAGTGCTTCGGCCTTGTAAAGTTGCATATAACTATAGCATATTTATGATCTTCCTGCAAAGAAAACTGCCATGTGCATGCTTTACAATTGTGTACTTGTTTAGGGACAAAGCTACTTAGGTTCTAACCATATCTGCCGTCCATCGAGAGACGCCATTACAATGGCGCTTATGACAATAAAGAACAAGCACGATCCAGACTGCCAATTCTCTCTCTGCCATCGAGAAAAATGATCGAAAAAACACTCTAACCTGCCAAACGCCGACAACAAGCTGGTACTCCGGAGGTGAGAGCGGGCATGCGTAGACTTACACAGGCAGCAAGCTACCCCGATAGAGAGAGCTCGGGAAGCAGCGTCAAACGGGCCACGCCGACAACAAGCTTGGACGGCGCGGAAAGGTTCGGCACAACGGGAAAAACAAATTTTATGTACTGCACACACGCGTTGTCACTCATATATATGCGCGAGTAGGTAATTTAATCATAAATAAAAATATTGTTGTTTCTGATGTACTAACTTACAAAGACGAGTATCGGTGACTCTATCTCTACTAAATTTTTTTTTTGAATTTGATGCTTACTAAACAAAAATAATATCAGAAGGACGCATCTTTGAGAACTATCTGGCCAGAAAGAGTTGGCACGTTAAACTCGCTGGGCGTAGCCTCTTTTGTTTTAGCAAGGTTTAGCGAGGGTTTGGCTGCAGAGCCATGAACTAGCGGTGGTGAAAGGTGGGAACTAGACACGAAGAGTATAGGCTGTAAGAAAGTGCGCACGTGCCGCTCCTCCAGTCCGGCCGTGCCACCTCTCATTTAGTGATTGAAATGTCTGCTGGATGGTGGTGTTTCTATATGATGAATATATGATGAAAAGATGCGAGATGGCGGTACTTTTAGTGTTCACTAGATGGACGGACGGATGGACCGACAGGTGCACGTATGGACGGATGGATGGATAGACGGGCGCACAGACCAATGCAGAGATGAATGGATGAATGGACGCATAGATGGACGGAAGCAGGGGCGGACGGAAGCACGAACAAACGAATGGACGGAAGCGCGGACGAACTGACGGATGCTTCGCCCCACTCATTATCGTGCACTCCGCGGATATAGTGTGATTTTTGTCTTCTTCCTTCTGTCAAACAATTATATGCCATATTTGCTAAGCCCGGGAATAGAGTCCCCGTCAAGTCTGATGAATGGCTGTTTTGTAAGTGTTCGCCAAGCTCCATGAAGTGTCATTGATGCTGAAATAAATTCTTGTTGGTTGATTGACTTATTTATTTATTTATGTATTTATTTATTTATCAATTGCTGAGGAATGGCTTTGAGCTCTGCTGCGCATGCCTTCGGGATCTGACTATAGTTTCCGTCCAAAAAGGGGGCAACGTACCCTCAGATAACGGATGTATGATGCCAAGGAAAATATTTCTAACCTGACATTTCGCCAGTGTATTAAGCTAACAATTGGTTGGGCGCAAATGCTTCCCAATGGCGCCTTATGTTAGTCTGAGAAACATGATCCAAGACGGCAAGCCATTCGATCTAGCGAGTGGTTGATGCAGAGTGCACGTACGGCGAGTTTAAGCGTTACTGGACCCCCTTCATCGTGTACGGTGAATCACAGCGTTGACGGCGGTGGCGCAGCAACACCCTCTGTTGCGTCACCAACGCCCCGAAGCAGCCGACGATCGCTGCCAGGTGACGTCACAACGCAGAGGCGGGAATGGTGTCCATTGACGATGGTGCTGCCCTCGGGCTGCCAAGGTCACCGGAGCCCTCAGACGGGGGTTTTCGCTTCCCGGGTGAATGAAAGGAAATGAAAACAATTAAAGTACAAGCAGAAGCTGGGTAGGTGCCAGTTGCCGAGTGAAAACCTACAGCGCGTGCAGCTGCAGGGTATTCACGTGCGCGGAGGCAGACCATATAGGTCTCGTGCCAAAGGTGGCGCAAGAGGAATCTATTAGCGCGACAAAAGCTCATGCCTACCAGGGACGTTACACATGCATCGGATCACTGTCCAGACAAGTAGAAGGCTCAAGGAGAAAATGCAGCCCTTCGCCAAGCTATCGAGACAATACCCGCGAAAGCGCTCAGCCGCACTGCGGAAAACCAAATAACGCAGTAGCAATTGGCAATAGAATAAGGCACAAGAAATACCGGAATTATGGCTGCCTGTCAAGGCGTTAAGCTTTCAGAACGCCACTTGCAATTCCTGTTGTGGCCGAGAACAACGCCCATAGTTACAGCGCGAGAAGAGAATGACGACAAAAAAACAAAAAGGACAACAGGCCTCTTTGTCGTCGTTCGGTTCTCGCGCTATAACTATCATCATGTCATACCAACTAGCCCAAACTGCCACAAGAGAACAAAGCCCACGAACGAGTATACGGATAGCGACAACTGTTTAATGAGTAAAACATCAAATCATGCACGCTCACACGGCTACTTGTTAGCTCAACTGACCCGTGGTGGTGGTGATCTTTATTTCACTCAGGAAAAAAAATAAACATATGGAGGGATCAGTACAGAGACTACAGGCTGGGCTATTTCAAGGGAGGTTGGCGGGGATCCCTTGGAATACCGCAGCCTCTGCCGTGCGCTCGATGAGCTGGCAAGAGGGACTCCCACGACTCTGGGGTGTTTGTGCTGTCTGAGTTGTAGTGCATGCACATCCACACCACCCAGTCTCTGTCTCTGATTTTTTACGCACAGTATCATGTGATGTTCATCTGGTCACTTAATGTGGCATGCAATCCGCCACCTCATTGCTCATTGTGGTTGCACTCACCCCAATTCCATTGTTAGTTGTACCTAGAATGCTAAACTTTTCAGTCTCTAACTCCAAGCCAATAAACTGAGCCGCAAATATTGATATGACACTGGATGCTTCACAGTTATGCCTCGTGCTTTCCACATTTTGTGAATGTGCCGTTTTCGATTACATTCGGTCTTGCTTGATACCAGGCGCCGTAAATGATCTGTGAGCTTTCACAACCAGCGTACAACCATTTTTTTTGTTATAATTTAGATTGCATCGGCAGACTGGTAGGTCGGCCGTGATTCGGCACTCACAAAGTTCGGTGCTTGCTCCGACCAGTTGCTCCTCGCTGGGTGCGCCTGCTTGGCCAGCAAATGCACGAGAGCAGTCTGCCTTGAATGGTACGTATCTAGACACGTTTCTCTTATTGAGAATGAGCGCTCGGTGGTACAACTGTGAACTCTCCCTTGTATACTTGCAGTCTCTGACCATCACGCAGCGGCAGGATTTATTTGCTGCGAGGACACGGGGGCACTCTTGACAATAAGTAACCCCCCCCCCCACCCTCCAGTAAGAAGGTGCTTTCTTCTTCCCTGCATGCGCGGTTTCAGTTCCATACGGCATGTAGGAAAGTGTATTTCTGTTCCTCTAAGGTCATCGGCATTTGTTGGCTAACTTTTGCCTTTTTCGCTTTTTGTGGGCCGGTGCCTTCATGGTGGCAGAGGGCCACAGAACTTATGCCGAGAGCATACTTCCTCGTAGAAGAGCAAAGGGTGGGGGGGGGGGGGGCTGCAGCCCCTCCCCTCGCACCTCCCTGGTGCTACTCCTGACTGGCCCTCCGAGAAAGTGTGATGTAAACAGACCATTACAAGTTATAGCGAAACGCTGCTGGCGCCTCGCCGCGGTGGTCTAGTGGCTGAGGTACTTGGCTGCTGACCCGCAGGTCGCGGGATCGAATCCCGGCTGCGGCGGCTGCATTCCCGATGGAGGCGGAAATGTTGTAGGCCCGTGTGCTGAGATTTGGGTGCACGTTAGAGAACCCCAGGTGGTCGAAATTTCCGGAGCCCTCCACTACGGCGTCTCTCATAATCATAGCGTGGTTTTGGGATGTTAAACCCCACAAGTCAATCAATCAATCAACGCCGGTGGCGGTGGTGGTCACAGTATTGTGTACTTACCTATACCGTGACACAGGGTTGTGTACAGAATAATTTTTGGTAGTAGGGGGGTCGGTGGTTAGGGGTGCCTCCTTGATTCAATGTGGGGGCCAGGCGGGCAAATGGTCACTTTGACTACACATGGCAAAAAAAAAAAAAATAGCGGGCGGGGGAGAACACGCACCTGGGGTGCCAAACCCTGGCTACGCCCCTGCCATGACGTACTGAAGCAACGTTTTGGTGGAAAACAGTCACGATCAGTTGAAATAATCGGAAGCACTTCTTTCGCTGTCAGAGTGTTTTGAGATATGCAATCTGCTGATATAGACAATTAGGCTACAGTACTCAAGGTGAGTTCCAGGAGACCATGCGACACCTAAATCGATCTCTTCGTATTGCTCTCCTCGAGAGTGAATGCATTATCTTTCCTTTTATTGCCGTCATCGTAGTTTTTCTTGCCAATACAGCCTGAAATCGGTCTACGTGCGTATTCGAAAATTGCTTTATATATATATATATATATATATATATATATATTGTGAAGAAGAAAACGCATCGTTGGCAAACAACATCGCCACCGCTTGGGTATTGCATGGGTGCTTGGCTTCGCTCGCTCGGCTCGTGCTGATCATCGCCGGCATCTGCTCGACCGTTGCTCTTGCCCGATCGTGTTCCATCGTAGGACCACCGTCGCAACAGTCGCCAATAAACCCTTTTTCAATTGGTGGAGGGTGCTGACATTCCCCGTCGCCTGAACCTGGGTGCTGCCATTCGCCGTCGCCTCAACCTGGAGCTGCGCAACCGAACGCTACCTACCATCATGGCTACCAACAACGCGCAACCTGGCTCTTCCACTCCATCCCCCAGCAACCCCGGCGTTCTTCGTTTGCGGGAGGCCAAGGTCTTTAGCGGAGCTGATGAGACCGATGTGGAAGACTGGTTCGCTAACTACGAACTGGTGAGCGCAAACAACAAGTGGGATGACGCGGACAAATTGACCAACGTCATCTTTTACCTCACTGACGTGCCGAAATGTGGTATAACAACCACAAAAACGACAGTACGACGTGGTCCATCTTCAAAACGTTGTTTGCTGACGTTTTTGGCCGACCCGCTGTCCGCAAGTCCAGAGCCGAACAACGCTTGCGGACTCGCGCACAAAAACCAACGGAATCTTTCACAAGCTACATTGAAGACATCATTGGACTTTGCAACCGACTGAACACCACCATGCCCGAGTCGGAGAAGATTCAACACATCCTCAAAGGGATAAATGACGGTGCATATCAGCTGCTTCTCGCCCGTAATCCTGCCACCATTGCGGAACTTGTTAATTTGTGTCAAAGTTTCGACGAGTTGAGCAAGCAGCGCGCCCTGACTCGGCCATTTTCCTCACACGCCGACTCACTCTCCAGTCTCACTTCCGTTCCCGACCACGCACCAACCCTGCAAGAGATTAAAGACTTCGTGCGTGAAGAAGTAGCTCGGCAACTGTCGTTGATTCCCTTCACGCAGCAGCCGCCGTCCTCTCGTCTGCCCTCACCACTCCGCGACGTTATTGCCGAAGAGGTAGCTCAGGCTGTTCCCGTCGCTGCCCACCAGCAGCCTGTGGCCGTGACTGTTCCCCATGCGCCGGCTATGCAGCCCGTGGCCGCGCCTCTTACTTATGCCCAGGTGGTACGCAGCAGACCCCGCCAGCAGCTTTTGCCACCCATGCCTGCAGTTGCTCCCCACTCTACCCCTCTTTCGACACCTTGGGCTGCACCGCGAGTCAGCAATTCCTGGCGCACTGCTGACAATCGACCGATCTGCTACGCCTGCGGTACTCCAGGACACGTGGCACGATATTGTCGCCGTCGTTTCCAATCGCAACACAACGCTACTTGGCCGTTACCGTATGACCCGCCGCCCACGCACCTACCTGCTCCCTATCCTTCACCGCAGTATGGCTACACTAATCTTCCCGGGTCTCAGTCACCGCAGCGCCCAGCTCCGACTCACTCTTCCCGCTCGCCGTCTCCTCGCAGGCGATCTCTGTCCCCAATGCGTCCCCGACCCGCTTCCTCCAACCGGGAAAACTGAACGCCGCAGTTCCAGAGGCAAGAACTGCGCCGTCATCGAAATGCCCAAGTCCTCGCACTTCACCTGCTAACGTCGTCGCCATATCTGTCGATGGTGTTTCTACCTTTGCCCTCATCGACACAGGTGCTGCCGTTTCTGTTATAGCCGCCCAGCTCTGCCGCTCCCTACGCAAAGTGACCACGCCGCTCTCTGGACTATCGCTTCGTACGGCTAGCGCACAGCCAGTCAGACCTCTCGGCACCTGTACAGCCCGCATTTTCATCCAAAGCTCTATGTACGTTGTCGAGTTCATCGTCCTTTCGGTGTGCTCGCATGACGTTATCCTCGGGTGGGACTTCCTGTCACAACATCATGCCGTCATCGACTGCGCACGCGCTGAAGTTCAATTTTCGCACCTGTGTGACGAACCTTTGCACGAAACTCTTGAGCGGTCTCCAAAACTCGTCGTACGTGAAGACACTGAAATTCCGCCAGCCTCTCTTGCCGTTGTCCCTGTTTGCTGCGATGACCATAACGACGCTACAGTAATGTTTACACCTTCCGACATTTTCATGAGCCGCAGAGCCGTTTCCTTGCCTTTCGCTACACTCGACGTCACTGCGGGCCGAACCAATATTTTCGTCCACAACCCCCTTTCTGCACCGCTTACGCTACTTGCCGGCGAATGTCTCGGTCGAGTGGAGTACCTCGATTCCTGTTTATTCCTTAACATGCCAGACGAATCGTGCAGTAGCGCCTCGACCGAACTTCATGCCCTTTCCCCACTGGAGTGCTCATCGAGTGACACCTTCTCGAGTGCCATCGCCGACACCTTAAGTGCCCATGAACGCGCCGAGCTTCTTAATCTTCTCCAGCACTTCGCGAATTCATTCGACGTTTCTCAGCCGCAATTGGGTCGGACTTCCGCAGTGCACCACTACATTGACACCAGTTCGCACCAGCCATTGCGTCAAAGACCGTACCGTGTCTCTGCTGCAGAACGTCACGTCATCAACGACCAGGTCGAAGAGATGCTACGCCGTCGCGTTATACAACCATCGCACAGTCCTTGGGCATCTCCTGTCGTTCTAGTTCGAAAGAAGGATGGATCGATTCGATTTTGCGTCGACTACCGGCGATTAAACAAGGTGACGCGGAAAGACGTCTATCCATTACCGCGCATCGACGACGCCCTTGACAGCCTCCAAGGAGCCGAATTCTTCTCCTCCTTAGACTTACGATCTGGATACTGGCAGGTTCCTATGGCAGAAGCTGATCGCCAGAAAACTGCGTTCATTACACCAGATGGCCTGTACGAATTTAACGTAATGCCATTTGGGCTTTGTAATGCTCCTGCCACGTTTGAACGACTCATGGACAACACACTGCGCGGACTGAAGTGGTCTGTGTGTCTATGCTACCTCGACGACATTGTCGTTTTCTCTCCCGATTTTCCTACACATCTGCGTCGGCTCCAACTGGTGCTGACGTGTTTAACCAACGCTGGGCTCCAACTGAACCTTAAAAAGTGCCGCTTCGCCGCGCGAGAGCTGTCCATCTTAGGGCACATCGTGACCAAGGATGGTGTTCGACCCGACCCTGCAAAACTGCGAGCAGTTGCTGAGTTCCCGAAACCTACTACACTGAAAGAATTACGCAGTTTTGTCGGACTATGCTCGTACTTCCGGCGCTTCGTGCGAAATTTTGCGTCGATCATGTCACCACTGACCAACCTCCTACGCGGTGATGCAGACCTTTCATCCTGGTCTTCTGACTGCAACGTCGCGTTTGCCACGCTCCGTAGTCTGCTAACATCTCCTCCAATTCTTCGGCATTTCGACCCAACAGCTGCAACGGAAGTTCACACAGACGCTAGTGGGGTTGGTCTAGGCGCCGTCCTCGCTCAACGCAAGCCGGGCTACTCCGAATACGTCGTCGCTTATGCGAGTCGCACACTTACTAAAGCTGAGGCCAATTACAGCGTCACTGAAAAAGAGTGCTTGGCGCTAGTGTGGGCGCTTCGCAAGTTCCGCCCTTATTTGTACGGTCGCCCATTCGACCTGGTAACGGACCACCATGCACTTTGTTGGCTCGCCACATTGAAAGATCCTTCTGGCCGCCTAGCTCGGTGGGCACTGCAAATCCAGGAGTACGACATTCGTGTCATCTATCGCAGCGGACGCAAGCATTCTGACGCCGACGCCCTGTCGCGTTTGCCTTTACCTCCCGACTCGGCCTGCGAAACCACTGGTACCAACTCCGTCGCATCTCTCGACCTCGACTCCTTTACCAGTGAACAACACAAGGACCCGTGGATCGCTTCCCTTTTTAACTGTCTCTCTGGATCGTCAACCACTGCGGTACCACGATCTCTCCGACGTCAAGCTGCTCATTTCGCCATTCGTGATCGGCTACTACACCGACGCAACTACGCCCCCGAAGGTCGTAAGTGGCTCTTGGTTGTCCCGCGCAGCTTGCGATCACAAATCTGCGCCTCCTTTCACGACGATCCCCAATGAGTCATGCCGGAGTTTTCAAAACTTACGAACGCATTCGCCATCGCTTCTACTGGCGCGGAATGTATAATTTCGTTCGAAAATTCGTTATGGGCTGCCCTGACTGTCAACGCCGCAAATCACCGCCTTTCCACTCGTCCGGTGCGCTTCAACCGCTTCCGTGCCCTGCCAAACCTTTCGATCGGATCGGAATTGGTCTCCATGGCCCTCTACCGACAACATCAGATGAAAATCGGTGGATCATAGTCGCTGTGGACCATTTAACACGCTACGCTGAGACCGCCGCCCTTCCAAGTGCCACTGCGCGGGACGTAGCATCCTTCATCCTTCATCGCTTCATACTACGACATGGTGCACCTCGAGAGCTACTAAGCGACCGAGGTCGAGCCTTCCTATCAGAAGTCGTCACGTCTCTGCTTTCTGAATGCCATGTTGTTCATCGCAAGACCACTGCATACCACCCGCAAACTAACGGGCTCACGGAAAGATTTAACCGCACCCTTGGCGATATGCTCGCCATGTATGTGACATCCGATCATACTCGCATTCTTCCATTCATCACGTTCGCATATAACACCGCGGCACAGTCTACCACTGGATTTTCACCTTTCTTTCTTCTTTATGGACGCGAACCATCCCACACCATCGACACTCTCCTTCCATACCATCCTGACGCATCCGAATGCCCATCTGTGTCCGAAGCTGCCCGTAATGCGGAAGAGTGCCGTGAACTCGCACGCACCTTTACGTCACAAGAACAACAGCGCCAGAAAGAAAACAACGCCGACTCTTCACAAAGCCCCAGCTATTCCCCGGGATCACTTGTATGGCTGGCTGTTCCTTACCAAACGCCCGGCATATCCTCAAAACTTGTTCCAAAGTACGAGGGCCCATACCGCGTTTTGGAGCAAACCTCGCCGGTGAATTTTCTCATCGAGCCACTTTCCCCATCTGACGACATGCGCCGGCGTGGACATGACATCGTCCACATCGCCCGCCTTAAGCCATATCATAGCCCTCTGCCTCCAGACTCTTAGGTCGCCAGGATGGCTCTTTTTCGGCGGGGGCAAATTGTGAAGAAGAAAACGCATCGTTGGCAAACAACATCGCCACCGCTTGGGTACTGGGTGCTTGGCTTCGCTCGCTCGGCTCGTGCTGATCATCGCCGGCATCTGCTCGACCGTTGCTCTTGCCCGATCGTGTTCCATCGTAGGACCACCGTCGCAACAGTCGCCAATAAACCCTTTTTCAATATATATATATATATATATATATATATATATATATATATATATATATATATATATATATATATATATATATATATATATATATATATCTATACGCTTACGGGCTTGCACGCATGCTAGTCTATTCGGGCCATACCTTTTGCCGATGAGATAATAATAATTTGCGGAATTTCACGTGCCAAAACCACTACGTGAATATGAATTTACGACTTGTGTAAATGCTCCGGAAATTTGCACCATTTGGTCACCTTTTACGTGCGCCGACCCTCGCACAGCAAACGGGTCTCGAACATTTCGCCTCCCTCGAAATGAAACCGCCGTGGCCGGGATCAAACCCATGGCTTTCGGGTCAGCAGCCTCACAGCGTTATCACTTATCACTTTATCCCCACTGCGGACCTGCCGACGGATTTATCATTCATTTTTCTCCTTTCCTGTGGTATGATGCGTGAGCATGAAAAAAGGGGGCCTCTTTTATTGTTTCTGTTCTAAGTTTGAAGCAAAGTATTCTAGAGGAAGTACAGGTGCTCAGTAGCGCTTACCATAGCCTAGAACCTACAGCCGTGCCGATGTTTGTTCCACAGTGTTGTGTACTGGAGATTTGATAATTCAGTGCCTATCATGAAACGCGCAATCAGATGAAGCGCGATGTCAGCTTCGCACGTAGCGCCCACTCGGCCCGGGAGAAATGCAGAGAGTGAATCCAGAGAGAGAGAGGAATTTCGCATGACGCACTCTCTTCCGCAGATGTACGAGGGCCAAGGCCGGTTCACGCGATCACGAGAAAAATAAAAGTCGTTCCGCAAGCGGTGTGTGTGACGTCATTGTACACTTTCTCGGCACGCGACAGCGCCCCCCGGCAAAGAGAATGGGGCGTTGCACGAAGTGTCGCAATCAGAGCGGCCCGGTCCAAGTGGCCTCGGTGCAACCCGGCGGCGAGGGAGTCAAGTTGCGCAAATGGCTGCCAGCTGATCGCTCGGCGATTCCCTTTGAATGCTCATGCGCCCTTGAATTAAGCGAAGGCCTCTCGGCCAATGTCGAGATCCTTCTCGACATTGGCCGATGGCCTAATATACTGCGTCGTTATTCTCAGTGACTTTATGAAGGATGTGTGGTGACGATGATGATTTCTGATTCCCATCGGTGCGTGCAGGAGACCCGCTGTATGCATAGGTCAAAGAACGCACTCGTGAGTCGACTCCCTCGAATTCACTCGCACTCAGGTCAAGTCGTGAGTCTGGGTCAGTCGTATTTGGGTGAGTCTGGGTTAGAGTGAGTCCGGTTGAAGAAAATTTTGGGGACTGTGACTCCGGCTCAGGAAAACTTTTGTGAGTCCGACTGTCCGAGTTCAAATCAGTCCAATACGCCAGATATCTTTTTCGAGTGAGTCTGAGAAAGTTCCACTTCTGTTTACCGAACTATGGCTGTATGTAACTGCTAAAGAGACCCAAAAATCGGGTTGAAGAACTCTCACTTCAGCGTTTAATATGAGCGCTCACGGGGTTCTCATACGTTAGCCCAAGACGTCTCGATGGCGTAAGACATCTTCCCCTTTTAAGTGCGAACAACTTGAGGAGCTTGGCCTTTTCTCTATTCATAAATATCATGTGGCCTGATCACACTCCCAGTAACGCGCTCAGTGCAGGTCTTAACGATTTTAACAATGCTCAAAACCGGGTTAAAATGAACGAGCAAGGTCTAAAATAACATAGCTAACTGAAATAACCTGTAAGTAATCGCGAAAGTTTACTAAAAATTGCTACAAGCTTTCCAGGAACTTTTGGTCGGCTCCGGGTGATATGGCGACGTCAACACGCGACGATTACATTTTAACAACATTTGTGTAGGTGCTGTGGGGGTGCAAACACACCCTGCAAACGCGTTTGCGCCTCGTGGCGCACGTGTTTCGCGCATAGGCTGCATTTCAAGTTCACAACTGCCAGGTGGCGTTGTGCTCTCGAGCATTGACAGGTAGTGAAATGCACGATACCGGAGGTACCGGTGCGTGACGGCAACCTACAAAGAGCGGTTGTCACTGCAAACCAAGATATATGGCGGATGAGTCGAGAGAAAGGCTTTGAGGTGGTGGAAATAAACAGAGAAGTGCATAGGTGGGGTGGTTTTCAACGAGACAGAATTCACTTCGATGGGCGGCTATAGGCCATGAGGTGGGTTGGCGACTTGCAGGACGTGCAGTAGCTTTTTTTTTCGGGGGGGGGGGGGCACGCGGGCCCTTCGGGGTGCAGGATAGCTCGTAACGAGGAAAGGAACCAGGGAGACTCTTTGACAGGTGGTATGGACAGAAACGATTCCAAAGTGGCACCAGTATCTAAGATAGGTAGAGTCCAGGGCAGAAATAGACATAGCCACGAGAGCCGAGCCAATTCAGACATAGGGTATATTAACATTCAGGGTGGCAGGAACAGGCTGAAGTGGGAAGAAATAGAAGAACAGCTTAGGGAGGAGAGGCCAATGGTATACATTTTTGTAGAAACACATCTTTGGGACATGGAACAACCTCCTAACAATCCGGACTACGCGTGGGAATATTGTAATAGAACAAATGGCGGGAGAAAGGGGGGTGGTATTGCGGCATTCATTCATAAAAGTACAGACTGGAAAAAGCTTAAGCAGGAGTGCAAAGAACATTTATGGCTAAAAGGTGGAGTGGCAGGGCAAACGACACTCCTTGGTTTGGTGTACTTGTTGACAGGAGCAAAGGCCAGAGAGGAAAACCAGGCAATGGTAGAGTGTATATCAAAGGATATTCAGGAATTAGGATGAGAGTGCGAGATAATTATACTCGGAGATATCAATGCGCACATAGAAGATATAGATGGGTATACCAACGCAACAGGCAAAATGATCATGGATATGTGTGAAAGGCATGATTTGATCATTTGCAACAGTACTGAGAAGTGTGAACTGCAAATAACATGGGAGGTAGGAAGGCTGCAGTCGACGATAGATTACGCACTGATGTCACATTGGATGTATGATAGGCTCAAAGGAATGCACATAGATGAATGTGGCTCCAGAAGTCTGGGTAGTAATCACAAGCGTATCAAGCTAAGTTTTGGAAAAGCAGTTAAAGTGGGAAGGAGACAAGATGAGCCGCTACAGGAAAATTTTTATTCATAAAGGCAAATTGAAATAGCCACTAAACAAATTGAGAAAGTAATCACTGAGGTTAATAAAACAGTGTGGACATACAAGAATCTAATTAGACTGTTTGAGCTAGAGCTTGCTAAGACACGTGAAAAGTCACCCCGGAAAAGAAAACACAAACCCAAGAGTTGGTGGGGTTAGGAAGTTAAGAGACTCATAGCAAAACGTCAGGAAGCCTCTAGGGAACACAGACATGCTAAGCAGCGAGGTGACCCAACAGATGATGTTGAAAAAAATGAGACATCTTTCTAAGCTGTAGAAGGGAAGCATCCCTTCCAATCAGAGAAAAGATTAGAAGAAAGGGAGCTTAGTGGCTGGCAGATGTACATAAAAAAGATAGAAAGGCAGCTGCGAAATTTTGGAACCATTTAAACGCCCTAAGAAGTGAGACGAGCCTAGAGCAGAGGTTCATAACTACAGCTCAAGGCACTAGGCTAGAAGGGGACGAAGCTTCTGAATATATAAGAACAAGGGTGACAGAAAAAATTCAACAAAGAAGTGCCTTATGTACCGCAATAGATATGGATGAATTAAGTGGCGCAATGGCTCCATTTCCACAACGAGAGTGCGAAAAGGCTGAGAAGAGGGTTCCTAGTAGTACATCAACAGGCCCACAAAGCATTCCAATTATGCTGATGAAGACATTGGGTCCGAAGTCTAAGCAGACTTTGAGAGAGGCAGTGAGCAAAATAATATTCGATGGTGAAGTCCCCGATGGATGGAAACTTAGCAGGATGGGCATGATCTATAAAGGAAAGGAGGACAAAGCTGGCATAAACAACTACCGTCCTATTACAGTAACATCAGTGGTCTGCAGGCTGGCGATGCAGATTATAAAGGAAAGACTGCAGGCATGGATAGATGATGAGGGGGTGCGGGGGAACACAGAATGGGTTTCGGAAACGCAGGAGATTGGAAGACAATCTGTTCTCACTGACGCAGTGCATCGAAATGGCAGAAAAGGAACACAGGCTCCTGTGGCTAGCACTGTTCGATATCAAGGGAGCGTACGATAGCGTGGTTCAAGAGGCCTTGTGGGGAACACTGGACACACTAGGTGTGGAAGATTGAGTCACTAATATTAAAAGGATATCTATCAAGGCAACAAGGTAGTTATAAACTGGGAAAAACAGGTATTCAAGCCCACAGAGATAAAACGGGGGCTTAGACAGGGGTGTACTCTGTCACTTTTGTTATACACGATGTACTTACAAGGATTAGAGGCCAAATTAGAGGGAAGTCGACTTGCCTTCAATCTTTCTTTCGTCAAACAAGGAAAACTCATTGAACAGGCACTACCCGCATTGATGCACGCAGATGATATAGTGCTGATGGCCGACAACAAGGAAGATTCCAAGAGATTTATGGACATCTGTGGTAATCAGGGAAATATGTTAGATATCATATTCAAAAAGAAAAAAATCTGCAGTCACAATTTTTAATGATAATGAAGGTAATGAGCTTAGAATACAGGACGTCACGCTAGAGTTAACCAATAAATACAAATATCTGGGTGTATGGATAAGCAATGGGACCGAGAGCCTAAAGGAACACGAAATATACGTCACGACTAAAGGTAACAGGAATGAAGCAGTAAGGAAAAATGGGGCACTGTGGAATTACAATGGGTATGATTTTGTGAGAGGGATATGGAAAGGGGTCATAGTTTCTGGTCTGGCGTTCGGCAATGCGGTCTTGTGCATGAGATCAGAAGTTCAAGAATGATTAGAAATTAAGCAACGTGGGATAGGTAGGCTTGCCTTTGGAGCTCACGGAAATACACCAAATCAGAGAGTACAAGGTGTTATGAGATGGTTATCATTTGAGGGCAGCAGGGAAGCTAGCAGCAAGATAAAATTTGAGAAGCGATTGAGAGAAATGGGGGAGGAGCGTTGGGCTAGGAAGGTTTTCAGCTACTTGTACACGAAGAGTGTCGCTACAAAATGGAGAAAGCGAACCAGAAAATTGGCTGGTAAATACTTGGAAAACAGCAGGCGGTCGAACCAAAAATAATTATAGGTTAAGAAGAAGGTTAAGGAAGCTGAGACCGATATATGGAGAATTGGCATGATTAAGAAGTCCGCACTAGAGATCTATCGAACTTTTAAGCAGGAAATCGCCAAGGGAAGGATCTATGACAGTACTCGGGGTAGTTCTCTACTATTTGAGGCCAGGACGGGAGTATTGCGAACAAAGATATATCGGGCCAAATACGAAGTGGTGGACACGGTATGCAGTCCGTGTGGAGAGGAGGAGGAAACTGCTGAACACTTTATAATGTTCTGTAAAGTGCTTCACCCTATAGTTCAGGATGGTGGCGCAGAGTTTTTCAAAGCACTGGGGTTTAGGGACAGGCAGGGCAAAACAGACTTTAAGCTGTTAGAATTAACTAAGGTTGTCTGATTGGTGGCTAAAGTCAAGGCACAAGTGAAAATTAAACCCTTCACTGCAAAATACGAGTCCTCAACCTCACTATTTTAAGAGGAAATATATATATATATATATATATATATATATATATATATATATATATATATATATATATATATATATATATATGCATATAGTTTTTGGTTCACTAAGTTTTACGGCTTGGTGGTGTTAGCCACCGCCCGATCTAAAGGGTACAGCCATATCAATCCATCCATCCATGATCACCACCATCATCATCATGGTTTCATCGGTGGCGCCGGTGGTGACGCTTGGCGGCAGACCTTAGTGGTAGCACGAGAGAGATGAGCGAGTCTCTTTGGCTGATGACGTTTGGCGCGAACGGTTGTCTTTCACAGTGGGACCCCGGTTCACGGCACCGCGGGCCATCTGCCGAGGGCCCTTGTGGTGAGTAAGGCGTTGGTGACGCCACCTTGTTTTTCATGTTGTTTGAGTGTTGTTTAATATTGTGTAAAAACGTTTTAGCGTGTGGATCACAATTGGTGTTATAATAATTAGGCTGACGATATCGTCGATAAAAAAGTAGGTAAATAAATGTGTGTTGTTTGGTTTGGTCCGACTGCGTTTGCTGTGTCCGGTCACTCCAAGAGGGTGGTGGAGGAGCTCTCCACGTGGAGACCTTACAACGCCGATGGTAATTTTTCGCCCATGATGAGGCATTTCTCGTTAATGAAGCAATCTTCTAAAAATAACACAAATAAATACCTGCGCATGTACGGTCTTGTGGTTGTGCCAATGGGTGGTAAGACAAGACGTAGCCGACATTAAACAGTAACGAAGTTAGCATACTGATCGCAAAGTTTGCTGTGAGGATACTTCTCTCTTCTGTCGTGTTATTCTGTGAATTTATTGAAGTATCAGCCACGCTAGAACCTATCGACTAGCACTGACCGACCGGTCCGTAACTTGAGAACCAAGTTCATGCTCGGGTAGATAAATCTCGGCTTATGGCTAGGCGCCCGCGGCGTCCCTGACAGGAAAACTACGTTGCCCACCGAAGTCAAAGAAGGGCGCTGCATCTCTGCAAGAAGAACCAAGCAGACGTCATTTGAGCAAAAAGGCTTCTCTGTCTCTCACCTGTTTATTTGTATAGTAAACTTCAATCTCGCTATCCTAAACTACTGCTAGTGTAATACTGCTACCACCACCAACCGTCCTTCTACGTATGTACTTTCGTACTCGCCGTATGTACTACTACTACTACTACTACTACTACTTCTACTACAACTACTACTACTACTACTACTACTACTACTACTACTACTACTACTACTACTACTACTACTACTGACTGACGAATTTGTGTGGGCAAAATTTAATCTTAAAATAATGAAAAGACAACAAACAATGCCCTGCCTACTGAAATGCAGGAAATGCAGGAAAAGTGAATATGACAAGTGTCAAATGTTCATTTTGAAGAAGAAAAAGAGAGGAAAAAAGTAATGTAGACAGCGCCACCATTATTACCAACCATATCCATGAGAACGAGCGAAGACTCAGCGATACTACCACTACTACTGCTACTACCACACCACCACCATCACCACGACCTCTGTTACCACTGCAGCTGCTGAAATGGCTGTACGTGAGGCATCGAAGAAGGCAAAATTGGAGAACAGCATTCGCCGCCGGAAAAGAAATTTAGAGTGATGTCGTTCCTCCTTAATTAAGGTGGTGTCTATATGCATGACAAGCCAAAGGCTCAGCGCGTATGATTATTCACGCACTAGACCAAAAACAAATAAAAGCAGACACGGTGAGATTCGGTTTATTCAATGTTGTCGCTGCGTGACAGCACTGAAGTTCAGTCGACATTATTCCGAAGCTTCTCACTGCGTTGTCCGTCATGTAGCATTCAGACTCTGAACTTTGTGAACCGATATCACAAAAAAAAAGAGGTTTCCCTGCGTTGATTTACGTAAACAGTAAATGCTGAGGAGACACCCATCGAATGTGAGATACTTATAGCTTAGCAGCTGGTGTCTAGCAGTATCAGATCAATAGAATGGGTTCGATTCCTAAATATGCCAGGTGCATGTCGTGAGAAGCAAGGTGTAAGAACACTGATAGGACGAAATTTTGGGACGCTTTAATAAAACCAAGTTAGTGAAAGTATACATACGGAGGCGCTCACGATGGCATACCTCATAGTAATACTGTAGTCTTCATACGCAAGACTTCAAGTTTCAATTTCTTTTTGAAAAGCTAATGAAAGTTGTTAACTGCAGTATACGTGAACTATATAGGATGCAATATAGTTCACTCAAAGATAAATAAACATTTTGTAAAATATGTAAGCAGTCCGGGAGTGACGAGTGGGTTGAAACGATGCAGTATGCAAATGCAATGCAGCTGCTTGACTCATAAGGCGTCACCTGTATTTTCTATTTGTTACGGTAGCTGCATCCTCATGATGTGCAGAGTAAGCTAGATAGTTTCACAATATATCATACATAGGGTATCGACGGCACATATTCACCCATGCGCACACACAGAGAGGTGCACTCTTTCATATTCACCTCCTGGCAGACTTCATGAAACCTGTTGTATATATCTTATGTGGTTTAGATGTCACAGTCAACAGATGCTGCTGCTATGTAACGTGTGTCTCTCATGTACATAAATAAAAGACACACGTTGACAATACTCGTTGACATAAAACCTCCCTGCACTGTATAAGAAAATGCCTCGCAAGTTCAGTGCACACACTTGGTCCCTGCGAGATGCACGCATGTTATAAGCAGAACTGTACGCGGCGATGCGCGCCAGATGAAAAGTGAAGCTCTCATGATTACCCGGGCGCCGGCAAGAGGTGGCGCAGACGCATCATGTAATTACAGCCTCCTGTAGTGGCGTGACCCAAGGGTGCAATGGCTGCTAGACAGGCTGCAGACGGGGTGGAGGAGGAATTGGGCGGTCCCGGTCATTGCCATCGCACCATGGAGAGCAAGCTGAGGTCAGGAACGACGCTCCCTTGTCCATAGCTCGCCCACCAGCGGAGTCCCCCGCCTACTACTGCAGGAGCGCAGGGCGGACGACGGCTGCACCATGCAGGGCCCCTTTCGAGCAACAAGTTAGCTGTACCTTCCTGGACCGGACCACAATGGTCATTCTATCTCAACAATGGGTTGTGACGAGGCAACATATAACACGTCGAGTGGTCACAGCAGCAATAATGAAACGCGCGGACGGAGAAGGGGAAATTATATGACAGTGTTGACTAACAACTGACGATTTTCTACATAGGGTTTCGATCTAACGCCAGTTCTTGTCAACAGTGCCTTCATGTGTCCTTACTTTGTCCTTGCGTTTAGCTATTCTTGAAACCACTTGACATGCACGATCACCAACTGGCCCAGATGCAAACCATTCTGAGCTATGTCAATTGATTCAGCAACAAAGTTTCATCTTTACAAAAGAAACATGACCCCTTGTGTATTGACCTAAGACGACACGAAGGCGATAAGTCATCTTCTACTTCTACTCAGTTGATTGTGCTAATCCCATCACCACCAACAAAGAGCATTGTGCAGCCAACGTGGGTGCCCAATGTCTCCACTGCCTCTAAGATCGGAGGCATTGGAAGCTTTCTACACTTCACGTTGTTTTGCTGCGCCTCCGGGATTGGTCCACCTTCGACCAAGCGGCGATGTGATGCGATGGCGTCCTCACGAGGCGTAAAAACACTAGGTGACCACTGCGAATTCACGATGGCGTCACAGGGTGACCTCATCGATGTGATGAGGTCACTTTATGACGTCATTCGGTGACGCAACACGGTGCGAAGGGTGGCGTTGCATGTGACCCCATGAATCTAGGAGGCGTTGCCCCATGGCGCCATGTGATGACGTCATAGGGCGACGTCACATGGCGCCATGGGGTGACATGCGACGCCACTTTTCGTATCATGTTGCGTCACTGGATGACGTCATCACATGAGGATGTTTTGCGTCTCTCGTGATGACACTGACGACACCAAAGGACGTTTTTCGCGTTTGATGAATCGTCCGAAGATTTAGCCTTGATATTTAAGACCTGTCAATGTATCAAAGGGCACGACGTAGGGACTCATATAAGGCGTCGTTTATTCGATACATGCATCGTGTGTGAAGTAACGTTAGAGAAGTTTGCCACATCACGTTCACTGGTCATTCAAAACAAGATTTCTTGTTCATGTGTGAGGGTACAAGCAATCTTAATAATGAATCACTGAGAGTTGAGCTAGGTAGGTATCTATATTAAGAAGAATGATGGATATATGGGGTTTAACGTCCCAAAACCAACATATGATTAAGAGAGACGCCATAGTGGGAATATGAGAGACTTCGCATGGGCTCCGGAAATTTTGTCCTTCTGTGGTTCTTTAACTTTCACCCGAATCTCCGCACACGGGCCTACTGCGTTTCCACCTCCATCGGAAATGCGGCCGCCACAGCCGGGATTCGATCCCGTGACGGGCGGGTCGGCAGCCGAGTACCTTAACCACTATAGGCCACTGTGATGGGGTCACATTAAGAAGACAGGTGTGGTGCTGTGTATAATGCTCCGTTTAGCTCTGGCCGCTTTAATGCATGGTGCGGACGGGTTGCTGTGGTAACCAGAGATTAGTGGAGCGTAAGAAATCGCTAACCGGAGGTTCACCATCTAAATTATATTTACATCGCCGAGAGTGTAAGTGCACTCCAAGATTTAATGAATGCGCGATCATATAGCACTGTCACACCAGTGAAGAAATGCGCTTCATAATCGAGGCCTGGGATAGCGATAATTGAGGCCGCGCATTCGTGAGCGAGCCATAAGGAAGAATTGAAGCGTCTGAGTATTCATCTCTCGCGTAGACCACCAGGTGAGCTGGATTGATATGTTCGCCTATGACCTATATAGGCAAGGTTATCTCTTCAACACCAACTTAATATCTCTTCCACAGCTTTCACTGCACATACGTTGTGACATTTGTCTATGAATCATGACTATGAGCCCTCAGAAATGCATAGATGATAACCCTGCGAGAAGTCATCAGCGCCTTTCAATGTTTCCTCTGGCATTTCTAAGAGAGAACAGACCAATGCACATTGACTTCTGTTTACAAGGCTAACCCCACCTGTACAGCAGCGCCATCGCCACTTTTATATTTCCCTGTCTGCTTCAGGCACTTTTTCCGCAATAAATCAGAGAAGGCATGTTACCCAAGTTTTTCTTTTCCCTCTGTGGCTCTGAATTCATCTGTTGATGAGTGTCTTCTAAATTTCGCTGTATCGAACCCGTGTACACAACTTCGCCAAAAATTCTGACGGTGCGATCTGTGTAGCGGTGTGACCTGAAATGCGAAATCGCTTTTCGCGTTGAAAACATTGTCGGCTGCGTTGATCTCGAGAGAACATAAAATAAATAAAGGAACGTTTACTATATTGGCAACGGATGGTCTGCTGCCGATTATAGCGTTTCTAATGGATTCATGTATACAAATCTAACGAGAAATCGAAGCAAGCTCACAGCAGACTTGCACTGCGAGTGAGCTCAGAGGGAATGAAGTTGCTGCACAACGCACTGCACGGCACACTGCAAACGCAACACAGCGCCTCACACGGCCAGCATTTCAGGGCTTAGTCTCACCTCTTCAAAAACAATGGATCACTGCTCCGTTCAGATTATGTGCGTAACCTTACGGTTCGTAATGGCTTACGCAGGCGAAGTTCTGTGTTTCTCTGCATGGTTGCAGACATTTACCGCCCACCTGCCGGCATGATTATGCGGGAGGCCACGCCGAGTCTCTGACAGGCGCAGTTCTCGCAGGATCGCGCGAGACGTGACGTCTACTTATTCCAGGCGAAACCCTGCAACCGGGGGCCGGAATCATCTAAACTTCAATGCATGGAATTTATTAGTCAGGCCGTAGCTTTGCCAGCAATAAAAGCTGAGAGCCACAATAATGATACATGGACGCGCAAAAAGCTCACTGCACTTTTTTGTAAAACAGCAAAAATTGTCTCCCCCAGTAGGTTGTCATATGGCAGTGTCATTTCACGATACGATTTAAGTTCGAGAATACAGTGTGGTCATGGTAGGTACTTCACTATATATAACATTATAATCATTCTATCCTGTCACCACTCGAATACAGCCTGTTGCGAAAGACGGCGACGCCAACACGGTGCCGAAGGCGCCACTGCTTCCGACTCCGCCGGGAAGGTCACCAGCCGTTTGGTAGCGTATGTTTCTTAGCTCGCGACTGCTTCTGCGCAGAGCTGATCAGACGAGCGGACGAGACGACGGTGAGTCAAACAAGGTTTATGTACAGCATATATACAGAGGCGTTACAATTTCGGCACTGGGGCCGACAGAGACGCGAAGAGCCGAGCTCTTCTCTCTAACACATAGTTCAGCCTTTCGCCTAAGACCGCTGATCGCGACACGCCGCAGGGCTTCTTTTATTTGCACCGGGTCCAACCAAAACGTCCAATCAGAAGCGCCGCTGGTCGTCAGAGCAGACTCCTCCAATGAGGTTCGCCGCGCGATGCGTCAGACCACCAGACATGAGGACGCCGGCTCGCTGTCACGTGCGCAACTGACTCAATGCACGTGGGCCAGAGATGCGCCGCGCGTGTTCACGCCGTGGAGTTGCTCGCGCCCGGCGGACTGCGGGCTGGCCTTGACCCAGATTGCCTGTTTCAGAGGCACGGACGTTTGACGAGGACTCGCTGGCATAACAGCACCCCCGCCGCCAGACAATGCACCGGAAAGACGAGCTGCTTCCACGGGGCTCGGATGTCAGGTGCGCTCGTTCGCCCGGTCCCTCCAGGTTCGCCTCCATGGCCATGGGGAGAATACAGCTCCAGACTGTTCCGGGAACACATCCCATTTTGACGACGGATCCCAGCTCCACGGGCTTGTCGCCACAACTTGCTGGCCAACTTCGCTCGTCTCTTCCGACCATCTTCGGTTTCAGCACTTGTCGATGGTTCTGCAACTTGCTAAGAACGGTTCGACAACAGACAACACACGACACAAGCAAGTGCCCTCGGTCACCCAACAGAACACCAGACAAAGTATAGAACAACATATACCTATCTACGTGTCTATCGGAATTTCGTTCCCTCTACATCAAGAGGCACATGTGGGACAAAAGACTCCTAAAGTAAGAACTTGAATTTTTTTCACAATTACAACCCCGCAACGAATTAGAATACCACATAAAGTTGGCCCCTTGAGATCACTCTGAACGAGAGCGCTCAGCCCAGGTCGTGATGAGGTCAAAATTTTGCCGCGAATCGCCAGCGAGAAACCGAAAGGTTGAGAAGTTACTAGCTGGAACGCACTGCTCAATGCACCTGCATTAGCGTTTACCTTTCCCTTTTTTTTTTCTTTAGCGAACGTCAAAGTTGCGCTGTGGAGCAACATGCTCCACCTCAGTAACCGGCCACTTTTAGGCGACGATACCTATGCGGCACCAATAGCGGCTCACACTTGCGACGTTGCACAGGGGAACAACGATACGGCTTGCTACTGATTGACTCCTCACCGCTTAGCTCGATATCGTGTTCGATCACCCTCATGTTTCCGGGGCGGTCCGAAAACACGTCTTCAAACTCGGAACCAATCTTTCTCAGGTCCTCTTTCTCAGGTCCTCCTTCACTTAAGCTAGGCTCTAGGTTTATCTGCTCCCAAATTACTTTCGATCTCCCTTCGATCACCTCACTAGAACTCAAATTTTCTGCTTCCTCTTCCACTGAAGCCTTCAACAGCTGATTTACGACCGCTTGATGTTGAACATTGGGTTTCATCAAGTTGTAAATTTTGTGCTGCCGCCTTCCTACTTGCACCTCATAATTTGTATCGCAAGGCTTCGATAATACTTTGGCGGGCCCTTCCCAATCAACCTCAAGCTTGTTCCTTTTGGGTGGCTGCAGCCGCATTACCTGATTATCAACTCCAAAAGCGCGCTTCTTCCCCGATTTCTCGTAGTGCTCCTTCGACAGCACTTTTGCCGCGTTTTTCTGGCTTTCCACTCGCGCTTCAATTTGGCTTTCCACTAGCGCTTCAATCGAGAGATCCTCACGCTGCCCTCGAATGAGCGTCTCTCGATCAACTCTCGGCAGCTCGCTCCAACTTTCCGCTACAGGCGAGAGCGTTGCAACCCTCTCGCTCTGACTCAATGGCGCCACGTCGTCTCCCCCAGCGCATACTGCGCCGGCCGCTCCCGCGACGGGCCGCTCGCGTGACTGCTCACATGACTCATGCGGAAAATTTCCTTTCTGGGGTTCCGTCGACCCGCCGACAAGGTCACTTGAGAGTTCACCGCATGGAACCAAGTCAAGCTTCCGCGAAAGCTTTCGCGCTTGCGATCGCGTGGGAGCCCTGCACGCTAAGTTGGGGAAGAACGATTTGCCCTGCTCTTTGAGAAGCTGCTCCGAGTTGTTGGAGAAAAGATAAGAAAAACGACCATTCAGCGCGGCAGACACAGCCGCTTCGGTGCAAAGCTTACCGAACGGGCCTTCAATGACAACGGTGGCGATTGGTAAGCGAACACTCTGCTCCTCGGCGACTTGCCTGATCCACGCGCATTCTCCTGTGAAGTCATCCGGAGACACCAATGAAGGATGGACAACGTCCATGGTTGCCGCTGAGTCTCTAAGTGCTCGGCACGTTTTCTCATTGACCCTAATTTCTTGGAGATACGGCTCCAACAACCGCATGTTTTTTTCTGATTCTCGGATCGTTGCGAAGGCAAACTTTTCCTGACAGTTTCTCGCGATGTGCCCTTCCTTTTTACAGTTGTAGCAGATTAGCGGCTTCCGTTTGTTTTCCGGTTCTAATGCCTGTGTGGTAGAAACCTCACTCGATTTCTCCGCTTCTGTTTGCCCTTCCCCTACACTGTCCTTCGTAAGAGACGGGTCCTTCTTGAAATTACGGTGCGGAGCAGGTGTCCGTTGATCAGGTTTCCTTGAAAAGCCCTCTTTCCTTTCATCCTTTTCAACGCGCGCTGCCCTGCTATGCAACTTTCGGCGAGTATAATACTCCTCAGCTAACTCAGCTGCCTTGTTTAACTGTACGTCCCCAAGTCTGTCCTGCAGCCAAAGTTTGACATCCTCCTCGATGCAGCGGTAGAATTGCTCCAATGCAACGCATTCCACCACTTTATCGCGGTCGTCATAAACACCTTCGCCCTTGAGCCATTCAATTAAATCGGCTTTAAGACGAAACGCGAAGTCAACGTGTGACTCATTCCCCTTTTCAGCATACCGGAACCTTTGTCTGAAAGCCTCGGGTGACAACTTATAACGTCTCAAGAGCACTTCCTTAACCTCGTCATAGCTCTCAAACGCTTCCCTCGACAAGCAAGTTATCGCGTCGGACACTTCGCCGGGAAGAAGAGCTAGCAGGTTCCGCGCCCAAAGAGACTGCTCCAAAGCATTTCGCTCACAGACGTGTTCAAACTTGACGAGATACTTCGCCATGTCCTCGCCTACTACGAACGGTGGCAGTTGGTCCCGAATTCTAAAACCGCTGACCTGAATCGTCGGAGAAGCTACGCTAGGCGCCTGCGAACACTGTAGGATTGCCAATTCTAGTCGTTTCATCTCAAGGCGCTCCTGTCTCTCGGCCTCCTCGCGACGTTCGCGCCTTTCAGCTTCTTCACGTTCGCGAGCTTCGCGCCTTTCAGCCTCTTCGCGAGCTTCGCGCCTTTCAGCTTGTTCACGTTCGCGAGCTTCGCGCCTTTCAGCTTCTTCGCGAGCTTCGCGCCTTTCAGCTTCTTCACGTTCGCGGGCTTCGCGCCTTTCAGCTTCTTCGCGAGCTTCGCGCCTTTCAGCTTCTTCACGAGCTTCTCGCCTTTCAGCCTCCTCACGTTCGCGAGCTTCTACTTCTCGCCTTTCAGCCTCCTCACGGCGTGCTTTAATATCCACCCAGGCCTCATCGACTTCCTCAGCCGACACTCCCTCATCCTTCATGATATCAAGGATCGCTTGCTTTCGTTTCGCACGGCCCAAAGTAATGCCGAGTTCCTCACAAATTTCGATGAGTTCCTTCACTTTAAGGTTCTCCATCGTTCACACTAGCCTCTTGCTGTTTGCCCCTGTTAAGAATCTACTTGCCGTACCCACTATAAGCCTACTAGCAAGACGCGCAAGCAATTTTTCACCCTCCCGTGTTTACCACCTCCGCATTAACTTTGGTTTCAAAGCACTTCAACTTGGCTTGAAACGATCAAAGCTCACTTCAATGCTTCACACAGCCCTTTCTCTAAACTACTACAACCTGAGCTAGAGTAGTCTGGTGAACTGAGGGGAAAACATCAGGCACTCACCGCATCGATGTCGCTGACGCCGGCCGATCCCGCAGCTGCCAACCACTGTTGCGAAAGACGGCGACGCCAACACGGTGCCGAAGGCGCCACTGCTTCCGACTCCGCCGGGAAGGTCACCAGCCGTTTGGTAGCGTATGTTTCTCAGCTCGCGACTGCTTCTGCGCAGAGCTGATCAGACGAGCGGACGAGACGACGGTGAGTCAAACAAGGTTTATGTACAGCATATATACAGAGGCGTTACAATTTCGGCACTGGGGCCGACAGAGACGCGAAGAGCCGAGCTCTTCTCTCTAACACATAGTTCAGCCTTTCGCCTAAGACCGCTGATCGCGACACGCCGCAGGGCTTCTTTTATTTGCACCGGGTCCAACCAAAACGTCCAATCAGAAGCGCCGCTGGTCGTCAGAGCAGACTCCTCCAATGAGGTTCGCCGCGCGATGCGTCAGACCACCAGACATGAGGACGCCGGCTCGCTGTCACGTGCGCAACTGACTCAATGCACGTGGGCCAGAGATGCGCCGCGCGTGTTCACGCCGTGGAGTTGCTCGCGCCCGGCGGACTGCGGGCTGGCCTTGACCCAGATTGCCTGTTTCAGAGGCACGGACGTTTGACGAGGACTCGCTGGCATAACAGCACCCCCGCCGCCAGACAATGCACCGGAAAGACGAGCTGCTTCCACGGGGCTCGGATGTCAGGTGCGCTCGTTCGCCCGGTCCCTCCAGGTTCGCCTCCATGGCCATGGGGAGAATACAGCTCCAGACTGTTCCGGGAACACATCCCATTTTGACGACGGATCCCAGCTCCACGGGCTTGTCGCCACAACTTGCTGGCCAACTTCGCTCGTCTCTTCCGACCATCTTCGGTTTCAGCACTTGTCGATGGTTCTGCAACTTGCTAAGAACGGTTCGACAACAGACAACACACGACACAAGCAAGTGCCCTCGGTCACCCAACAGAACACCAGACAAAGTATAGAACAACATATACCTATCTACGTGTCTATCGGAATTTCGTTCCCTCTACATCAAGAGGCACATGTGGGACAAAAGACTCCTAAGGTAAGAACTTGAATTTTTTTCACAATTACAACCCCGCAACGAATTAGAATACCACATAAAGTTGGCCCCTTGAGATCACTCTGAACGAGAGCGCTCAGCCCAGGTCGTGATGAGGTCAAAATTTTGCCGCGAATCGCCAGCGAGAAACCGAAAGGTTGAGAAGTTACTAGCTGGAACGCACTGCTCAATGCACCTGCATTAGCGTTTACCTTTCCCTTTTTTTTTTCTTTAGCGAACGTCAAAGTTGCGCTGTGGAGCAACATGCTCCACCTCAGTAACCGGCCACTTTTAGGCGACGATACCTATGCGGCACCAAGAGCGGCTCACACTTGCGACGTTGCACAGGGGAACAACGATACGGCTTGCTACTGATTGACTCCTCACCGCTTAGCTCGATATCGTGTTCGATCACCCTCATGTTTCCGGGGCGGTCCGAAAACACGTCTTCAAACTCGGAACCAATCTTTCTCAGGTCCTCTTTCTCAGGTCCTCCTTCACTTAAGCTAGGCTCTAGGTTTATCTGCTCCCAAATTACTTTCGATCTCCCTTCGATCACCTCACTAGAACTCAAATTTTCTGCTTCCTCTTCCACTGAAGCCTTCAACAGCTGATTTACGACCGCTTGATGTTGAACATTGGGTTTCATCAAGTTGTAAATTTTGTGCTGCCGCCTTCCTACTTGCACCTCATAATTTGTATCGCAAGGCTTCGATAATACTTTGGCGGGCCCTTCCCAATCAACCTCAAGCTTGTTCCTTTTGGGTGGCTGCAGCCGCATTACCTGATTATCAACTCCAAAAGCGCGCTTCTTCCCCGATTTCTCGTAGTGCTCCTTCGACAGCACTTTTGCCGCGTTTTTCTGGCTTTCCACTCGCGCTTCAATTTGGCTTTCCACTAGCGCTTCAATCGAGAGATCCTCACGCTGCCCTCGAATGAGCGTCTCTCGATCAACTCTCGGCAGCTCGCTCCAACTTTCCGCTACAGGCGAGAGCGTTGCAACCCTCTCGCTCTGACTCAATGGCGCCACGTCGTCTCCCCCAGCGCATACTGCGCCGGCCGCTCCCGCGACGGGCCGCTCGCGTGACTGCTCACATGACTCATGCGGAAAATTTCCTTTCTGGGGTTCCGTCGACCCGCCGACAAGGTCACTTGAGAGTTCACCGCATGGAACCAAGTCAAGCTTCCGCGAAAGCTTTCGCGCTTGCGATCGCGTGGGAGCCCTGCACGCTAAGTTGGGGAAGAACGATTTGCCCTGCTCTTTGAGAAGCTGCTCCGAGTTGTTGGAGAAAAGATAAGAAAAACGACCATTCAGCGCGGCAGACACAGCCGCTTCGGTGCAAAGCTTACCGAACGGGCCTTCAATGACAACGGTGGCGATTGGTAAGCGAACACTCTGCTCCTCGGCGACTTGCCTGATCCACGCGCATTCTCCTGTGAAGTCATCCGGAGACACCAATGAAGGATGGACAACGTCCATGGTTGCCGCTGAGTCTCTAAGTGCTCGGCACGTTTTCTCATTGACCCTAATTTCTTGGAGATACGGCTCCAACAACCGCATGTTTTTTTCTGATTCTCGGATCGTTGCGAAGGCAAACTTTTCCTGACAGTTTCTCGCGATGTGCCCTTCCTTTTTACAGTTGTAGCAGATTAGCGGCTTCCGTTTGTTTTCCGGTTCTAATGCCTGTGTGGTAGAAACCTCACTCGATTTCTCCGCTTCTGTTTGCCCTTCCCCTACACTGTCCTTCGTAAGAGACGGGTCCTTCTTGAAATTACGGTGCGGAGCGGGTGTCCGTTGATCAGGTTTCCTTGAAAAGCCCTCTTTCCTTTCATCCTTTTCAACGCGCGCTGCCCTGCTATGCAACTTTCGGCGAGTATAATACTCCTCAGCTAACTCAGCTGCCTTGTTTAACTGTACGTCCCCAAGTCTGTCCTGCAGCCAAAGTTTGACATCCTCCTCGATGCAGCGGTAGAATTGCTCCAATGCAACGCATTCCACCACTTTATCGCGGTCGTCATAAACACCTTCGCCCTTGAGCCATTCAATTAAATCGGCTTTAAGACGAAACGCGAAGTCAACGTGTGACTCATTCCCCTTTTCAGCATACCGGAACCTTTGTCTGAAAGCCTCGGGTGACAACTTATAACGTCTCAAGAGCACTTCCTTAACCTCGTCATAGCTCTCAAACGCTTCCCTCGACAAGCAAGTTATCGCGTCGGACACTTCGCCGGGAAGAAGAGCTAGCAGGTTCCGCGCCCAAAGAGACTGCTCCAAAGCATTTCGCTCACAGACGTGTTCAAACTTGACGAGATACTTCGCCATGTCCTCGCCTACTACGAACGGTGGCAGTTGGTCCCGAATTCTAAAACCGCTGACCTGAATCGTCGGAGAAGCTACGCTAGGCGCCTGCGAACACTGTAGGATTGCCAATTCTAGTCGTTTCATCTCAAGGCGCTCCTGTCTCTCGGCCTCCTCGCGACGTTCGCGCCTTTCAGCTTCTTCACGTTCGCGAGCTTCGCGCCTTTCAGCCTCTTCGCGAGCTTCGCGCCTTTCAGCTTGTTCACGTTCGCGAGCTTCGCGCCTTTCAGCTTCTTCGCGAGCTTCGCGCCTTTCAGCTTCTTCACGTTCGCGGGCTTCGCGCCTTTCAGCTTCTTCGCGAGCTTCGCGCCTTTCAGCTTCTTCACGAGCTTCTCGCCTTTCAGCCTCCTCACGTTCGCGAGCTTCTACTTCTCGCCTTTCAGCCTCCTCACGGCGTGCTTTAATATCCACCCAGGCCTCATCGACTTCCTCAGCCGACACTCCCTCATCCTTCATGATATCAAGGATCGCTTGCTTTCGTTTCGCACGGCCCAAAGTAATGCCGAGTTCCTCACAAATTTCGATGAGTTCCTTCACTTTAAGGTTCTCCATCGTTCACACTAGCCTCTTGCTGTTTGCCCCTGTTAAGAATCTACTTGCCGTACCCACTATAAGCCTACTAGCAAGACGCGCAAGCAATTTTTCACCCTCCCGTGTTTACCACCTCCGCATTAACTTTGGTTTCAAAGCACTTCAACTTGGCTTGAAACGATCAAAGCTCACTTCAATGCTTCACACAGCCCTTTCTCTAAACTACTACAACCTGAGCTAGAGTAGTCTGGTGAACTGAGGGGAAAACATCAGGCACTCACCGCATCGATGTCGCTGACGCCGGCCGATCCCGCAGCTGCCAACCACTGTTGCGAAAGACGGCGACGCCAACACGGTGCCGAAGGCGCCACTGCTTCCGACTCCGCCGGGAAGGTCACCAGCCGTTTGGTAGCGTATGTTTCTCAGCTCGCGACTGCTTCTGCGCAGAGCTGATCAGACGAGCGGACGAGACGACGGTGAGTCAAACAAGGTTTATGTACAGCATATATACAGAGGCGTTACAATTTCGGCACTGGGGCCGACAGAGACGCGAAGAGCCGAGCTCTTCTCTCTAACACATAGTTCAGCCTTTCGCCTAAGACCGCTGATCGCGACACGCCGCAGGGCTTCTTTTATTTGCACCGGGTCCAACCAAAACGTCCAATCAGAAGCGCCGCTGGTCGTCAGAGCAGACTCCTCCAATGAGGTTCGCCGCGCGATGCGTCAGACCACCAGACATGAGGACGCCGGCTCGCTGTCACGTGCGCAACTGACTCAATGCACGTGGGCCAGAGATGCGCCGCGCGTGTTCACGCCGTGGAGTTGCTCGCGCCCGGCGGACTGCGGGCTGGCCTTGACCCAGATTGCCTGTTTCAGAGGCACGGACGTTTGACGAGGACTCGCTGGCATAACAGCACCCCCGCCGCCAGACAATGCACCGGAAAGACGAGCTGCTTCCACGGGGCTCGGATGTCAGGTGCGCTCGTTCGCCCGGTCCCTCCAGGTTCGCCTCCATGGCCATGGGGAGAATACAGCTCCAGACTGTTCCGGGAACACATCCCATTTTGACGACGGATCCCAGCTCCACGGGCTTGTCGCCACAACTTGCTGGCCAACTTCGCTCGTCTCTTCCGACCATCTTCGGTTTCAGCACTTGTCGATGGTTCTGCAACTTGCTAAGAACGGTTCGACAACAGACAACACACGACACAAGCAAGTGCCCTCGGTCACCCAACAGAACACCAGACAAAGTATAGAACAACATATACCTATCTACGTGTCTATCGGAATTTCGTTCCCTCTACATCAAGAGGCACATGTGGGACAAAAGACTCCTAAGGTAAGAACTTGAATTTTTTTCACAATTACAACCCCGCAACGAATTAGAATACCACATAAAGTTGGCCCCTTGAGATCACTCTGAACGAGAGCGCTCAGCCCAGGTCGTGATGAGGTCAAAATTTTGCCGCGAATCGCCAGCGAGAAACCGAAAGGTTGAGAAGTTACTAGCTGGAACGCACTGCTCAATGCACCTGCATTAGCGTTTACCTTTCCCTTTTTTTTTTCTTTAGCGAACGTCAAAGTTGCGCTGTGGAGCAACATGCTCCACCTCAGTAACCGGCCACTTTTAGGCGACGATACCTATGCGGCACCAAGAGCGGCTCACACTTGCGACGTTGCACAGGGGAACAACGATACGGCTTGCTACTGATTGACTCCTCACCGCTTAGCTCGATATCGTGTTCGATCACCCTCATGTTTCCGGGGCGGTCCGAAAACACGTCTTCAAACTCGGAACCAATCTTTCTCAGGTCCTCTTTCTCAGGTCCTCCTTCACTTAAGCTAGGCTCTAGGTTTATCTGCTCCCAAATTACTTTCGATCTCCCTTCGATCACCTCACTAGAACTCAAATTTTCTGCTTCCTCTTCCACTGAAGCCTTCAACAGCTGATTTACGACCGCTTGATGTTGAACATTGGGTTTCATCAAGTTGTAAATTTTGTGCTGCCGCCTTCCTACTTGCACCTCATAATTTGTATCGCAAGGCTTCGATAATACTTTGGCGGGCCCTTCCCAATCAACCTCAAGCTTGTTCCTTTTGGGTGGCTGCAGCCGCATTACCTGATTATCAACTCCAAAAGCGCGCTTCTTCCCCGATTTCTCGTAGTGCTCCTTCGACAGCACTTTTGCCGCGTTTTTCTGGCTTTCCACTCGCGCTTCAATTTGGCTTTCCACTAGCGCTTCAATCGAGAGATCCTCACGCTGCCCTCGAATGAGCGTCTCTCGATCAACTCTCGGCAGCTCGCTCCAACTTTCCGCTACAGGCGAGAGCGTTGCAACCCTCTCGCTCTGACTCAATGGCGCCACGTCGTCTCCCCCAGCGCATACTGCGCCGGCCGCTCCCGCGACGGGCCGCTCGCGTGACTGCTCACATGACTCATGCGGAAAATTTCCTTTCTGGGGTTCCGTCGACCCGCCGACAAGGTCACTTGAGAGTTCACCGCATGGAACCAAGTCAAGCTTCCGCGAAAGCTTTCGCGCTTGCGATCGCGTGGGAGCCCTGCACGCTAAGTTGGGGAAGAACGATTTGCCCTGCTCTTTGAGAAGCTGCTCCGAGTTGTTGGAGAAAAGATAAGAAAAACGACCATACAGCGCGGCAGACACAGCCGCTTCGGTGCAAAGCTTACCGAACGGGCCTTCAATGACAACGGTGGCGATTGGTAAGCGAACACTCTGCTCCTCGGCGACTTGCCTGATCCACGCGCATTCTCCTGTGAAGTCATCCGGAGACACCAATGAAGGATGGACAACGTCCATGGTTGCCGCTGAGTCTCTAAGTGCTCGGCACGTTTTCTCATTGACCCTAATTTCTTGGAGATACGGCTCCAACAACCGCATGTTTTTTTCTGATTCTCGGATCGTTGCGAAGGCAAACTTTTCCTGACAGTTTCTCGCGATGTGCCCTTCCTTTTTACAGTTGTAGCAGATTAGCGGCTTCCGTTTGTTTTCCGGTTCTAATGCCTGTGTGGTAGAAACCTCACTCGATTTCTCCGCTTCTGTTTGCCCTTCCCCTACACTGTCCTTCGTAAGAGACGGGTCCTTCTTGAAATTACGGTGCGGAGCGGGTGTCCGTTGATCAGGTTTCCTTGAAAAGCCCTCTTTCCTTTCATCCTTTTCAACGCGCGCTGCCCTGCTATGCAACTTTCGGCGAGTATAATACTCCTCAGCTAACTCAGCTGCCTTGTTTAACTGTACGTCCCCAAGTCTGTCCTGCAGCCAAAGTTTGACATCCTCCTCGATGCAGCGGTAGAATTGCTCCAATGCAACGCATTCCACCACTTTATCGCGGTCGTCATAAACACCTTCGCCCTTGAGCCATTCAATTAAATCGGCTTTAAGACGAAACGCGAAGTCAACGTGTGACTCATTCCCCTTTTCAGCATACCGGAACCTTTGTCTGAAAGCCTCGGGTGACAACTTATAACGTCTCAAGAGCACTTCCTTAACCTCGTCATAGCTCTCAAACGCTTCCCTCGACAAGCAAGTTATCGCGTCGGACACTTCGCCGGGAAGAAGAGCTAGCAGGTTCCGCGCCCAAAGAGACTGCTCCAAAGCATTTCGCTCACAGACGTGTTCAAACTTGACGAGATACTTCGCCATGTCCTCGCCTACTACGAACGGTGGCAGTTGGTCCCGAATTCTAAAACCGCTGACCTGAATCGTCGGAGAAGCTACGCTAGGCGCCTGCGAACACTGTAGGATTGCCAATTCTAGTCGTTTCATCTCAAGGCGCTCCTGTCTCTCGGCCTCCTCGCGACGTTCGCGCCTTTCAGCTTCTTCACGTTCGCGAGCTTCGCGCCTTTCAGCCTCTTCGCGAGCTTCGCGCCTTTCAGCTTGTTCACGTTCGCGAGCTTCGCGCCTTTCAGCTTCTTCGCGAGCTTCGCGCCTTTCAGCTTCTTCACGTTCGCGGGCTTCGCGCCTTTCAGCTTCTTCGCGAGCTTCGCGCCTTTCAGCTTCTTCACGAGCTTCTCGCCTTTCAGCCTCCTCACGTTCGCGAGCTTCTACTTCTCGCCTTTCAGCCTCCTCACGGCGTGCTTTAATATCCACCCAGGCCTCATCGACTTCCTCAGCCGACACTCCCTCATCCTTCATGATATCAAGGATCGCTTGCTTTCGTTTCGCACGGCCCAAAGTAATGCCGAGTTCCTCACAAATTTCGATGAGTTCCTTCACTTTAAGGTTCTCCATCGTTCACACTAGCCTCTTGCTGTTTGCCCCTGTTAAGAATCTACTTGCCGTACCCACTATAAGCCTACTAGCAAGACGCGCAAGCAATTTTTCACCCTCCCGTGTTTACCACCTCCGCATTAACTTTGGTTTCAAAGCACTTCAACTTGGCTTGAAACGATCAAAGCTCACTTCAATGCTTCACACAGCCCTTTCTCTAAACTACTACAACCTGAGCTAGAGTAGTCTGGTGAACTGAGGGGAAAACATCAGGCACTCACCGCATCGATGTCGCTGACGCCGGCCGATCCCGCAGCTGCCAACCACTGTTGCGAAAGACGGCGACGCCAACACGGTGCCGAAGGCGCCACTGCTTCCGACTCCGCCGGGAAGGTCACCAGCCGTTTGGTAGCGTATGTTTCTCAGCTCGCGACTGCTTCTGCGCAGAGCTGATCAGACGAGCGGACGAGACGACGGTGAGTCAAACAAGGTTTATGTACAGCATATATACAGAGGCGTTACAATTTCGGCACTGGGGCCGACAGAGACGCGAAGAGCCGAGCTCTTCTCTCTAACACATAGTTCAGCCTTTCGCCTAAGACCGCTGATCGCGACACGCCGCAGGGCTTCTTTTATTTGCACCGGGTCCAACCAAAACGTCCAATCAGAAGCGCCGCTGGTCGTCAGAGCAGACTCCTCCAATGAGGTTCGCCGCGCGATGCGTCAGACCACCAGACATGAGGACGCCGGCTCGCTGTCACGTGCGCAACTGACTCAATGCACGTGGGCCAGAGATGCGCCGCGCGTGTTCACGCCGTGGAGTTGCTCGCGCCCGGCGGACTGCGGGCTGGCCTTGACCCAGATTGCCTGTTTCAGAGGCACGGACGTTTGACGAGGACTCGCTGGCATAACAAGCCCAAACACGCGCAGCTAAAACGTTTCGCGTCGTGGTATATTTCACACTGAACGGTGACGCTGTGGAATAAACAGCACAGTATATAATTGCTAAAGCACACCCTTATACGTCTCACTCGCTGGCCGCTGTTATGGCGCCATCTTCCATCGTTTTCACCGGCTTAACTGACAAAGGGGGCAGTGCTCATCCCTTCAGTATTCGTGGCAGATAAATACCAGAAATATTAACAAGGTGCATCCGCTTGCGCCTGCTGACACGAACACTCACCGTCTTTCGACATCGAGGAAGGAGCCGACTAATCTATATACATGTAAGCTGACACGAAAAAAAAATAATAGAAGAACATTTTTTTTTACTATGCACTTACTTTCGTATAACGCCAAATGACACCGCCAGGATTCATGAGAGTGGAATGAAATAGATGACGCCGCGGAAGGAAGGGGAGGAGAGTTCTCGCTAATGGTCTGTGCTTCCCTGCGAAACATAATCGTGGCTGGCCGGCTGAGAACTCGAGGTCATTGGGCAACCCTGCAACCAGACAGTGCAGACGGGAAAGAGGGGGGGGGCGACTTTTGGGGGAAGGACGTCCGGAATGCAAGCTGCTGGCCGCGAAGCGTCTTCCACGAAACCAGACCACTCCGTCGGGGTCAGATGCCCCACTTGGCTTCATACACAGTGCCTATCCCCCTCCTCCCCCCCGTGACGTAGAAACGAAGACCATAAGAGGACAAAAGCGAAAGTGGGGGAAAGGCGCTTCGCGAATGTAGACCGACCGTTCTCACGTTTTTGGCACGCTCCGCTGAGAGAGATGCCGCGGGGTCTCGAGCTATATATAGATGGCGGTGCTTTATTGTGGACGATTATGGCAATGGGATTGGCGGGTGGTAGGCTATGAAGGTGAATAAACTTACTACATAAGCGTGGAAGGGCAGTTTACCGGATGGATCAACGCGCCGAGCAGGGAGAAGAAATTAAAAATGAAGGGTTTCCAGAGTGTATACCGGTCGGGTGCGCCGTTCGAAAATGGCCGATGAGAAACGAGAGAGTGAGAGAGAAACGATGCTTGGGGCATCCTCCTTGACCAAGACGCAAGGATGCCGAGTTGTTCGGAGGAGTTCAAGTTGACCGGTGGTGCTGCCCGCGATCTCCTGACGCCGTGTGGTGCCCCGTCCTCCGACTTCTTCGACCGAACTTTCATATCGCTCTTTTCTGTCGCTTGCCTTGTCCTAGTTTTCGTCTTTTCACAATTCTTTTTATCCCCCTTCCCCCACAAGGCACTGCGCCGTGTCGCCATAGAGGCAGAAAGAAATTAGGTGCCTTTTTTTCCTCTTCTCAAGAATTAATCAATCAAAAAGGATGCCGATGCCACCTATAGGCGCTTCCACACATAACTCGATTCTTTTCGAGTCTGTTGTACAATACTTAGTGGTGTCTTTGCGAGATATTTAGTGCGACACTCGAACTTCAACTATTTAGTGCGATACTTGAACTATCTTGTACGATACATTGTAAAATACATTGTAACATACTTTGTACGATACTCAGTAAAATACCTTGTAGGATAGTTCGTACAATACATTGGACAATACATTGTACGATACTCTGTAAAATACCTTGTACAATACTTTGAACAATACCTTGTAAAATACCTTGTACAATACTTCGTACAATATGAACCTGTGGTACTCCATTACAGGGTGCACTGTACAAATACACTGTACAACGTTGTTCAATACTTCGTATGGTTTTTTGCACAACTACTTGCACAATACTTCGCACATTCTTAGCACAGTGGTGGAGAGAGGCGTTGTCTACAATGCCCAGATAAGGCAGTGAAAACGCTGAGCGTTGCTGCTTTTTCTTGTGTAAAGTCAACACTGAAGCGCTTGTAGCGTACAGCCGTCTGTAGCTGTGTTGTCACTAGTTCGCAGTATTTATTTTTGAAAGTTTACAAAACCGAAATCAGGTGTGATACAACGGAATATCAAGAAACGTGGGCGCGTTTAAAAAGACCATGAACAAAACAGTTTCACTGAGATAACAGTTTGAAGGAAAAACTTAATTCAGACATTATTAAGCTAACACGTGGATCTATATTTCACAGCTCTGCAAATTCCGAGGTTCCTTTCATTTTCGCAATATTATTTCATTTGAAGTTCTGTAAACCAGTACCAACACTGTCGCAATTTTCCTCAAGTATGTAGTATTCAGTTAAATCAATTTGTAATGGGATTCTGCGCCCCCAAATTGCTATCCGACTATGAGGCACCCTGTAATGGGGTACCACAGGTTCATATTGGCCGCCTTTATTTCTTTACGGTGCGCCTAAATTTAAGAGCATGGGTGGTACTGCATTTCACCTCCATCGATATGCGACTGGGAAACGAATCCGTGGCCTTGAGCTCCTTGAGCTCAGCAGCTCAACACCCGTCGCCTACTTAAGCTGTCATTGCGGATACAGCGTGAACGTAAGCCAACCTATCTAGCAGGCCACCATAGAAGGAGGGCGGTCGTTGCATTGGTCGTAAATGTATACCTATACGGAGTAAGTCATGGAACGTGCGACTGTGTCAGGAGGCGTTCCTAATGCGAGCATTGTTTGGTGCCGCTGGGAGATGGTTCGTCGTTAACGGCCCCATTTCCCGCGGCTGCAGTACGTGCATTGTATAAAACAATAAAAAGAAGAATATATCCGCACACTACACGCACTAACGGTGCCCACAACCATCAAGGCGATTCAACGAACAACGTCGGCAGTCTGATTCATACTTATCCTGAGTCAGCCACTTCAGGCGTCATTTTTTGCAAATCTATGCGGAGACTGATGCCGTTATTTATTTATTTAGGTGAAAGCCTTATATGCCCTTTCAAACGCGAGAACAGACAGGTCCGTGTCGACACGAGTGATACAAAAATATGCATCACCTGGTGACGTCACCATGCGGCGTCAACACGTCACTGTAGGTCCAAATTTATGAGGTCATCGTGACTCCACCCTGACGTAAGTGCAAAGTCACTTGATGACATCATCACATTACATCATCGTTTGGTACAAGCTAGGCCGATCACAGAGGCCGTACGAAACCAGATGTGGTGCGGAAAGCTTTTGGTGGGCAGCGCGGGGTGTTCAATACATCGACATAAAGAAGACAAATGGAGGTGGCTTTCGTCTCGCGATTCGTCTTACAGGAATGCATAAAGAACCTTGTCATTATTTACTTACTTGTTTATATTCACTGCTACCAGCCTCTTCATCGAGAACATTGCAGGTGAGTATATTGATAATGAGTGAGCGCGCTGCAGAATAGAGCAGATTTCAGGGCGCAAGCATGGCCGCTGGATGCGGTCACGGTACAAGCACACACCAGATATGGACCTATATATTCCTACGCAGTAAAGCCTAGAGAACAATGTATTGTAGATATAAATCGTAGTTGCAGGCTTCCATAATATTGATGTTAGTAAAAATAACGATGTGTGGCATTGATGCCAAACATTCATATCACTTGCTAGGTGCTTCTGCCATAATTCAAGTATAAACAGAAGCTTGGATCTGACGCAGGCAAGGTAGAACCTACAGAAGGCGCCAGCGTTCACAGTCGCACACTCAACCGCTCGGGACAAGTGTGATTAAGACTGACTCTGTTTTTTTTTTTTTTTTTTTTACGGGGCTTTACGAAGAGTTACGTTTCAAATGGGATAACTATGGGGGCTTGGTGTTGCGTATGAATGGCTTCGTGATGGTGACATTGCATAAACACAAGCAAGCAGCATGGCGTCGTAGATATTGAAGCATTGTAAAGCGCGAAAGAGCGGGACACGCGCATAGAGACAGCGTCACTGCTGCCATCTGTCGGCGAAAAAAGCCAACAGATTCGTTTGTGACCACGCTCGAACAAGAGATACGAGTTTAGTACTTGGCACGGCGTGTTTTTCGATTGTTCTACTCAAGTAGGTCGTTCAAATGTATATAAAGTGGTAGTACATGTCTCGGCCACTACTCGGTGTTTCTCTGCTCTACAGTAAAAAAGAAAAAGAAATAGTGGTAAATTACAAATGCTAGATATAAACATAACAATAAATGAAGTAGTGGCAACAACGTTAGCGAAACTTCAACGGTACGTTAAAGTCGCATATAACGACTGGCCACAACGAAAAAACAAACTGCAATATAAATTAGGGCAATCACTACAAAATAAGTCTTGCAGTGAATGCCCTAATCATAGCGATTCCATTGGAGTCCCAGGAATACTTTCATTATGACCTTTGTTGAGGTACTCGCAGGTATGGAAGATATTGCAAACATTGCCGAAGCTTCCATTTCTTCTCGAAAACCATGGTCAGACCTCGCAGTTCAAGCACCACCGGCACATAGATACTGGTGATGCGGCTCCGATGCACAGGCATCATTACCAAGTGTCCCCATCATAGTGCCAAGTTATTCAACAGGAGGTTGACAGAATGCTCACAAAGGGCATTATTGAGCCTTCTTCGAGTCTGTGGGCGTCTCCTGCAGTTCTAGCTAAAAAGAAAGACAATACCTGGCGTTTCTGTGTGGACTATCGGCACTTGAACAAAATCACTAAAAAAAGATGCATATCATCGAAACACGAATGCCGAGCTCTAATTAATAGTCAGTAATCACGCTGTTTTTGTTTTCGTATATATACACATAAAATTGTGCTTATGCACAGATAGACGCGTCATGTATGGGTAATTAAAGGAGAAACAACTCTCACATGGCTGCGCTGTCCTTGTAAACAGACGCAGTAGAGAACAGCACCGAGCAAGGGGCAGCAACACCTTTCCTTCCTCCGTGGGCAGCAGTTTCGCGAGAGCAGCGACCTCCAACGGCGCTCTCGCCAACGGCGCGCGATACTCAGCCCCAATTAAATGGCCCCGCAGCGAGGTGCCCATTAATGAAGGAAGTGTCGATGTTTCGGAGCCGACTACGACACAAGGAGGCGTCACTGTCGGGTTTCTACGAAACGCGCGAGCAAGGCCAAAAGCGGATACAATTACACGCATGCGCGCTACACTGCAACCGTTCGCAATTACGCGGCCAATTTTTATTAACGACCTACTTCTTCGAATGGCTCTCCGCCGTAGCTGTTCTCTGTCTCCTGCACAGGTGCGCGCGTGTGGCCACGCGTTGGCTGTTCAACAGTCGACACCGGCGCGGTTACTGGATGATGATGGATGGTAGCGCAGACAACGAACACGGACAAGAGAAGGCACATAGACACAACACTCTTCTCTTGTCCGTGTTCGTTGTCTGCGCTACCATCCATCATCATGCAACCGTACCAACAAGCCCAAATCGCCACCCTCATTGGCGGTTACTGGAATTCGCGCGCTAGAAGATAAATGCCTCTCATAGATGAAAGGGCGTGCTGACGGGGGCTTTGCACGCTGTTAGGTCGACATCTGCTGCGGACGTACGGGCCACTTTAAGCTTATTAGGGAACCATGAAGCGTTTTCCGTCGCAGGTACTTTCGTCTGTAATTCGGCATCTATATAAGCATGAATCCTCGCCCGAACGTTATACCAGAGGTATACGTACCTTGCTCCGCCACTACGTACAAACGCTGGTCATGCGAACGAAGCAAAAGTTGTGTAGATTGACATCTAGCGTCATCGACTTTGAATCAACGCGCTCAAGGGGCATTTTAGCCATGCGACACAGGATGTACTGCTAACGCTGTTGATATATAGTTGTGGCAAATCACTTATGCAGCGTATCATATGTAACTTTCGTTTTGAAAACAGGTGCTATTCTTCATAAGGAGTTAAACTCCTTAGTTCTTCCTCATTATACTCCACACAGTTTCCTGCGTTGAAGCGCATTTTTATTTTTTTTGTGTGAAAATAATGTCCAAACATAAAGGCAGCTTTGTGTGGATGTCCAAGTAAAAAAAAAAAGAAAAAAAGGCCAAGTGATGAGCAGAAAACATAACTGAAAGCTTTTCTATTTTTTTTTTCAGCCAAGTGACTCACTGGCAATTTGATCTTGACGCTACACCGGCCGCGACTGCAACTGTATTGTTTTACCTTTATACTTCTGGGGATATGAAATCACACTTCAGGATGGACTCCACGCTCTTTTGTTTATTGCTTAAGGTATCGTATTCTATGAAAGCTTAGCTGTATTCGACTTAGAACCGTACTACGGTACTCGGGTCCAAGCAAAGATATGAAGTACGAGTAAATTTTGATATACCGGGTGCCGTCATGTAGTGCGCAAATGCAAACTGCAATGAATAACATGGTATAGTCTGGTAGTCGAATCAAAAAGGACCAGTCAAAAGATACCAACCCCAGCCTTTTCTTTTGATACAGATGCATCAGTCGCAATGATATTGCTTATCTCCAGGTGAGCTAAGTGGTTCTTTAAGTAACTATGTACCAATTGTTTCCCGTTATGAGAAAATATATCATCGAATTGTATGCTAAGCATTGACGTTACCTATTGGGCCAATAGTTAATTTTTATATTCAGTTGCTGGAGCATCGCTTGTGCAAATATGATTTGTGGGGTGCGTAGCTGCGACCAATGTGTTTCGAAGAATAAATTTGGTTCTTCAATGAAAACGTAAAATGAGCGTCTTCAGTGAGAACTATATATATCTTTGTCTAATCTTGTCTCACCTTCACGCATTCGTCTTCTCTGGGAATTCAGTCAGTTACTCTAAATGACGAGTGGTCATCCAATTAAGTGCAACTTGCCCGTCCCTTGTCCCTTTCCTCTTTTTGATTTTAGCTATGATATCATCAACCCCAGTTTGTTCCCTGACCCACTCTGTTATCTTTTTGTCTCTCAAGGTTACACCTATCATTTTACCTTCCATCACTCGCTGCGCCGTCCTCAATTTAAGCTGAAGCCACTTTGTAAGCCTCCAAGTTTCTGCTTCGTAGGTAAGTACTGGCAAGATGCAGCTGTTATATACCTTCCTCTTGAGGATTAATGGAAGATTATCATTCGTGATTTGGGAATGCTTGCCGAATGTGATCCACCCCATCTTATTCTTCAAGTTATTTAACTCTCACGGTTCGGCTCCGTGGTTTCTATTTGCCCTAAGCAGACATATTCCTTTACAACTTCCAGTGTCTCTCCACCTATCGCAAAGTGCTGTTTTCTGCGAGACTGTTGCACATTGCGTTTTGTGCATATTAATTTTCAAACCTACTTTTCTGATTTCCGTGTCCAGTTCAATAATCAGCTGTAATTTGTCTCATCAGAAAGGACAATTGGGTGAGTTGGTGCACTTCCATCTTTACCGGGAAAATTATGGCACAAGGAAAAAAAATGCGCGATAAATCAAAAGAGTAAATTCATTGAGTGTTGAACCAATGCAGTATACAAGATATCATGTTCTTGCAATAGGGTTAACATTGGGCAAACTATGGTGGATGCGTCAGTATAAGAATCCAGGAGCATTCGCGTAATGACACAGGTTCTCATTTGGCCATTAATTGCCAAAGAAATGGATGTAATCTTTATTTTGATAAGACGGAAATCCTACATCGCCACAAAGACCAACGGTCCTGAGAAATCATGGAAGCTTTCTATATGTCACTGGAAGGTTATAATTGCATGCATCAGCCAGCCTTCCCTAACACTATCAGGTGCAGAAGTTTCATATCATCACAGATAGCTTGCACGTTTCATCAGCCGCACAGCGTTTTGTAGAGTTTTGTCACCTTGAGCTTGCGCGATGGTTCTTTTCTTGTATTTGCTTTGCTTTTTCAGATGTTATATATTCCGCTTCTTTTTGGAATAAGCTTTAGTTGCGAGTCAGCGCTGTAGTTTGTCTTTTCTTTCCCATCCCTCTTTTCGTCACGCTAATATTCGTTTAAGATGCAATTTGTCCCCTGAGTTACTCATCAAGGCTATGTCATCAGCAAATCGCAGGCTACAAAGATACTCTCTATTAAATCTTATCCCTAACTCTTCCCAGTCTAGGGTCCTGGAAAGCTCCTGTAAACACGCGGTGAATAGCATTAAAGAGATCTCGTCTCCCTGCTTTACACCCTTATTGAGATTCTGTCACTTTCTTTATGAAGAACTCTGGTGGCTGTGGATCCACTGTAGATTTCTCCCAGTATGTTTATGTACAGTTTTTCGATGCCCCGATTTTGTAGTACCTGTATTACTGCTGATGTCTCGACTGGGTCAAACACCTTATCGTAAACTATGTAGGCTACGTATAGAGGTTGATTGTATTCCGCGAATTTCTATATTACCTGACTGATAGTATGAATATGGTCTATTGTGGGGTAGCCTCTACGAAATTCCTCTTGGTATCTTGGCTGATTGAACTCCAATGTAATTTTTGTAAATAGTTTGACGAGAACGAACAGTAAGCTAATCGGCCTGTAGTTTTTCAAGTTCCTGACGTCTTAAAGTACAGTCACTAGACAGGACACTGGCAAACTATCTCAGGAGATGAAAAATCCTATTAAGAGACGGAAAACTATGAACGCCTCAAATGCAAGCGACAAAATCGAGCTATAGTGGACCTTTCAAAGTTAATCAATAGGCGTAACGTAGCCGACATGAGAAAGTATGACATGAATAGAATTGAGCAGGCTGTAAGAAGCGGCAGAAGCAAAAAAAAAAAAAAACTGTGAAGGCAAACTTGTGCATAGGCCAAAATCGGATGTATATAAGCATTGGGGAACATTGAAAGCACTGTCATAACCAATCTCGATAGCATAGTTGAGGTGGCAGAGGAGTTCTACAGATAGCCGTAGAGAAGCCAAAACAACCAGGATTATATCGTGAGAAACAATATTGTCCAGAGGAATCCTACACCCTGCCAGTAACGACAGGGGAATTAAGGAAAGCCCTAGAAGGAAAGCAAAGAGGCAAAACCGCTAGGGAAGACAAGGTATCGACGAACCTCCTGAAAGGTGGAGGAGAATTTTTGTTAGAAGAAATGGCCACCTTATATAGGAAGCTTCTCTTGACAAAGAAGGGTACCAGAATCTTGGAAGAACGCGACCACCACGGCCAGGATCAAATACGCGACCTTTGGGTCCGCAGCCGAGCACTGATACACCACAGCGGCGCACTCTAATCTGTGAAGCAAAATTAAAATGCATCACTCTGCCCCAGGACTTTAATATTATCATTTCAAGTAGTCGCGAAGCACGTGTGTTCGTGTTGGTGATAGCAAGAGACAACACTTGCCTCGCCACGGTGGTATAGTGGCTCAGCTGCTGACCCGCAGGTCGCGGCATCGAAACGCGACTGCCTTTTCGATGGAGGCGAAAATGCTGTGGGCCCGTGTGCTCAGCGTTGGGTGCACGTTAAAGAACACTGGGTGGTTGCAATTCTTGGAGTCCTCCACTACGGCATCTCTCAAAATCATATCGTGGTTTTGGGACGTTAAACACCACATATCGATCAATCAGAAACAGCACTCGACAAAATAGGCTGTTTAAATCAAGCGCCCTAAAGGCCTCTTGGTCATGATGACGCTGTCACTTGCGGTCGGTTGAACAGGCACAAGCTCTCAAAAACGTAGCTAAACATAAGTTGATGTCACATAATCCGTTGTTAACACAAAGTAATATGTTTTAAAAAAGTAATTAGAATTATTTTATTTTTCTAGTGCATACCACTTTGTTTCTTGAAAACCGCAAAAAATAGTATTTTAGTGTGTTTTGTTCAACAAAAACTGCTTTAATATAATTGTTTTATTTTTCTTGGTAGTTTGGTTTCAAAAAACATTATTATGTTGTAAAATGTGGCACACGTTTTGTCTAATACCATCCCATAATACTAGCTTTTTTTTTGCGCCCTCTAATACAACATTGAAGCTAAACTAGTGTTTGGCGCACTCTAGCAGGTTCTAGTAATTTCTACGGCGTGAACAAAAAGAACGTGACGGCGTGATCGAGTCGATTTCGGTATCGCTGTATTTGTAACTTCCTGCCGTTGTATAAAAATGCCAAAAATCGACGAGGTAAGTGGTTAGAGTAATGTCCTCCACCTCAACCTGGCTGTCGCTTGTGTCGCTTACAACGAGTGAATGTTCACAAAGGCCGCAATGAATGCATGGGGAAAACGCGAGCTGTCGCGCGCGTTTCTGCGTAGTCACAGCACAGCCATTGTTCTTTCGGTTGTAGTTGCTAAATCATTCGAGATAGAAGCGCCAATAGCCGTGGGGGTGTACGTCAAAAGCCTTGTAGTTATTCTGTCAATGTTCAGCTCAATGGACCCCGTGGTTTCCATTTGCTGCACGTTTTCGATTGAACGTGCTTGTCCCTAGACATTTCTCTAGTGCAACCGAATGGAACTGTGTAATTGAATCGACATTCTAATCTTGTACTGATATTTTGTTTTAGAGTACCTTGGTAACCTGCAATTTTCTGGTGTTCTGTCAATGTTCAGCTCAATGGACCCCGTCGTTTCCATTTGCTGCACGTTTTCGAATGAACGTGTTTGTCCCTAGACATTTCTCTAGTGCAACCGAATGGAACTGTGTAATTGAATCGACATTCTAATCTTGTACTGATATTTTGTTTTAGAGTACCTTGGTAACGTAGAGTACCTTGGTAACCTGCAATTTTCTGGTGACATTGCTTTGGTGAGTAATTCAGGAAGTTATGATTGCTGAATTGAACAAAGCAAGCAGAACGGTTGTTCTGAAAGCTAGTATGCAGAAAAGTAATGTAATGTAAAGTCTCGACAGAGAACATCACTTTGCGATATATATGGTAAGACATTGGAAGTGCTGAAAGGATATGCTTGCCTCAAAAAGATAGTGGCTGCAAAGCTGACCCATCAAACTGGACTAGAAGAGTGGGGGGGAGTGCATGTGGACAGGCATTATCAAGTTACGAATGATGGTTTACCAATATCCCACAAGAGAAATGTATAGAACAGAACCATATCTGTCGTACTTTCCTACGCAGCAGAAACATGGAATCCTACAAAAAACGTTTACCTTATAACTGAAAATGATGCAGTGAGCAGTGGGAAAGAAAATGATAAGCGTATCTTGAGAGACAGGAAGGCAGCAGAGCTGGTCAGGGAACAAATGGGTGTCGAGGATATAATAGCTGAAATCAAGAAGAAATGGACATGGGCTAGGCACGTAACTCATTGGCAGGATAACTAATGGTTATTAAGAGTGACTGACTGGATTCCAAGAGAAGAAAAACATGTGCGAGGTAGACAGAAAGTTGGTTGGACAGATGAAATTAAGAAGTTTTCAGGGTAACTTGGCAGCAGCAAGCACAGGACATGGTTGCATGGTGCAATATGAAAGAGACCTTTGCCCTGCAATGAGTGCACTTATGTTGATTTGTGTTATTTACATTGTACGTAAATTACCTTGATTGTTGCCCCATGTATCGGCAGTATTCGACCAATTGGCAAATATTTCCACCACTTACAAAGATTGTTATATGTGCAAATTTTGCTTGGCAGTGTTTTCTAGCTGCAAGCATTGAGTCAACAGTGCTAACTTACTTTGTTTTGCTTGCAGTTGGAGCAGGACATCGCAGAGTTGCGCGCCCTCGAGGCTAGTGCGCAACGCAGTCGGGTGCAGCAGATTATGTCCATCGAGGTTCGCAAACTCGAGACAGAGCTGATCCGCGAGCGGGAGAGGCAAGGGGCCGTCGGAGCGCCTGGTGCAGAGGCCAAGCCGAGTGCATCGCAGCAGTCACGAAACACCCCTTTTACAACCAAGATTACCAATTACGGTAAGCCCACACGCACAACCTGGTTCACTAGCGCGGCTTTGTGGTTGAGAAACAATTTGCACATTTAGTACTGCATTGCTAATATGCTGCACAGCTCGCATTTTATGCATTTAGGTGGCTGCAGGCACTAATTTCACTTTTCCAATGAGCGTGTCCACTAGGTTCGTCATTGATAGACTTGTCTGCTTATTTGTAAGGAAAAACAAAGGTTGCTCCTTTGAGCAGCCTCCTAGTTACATGTCTGCTGCCTGTACAAGTTGTTACAAGTTTGAGATTGCATACACTGGTCTATCTGTTAAGCAACTGTAAATTAAGAAAGACCTGTCTCACTTGAGCAGACGATCAAGGTGGTCAATGGTCTGATTGTGACCATTGGTGTTCATGTTCACTAGCATTCATCTGTACATGCATGCCTTTGCCTAACCCTGAAACTTGGGCATGAAAACCTTTTTATAATTCATTCAGAACTATATAGTGTCTCTCTTTACATCACATATCTGAACCCACAACATCTGTTCTGCTTGGTGCCTTGCAGCGTGGGACCAGTCGGACAAATTTGTTAAGCTGTATGTAACGCTGCCTGGAGTGCATGAGCTTGCCGCTGAAAGCATCAAGTCTGCATTTGGCACACGGTGAGTGAACTTTGCTATTTACTGATACCCAAGACGTGTGTGATGTGTAATGTCAGAACTGATGCCGCAGAAAAAAAAAAAAGCAGGCCTAAAATGCCCGTGCAGTGCTTTGTATGTACTATGGTAGTTTTGTGGCTGTGCTGTTGCGTTGCTGAGCTTGAGGTTACGGGTTCAATTCTTACAGTGATGGCTTCGCTTCAGTAGTGTTGGGTAATTTGCAAAGCCACCCATTTACACTTATTTAGTTAACATGATAGGGTGGTCAAGCAAAATCAATATGGGGAGCTATTCCCAAACTGTTGGTCCAAACAACATATCTATTTTGGTGTAGCACATTGTTACTCAAAAAATTGGCCAGTTGTGACGTCTTCGGGCCTCGAACACATCGCATCTACATAGCACACTCCTAGTGTTGGAAGTAGACAATATGTGCAGTGGCTAAACACTTGAACAAACTTGTGAAGTCTCTTCTTGCACATGAACGTGTCCCACATGCTTGTGAGCAGTGCAAGAAATGCGTGTCGAACTTCCCGGATGCGTATAATGGAAGGCTTCATTAAACATAATTCGAGGGCTAACATGATCACAGACACAGAGTAAGTGCAATGCATCTGAGATTCGCATGGCCAAAAGCTGATTTTCGAGAGACTGCGTTCGCTACGTTTCAAGTTGGAATATTCTCATTTCACTAATTTTTGTCCAGTGTTGTCAAAGCTCCGTGACATCAAAATGATGCTGTGGAAGATAAACTGAAAACCGTGCGCACTGCTGGCCAATGTCTCACGAGTTGGCGGCCGATATGAACAGTTCAAGCGTAGCAGGCTTGTAGTTGTGGCTTCACCATGATGGTATTTGTGCATAAGACCCAGTTGTTGCTGTCACCTCCGCTGCTGCTGCTGCTGTTCTAAGGACTTTATAGTGTGCAGCATAGGTGGAGCCAATAACCATCACGACGGGTCCCATCTTAAAAGTGCCTCCAAACCGTTTTCGTAATCATACCCTCGTATCAGGCAAAGAATAAGACAGCCAGGTTGGTCTGAGGTGTGCTGCAGCTAAAACAGGCCATGATGCGGAGACTGACAAGCGTGCGAAGTGTTTTGTGCTAGGTGAATGTCAGTGTCCTATATCCCGTGATATGACTACGTTCTACATCTGACAGCAGTGTGTGGTAATAGTCGTATGGGTCTTTCTCTGCAGGCGGTTAGAACTAGAGGTCAATGGGCTGGCCGGCCGGAATCACCACCTGCTGATCACCAATCTTCTGAACGACATTGCTCCAGACTCTAGCTACCACAAGGTAAGAGGTTGCTATGGTGACGACAGGAAAAGGGAAGTGCAGTGCTCTATTAGTGCATTGCGAGCTCTTTTTTTTTCTTGGAAAAAGAAAGACTGACTCATGTTTGGAGGGTGCATTCAATTATGAAGCAAAAGTATAGGGTAAATCTTAATAATCAAAATGTTGCAGGTTTGAGTTCTTGTGACGGCTACTGGGACTGTAATCAAGTTCATCAAGGCCTGTCATTGTACAGTAATAGTTAATTTCACCCTTGTCAATTTTTTACAAAAGAAAATACAGGTGTGACATATGGTCACAGAAAGCACATGCATTATTTAACGACACAAAACTTCTGGTAATTTGGATGCATTTGGCTGCGCCCTGGTTAAGCGCTGTGGCCACCAAAGTGTGCCACTGTGAAAGGCCGTACATGTGCAACAGAAGAATGTGAAAATGATGTTAGTAGCATCCACCCAAAACGAGGCGCAATGCAATTGGCATTGTCATCATTTCCATCATTCTGAACTGTATGAAAATGACGGAAAGGTCATGAAGCTTAACGCCTCGCGTACCTGTACTTACCACCATCAGTTGCCACTGTGCTGGTGGTTGTGGTGCTTCAGAACAGTGTGGTTGCCGTCCATGATGTGTGGCAAAATAGTTTCAGTTTTGACTTGACGCATGTGAACTGCGCAGATGCTATCTATGATCATTTTGATAGCAATTACAGTTTTGTCTGCAGTGGCTGCAGTGAACAGTAGTTTTTTTTTCTGGTCAATTGTCGAGTTTTCACCGTGATGAATGCATGTGTTCTCTAGAGATTGTAGAAGTCTTGAAAAGCCTGGCACTGACCCAGGAGATCACCAGAAATGCCAAAGGAAGACTACAAGTTTTCAGAAGAAGCCTCTTGTTTCAGCATCTCTAATAGTTATCAATTAATGCTGTATCGAAAAGGATTTAGCTAGAAGAGCACAGTTCAGGTTGTGGTAGCTTGGCGACAGCAGATTGAGAAATTAACTAAAATTGTGCACAAGCACCAAAGTTCACCGAGCCAAGATGTCTTCATTTCACCTCCAAGTGGCATTATTCAGAAGTGCCGTTTTTGTCCCACCTCATTGCATGCAGGAATGCATAGGAAAACAGCAAAAAATAAATAATTAAAGTTGGCCTGGCCTACCTGGTGATGTACAAAGACACTTGATTAGGAGCTGCTGCTGCAAGAACTTTTTGTAATATTGTCACCTTGTTGACATTTGTTTGCCGTTGTTTCTTTTTTGTTAGAACACGTTATAAACAGCGGAACATCGGCGTCTCTTCAAAAATGTTCAGAACTGGTGCTGCGCACGAGATGCAAGGCATAATTTGTATTTGATCATATGGTGATAAAGAGTTGGGGCGTATTGCAGGGATCAAATGAGCCCCTGACAACACGCCAGATGCAGAAAAAAAAGGTGAACCGTGTCGTGTATAATACTCATAGATTCAAACGCAGCGTCAAATTTTTTAGCACAGTGGACCCTCGGTAAACGAAACCTGAAGGGACCAAGAAAATATGTTTTATTAAACAGGAGTTCCGTTTACAGATAGATGAACATGGGTGCAGAATACAAGCTCGAAACCAAGTATTGCAGAGGCAATAGTTCCGTTTAAGCGGTAGTTCCGTTTAACAGATTTCAGTTTACTGAGAGTCTACTGTATAATGCTGGCATGCACATTAGCTCGAGATAACCATGTTATATTGTGACGAATGTCATTTCTAAGGTAATGCTGGCTGTGATCTACGGCTTCGAGTCTAAAATACACAGATACATCTCGAACTGAATCAGGTGAAAGGAAAGTACATTACTTAGCCCTACACGACTTGTTTCAATCTGCGAGTACTGCACTTCTGTATTGTGCGACACTGTTGGCAGTAGCACTGCACCGTGCTTCTTGCACCATGTATGACGGCACAGACATTGCAAAGTTGTGCAACAATTGTGCAGCGGACTCTCGTAAAACGAAACCTAAAGAGACCGAGAAAATATGTTCCATTTAATGGTAGTTTCGGTTACGGAGAGATAAACAGGGGTGCAGAATGTAAGTACAAGGCGAATATATCAGACAGAGTTGTTACATTTAAGCAACAATTTTGTTTTACAGATTTCGGTTTACCGAAAGTCTGTCTACCTAGCTATGCCTCTCCACATTGCGTCTGGGTCTGCTGTCTACGATTGTCTCTAAGTATGCTACCTTGTATAACTGCGTAGAATAGTGTAGAGATTGGGCCCGCTGGCATTGCAGTTGCCCTGCTTGTGTGATCACTCAGTAGCCTTGGCAGGTTTGTAGTGCTTTCGGTATGTTTACCATGATGAGCGAGTTGTAACTGAATACTTATCGTGTAACATCGTACGTAGTAGTAAGCAGTGTCACCTTCATAAAGATTCCTGCTTCCTCATGCAGGTGAAGACCGACATGGTAGCCGTGTTCCTACGAAAGACGTCCGCTGACAAGTGGTCAGACATCAGTGGACTCGATAAGAAGGCAAAAGAACCAAAGTAAGTGGAAGAAAATTCATTGTGTTTCTCACCAAAAGCCAGCATCATTCATCTTTCAGTGATGCGATTAAGTGATGGCAGCAGCCTATGGGTTATGGCCATGTCATTGCTCACAAGGAGTTGCAATACTTTTGAGTCAGTTATAGAACTTCGAAAGTTTACAATTCTGTTGTCTATTGTTGCGCTTCAGTAAATTACCGTTAAAAACCCAAGTATAGGCCGGACCCACTCAAAGTCTGGGGTGCATTTCAGGGATAGCGAATGCTAGAAGTTTTCACCCTGATATAGGCCATGTTAAACTGAAACTAAATACATTTATTCACATATTTATTCATCATTGCCCAACGCACCTTATTCCGAAACTTTCTAGTCAGATGTCCTCTGTCTGCCTTGGTAGATCAGTGGCTAGGGTGCGTGGCTGCTGACCCAGACGTCGCGGGTTCGATCCCGGCTGCCGCAGTCGCTATTCGATGGAGGCGAAATGGTGGAGGCCCGTGTACTCGAATTGTCAGTGCACGTTAAAGAATACCAGATTGTCAAAATTTTCAGAACCCTCCACTACAGTGTCTCTCATAATCGTAACATGATTTTGGGATGTAAAACCACACATAATAATGATAATAAAGAGATGTCCTCTCATAGCCCCTCATCTTCAGGGCTATCGTGGGCATTTGAAGTCTAGCACTTCTTGAAGGTACTGAGTGCCTCAGGAATGCTGACCTAAGCTTCGGCAATCCATGTGTACAGCGTCACTGGCGAGGCCTCTTTCAGCCGTCCGGCAGGAGTCGCTTCCGGTCCTCATTCACTTTATAAACACGCACTTGACGTGGTCCTTAAGTTGCTTATTTAGGCGCACGTAAAGCGGCTGCTGCTGGGTTGCCTTCCCGAGACGATGACAAGCTCGGCACGTAGGAGTCGCGCATTAGGTGCTTCACAAAGGCTACACTGAAACGTGGTGTGAACAAGTAGCGAATCCCCAGCAGAGCTTTGTTGCTCCCAAATGAAATCTGTCAATTTATGTTCAACATTGGAAGGCGCTTCATTTTTCGGCCTCGGGAAACTTCTTTTCAGGCTGCTGCACACAACAAAGAGGACTTGCTTCTGCTTCCCCCAACACTGAATGCTTCGCTCATCTACACCAAACTGCCGCCACGTAGCACAGTTGCCGATGGTTTTGGCACACGAGATCACATTCCTGTTAAAGGCAGCTGATGATGATGATAGTGCTGCACAGTGCCTAAACCGAAACTGAATTCTTGGTTGAAAATTCTTGGGATTTGCGTATAGTCTAAGGCCAAAATCTTAAAACATGAAAACTCGAAGAATTCCATACTATACGTGGGTTTCTCCGGTGAAAAGGCCCTGCAATGCCTTTTTATAATTTTTTTTGAAGACTACTCGGATTTTAATGAAAATGCTATGGCTGTCGGGCCTCTGTCGTCCTTGCGAGCAAACTCCATGCCAAAGCAGAAAAACCTTGTCGCACTTTAAGTCAATTTAGTAGAGAAATTTAAGCAATCATTAACTTCTTAAATAACTGAAGGGCAGTTGTTTACATTGGAAATTTGTAGGTTGACAATATGTGGCATACCTATTTTTCAAAAATCTCAAAAGAGACACTGGTAGCTGGAGATATAATAATCATTGAAATGGAGGGGCCCCATCCAGGTTATATCAAAACAAAATGGTCAGGGCATGCAGAGAATGCGCCATTCAGGTTTTGTCAGACGTGGGAACCTGCGTGAGAAACTTTGAAAAAATAAGTCGCGTCGCAGCCAAGCGTGGTCACAAAAAATGCCAAGTCGTCGCAAATACCGAATTGGACGGCTTATTCTTCACATTGATGTGTCACCGTAAATGTACTGTTCTTTCCCTCTCGTGCAGGGTTCCAAAGACCGAGATGGATGGAGGTGACCCAGGCTCCTCGTTGATGAACATGATGAAGCAGCTGTACGACGAAGGCGATGACGAGATGAAGCGCACCATCGCAAAAGCCTGGACGGAAGCACGGGAGAAGCAGCAGGGGAACGGAGAGGGCGGACTTTTTTAGACATTGACATTATGGGGTTCCACCGGTGTGACAAAAGCGTAGGGGTTACGCGGCACCGAGAGAAGGGTCTGTTGGGCACACTAGCTGGTCGTGCTTGACCACACCGCACCTCTAGCGTTCTACGAGTAAAGCAATTACAAGACGAAGCAGACTTACGCTATTATATGCAGTTCTTGGTTCCCCAGTTGAATCTGTTCTACCGTCGGCGAGCAAAGCCGCGTGTGAGTGCGCTCGATGAGAGAAGCGCACGTGTTGCGCTGCCTCTACTGAGGAGCCACAGTAGCTTCTGCTGTGTAAACTGCAGCTGTGCATTCGAGAATGTTTGCACACACTGCAGCTGATCTTGCGTTAAGCATCGGTAATTGTCACCTGTCTTGCATGCTTTTTCTTTTATGAACTGTGCACTCCGAATAGTACTTCAGGATTATCGCTGTGATTTGGCATTTTGACGAGAGAGTAAGGATGGGTGAGGTATATTCAAGAAAAGAACTGCAAGCAAGGCAGGCAAGAGTATTTTTGCGGTATCGTGATACCTAATACAGAAAGTACATTTACCCTCAAGATTCACCCTAATGGGTGTAAATTTTTGTTATAGCAACACTTGTCGGTGGCATTTTGCTCAAATCTGATGCCGAAAACAGTAACTGTTAGTAAAGTGCGTTTCAGGTGCAGTCATAAAATTAACCGTTTTGTGTGCACAGTGACGAATTGTTTCACAATAAATGTACATAAACTTTCTCTGGCTACCTTTTTTGTGGTGAAACTGCTTTGTGATGTACTCAAACAACAGTACAAAAGACTAATGAAAGGGAGGACATGCCCAACACTGTACCCAGATAACAAGTATGTGCGCATAGTCAGTGAAGAACGATGCAGGTTAGACACTAAAGCATAAAAACTCTGTCACATACATGCATGTGCGAGACAGACAGTCAACCTTGATTAAGCAGGCTAATCTTTTAGTAGACAACAGAAAGCAGATTTACACACTTGTTTCCTTTTTTTTTTGCTGTGCGAGTTCCACAGCAGAAAGACTGCCTGTTTTGAATGTTGACTAAAAATGACCTTGCTGTATCTGTTGTAATACCTAGTGTAAGGGCAAGTAACAAGAGAATATGCATTTCATCATGTCTGTATGTGCTGAGACGTGCTTTAAACAATGCGCAGTGTAAAGGCAGATACGGCGAGAAGCCTGTTGCGTTGACGCGACGATGCAAGCTTTCTGCAAGCAATGCCCTCGTGGTCTTCGCAGCAGATGGAGGCGCGTTTGGGTTGTCGCTTCATGAAAGGATGTACTACATTTGCTGTCTCAGTGCTCACGATTTACAACGCTCAACCGCGCGACAACGAGCTGATGTAGTTTCAGCAAAAAGCGGTGCACGCTGAACACAGTCCCGCGCAACGACTGAGGCGGCAGCATCGACGCCTCAGCGCTCTCATGTAATTGCCGGCTATTAAAAGCATGCAGTAGGCTTGAAGTGGCGCTACGCCACACGCATAGGCTATTTGTCGGCGATAAGTCATACTGGCGCTCTTTCCGGTAGTCGCCACATCGCTTTTGTTCTTCGCCAATCGTTACCAGAAGAGACAACACCACAATCGCGTGGAAGTCTGAATAATTGATCGGCCGATTCCATGCTTTTGCAAAACTTTACGTTTGCAGCAGCAGAAGTGTTCATATGGCGACCACCTGTATTATCCACTCGTGATGCGTGCTGTCAACATTACTTTTGGTTCCAAAAGCACCTAGTAGCACAGCAATGGCACAAATTAGACAAAAATACCCTTTTGGAGCAGTAATCTCCAGTTGGCGCAATTGGCACAGGTTTCCCATCACTGAAATAGGCAAACCATTGTTTCACGAGTAACGCCATAGTTTGCATGAGCATACTTTCATTTGTCACCACTGTAGATCTAATTTCCTTTCAATTGCTTATTCAACTGTTGCATGCAGCAAGGTCACTTGGCTCATTTTAGCTTACTGTTCAGCTGTAAAATCACGAGGACGCATTCCATACAATCAACTTCGTAGTGATGAAACAGCAGCTCTTCCCAAGTTATCTTGAACGCTCAGGTCATTCACTCAACGCTGCATAACCAGGGTGAAAAGGCCAGCTATGCCAGCATTATAACAGGTGCACCTCATTCTTAACACTTTGCCTACTTGTATTATAAGCTTCATATGCCCACATTATGAATATTCAACTTAGGGCATATAAGCCTACAGTTGTGAAAACTGTCTCCCAAAGCACTGTGGTGGACCTGCATGCCCACAGAAAAGCTACAGATCATGCCAGAGGTTGAAAGGTTGTACTGAAGGCAACAATGAAGCTACTGTTTAGGACATGTAATATCTCCTTTTTGCCATGTGGCAAACAAAAAAGCACACAAAAATATTACTTTGAAAGCAAACATATGCAACACAGGGCTGAGTACAGGTGTCTGCAATTTTGCACTATATCTCGTTTTTTTGTGCTGCCTAACTCGACGCGTAGATGTATGGGCGCTTGCTCCAGTAGCCACCATGATTATGATAACTGCACAATGCTTCTATGGTAATGCTGATAATGTGAAGTCCAGCATTTCAACATGCTGCATACACATTAGTGCAATGTTGCTGTTGAGTAACATTATAAGGTCACCCAGCTAAGGAAAGTTATTTCAATGACCATATTTCTAGTCGAATGGTGGAAGCAGTGAACGGGGCATTAACATATTGCGAACACAATGCCATGCACATGCTGCGTAGTGAAATGTCTTAGGTTTCATACCCATTGTCAGTGCTACGGGTAATATTCTTGCAAAGAGTGCATTGCTGAGCCTACAGATCGATACAATGTCCAACAAAGCACCAAACAGAGCTTGTTTATGCACTTGTTCTTTCCTTGCCATCTTTTAGTCCTTCGATTAACCGATCTACTAAGTGCATTGCACCATGAACGATATGGTGTGCCTATGCTCCTCGAAATATTGTTGACAAATCCAAACAAGCAAAAAGCGCAGTATGAAAGCATTTTATTATTCAGAATAGTATATATATATATATATACACATCTATACCAATGCAGGAAGAAACAGTTTTTGACCCTACACCTTTGGTCGATGCTTAAAGCAGGAGGGATCTTGAATGAGCACACCACAGCCACCATCCTTCGCAGAGTGCTAGCACTACAGAATGACAAAGCTCAAACTCACTTCAAGATTGCACAGAATTACAACTTCGGCTCTAGACAGGAGCTGGAAGATGCATACATTTTTTGTGTTTTACCGTGACAGACACGTGCGTGTTAAAGGGTCACTGAAAGGTACATTGTGGCTTCATGTGGTATACGGGAGGTGGACGTCTCTCTGGGCCAACTATCGCCATGAGTTTAGTACATCATCACCTACTGGAAATAACTGCCTAGCTGCTGGTATATACCCGGAGAGATGTGACTAAGTTGATGGAGGTAAGATAGCATTACTTTCTTAGTTGCAGCGACGGCTGTCAGGAACTGAAACAGTGTGTTTGTGCTCTGTAGGATACCATGCAGACTAACGCTTGAACACTGTAGAATGATTCTAAAATATCATCTTTAGTGTCCCTTTAAGCTGGTAAACATGACACAACATCACAAGAAAACATCACGACATGCATACTCACAACCTATTGAGCTCGCACTGCAATAATTCTAAGCAGCAAAATGCACTGACAATCAACACTGCCTTAAAGAAAAAAAAAAAAAAAGGCAGCAGGCAACTTTTTGTATAGTGATGCCACACAGCAGCAGAAAAGCGTCATTGTATGAGAAGAACCCAAAGTACTCTTAAAACACCACAGAGATTACCCTAAATATGAAATCTTCTGCTAGGCAGTATAGTTTAAACCTAGTAATGCAGTGGGATGCCGCTCGCTTTTCACATAAACGCCCAACATAGAAAGCGCCGATGTAAATCCCTCACACATGCTGAATGAACTTGTAATACAGCTAACTACTATTAATAGAGACTATATACGCAAATGTGATGTTGCTCTAGAGTTTCAGCACATTTGTCAGCAAGAAAAAATCAAAACAATAACAATTGCTTCAGACAGCACATTTGCTGTGATTATCGGTTTTCACTTTAACATCACGACCACCTGTTTAAATTTAAGGCATATTCGTGCATCCAGCCATCAGCATGGCTTCTGGTCTCTACGCGGGAGCATGCAAAACATCACAGTTAACACATTTCTTTGGGCTAGAGGGCGAGGCGTTGCACGTAGAGCGTGCTCTGAGAAAAGCTTACAATAACACTGCACACACAAAACAGGTCTTTTAATCCACTTGCATGACATGCACCTATGGAGGACATAACACTGCAGTGGACACTACGGCACAACGCTTAATGAGTGTCAGCTTTCGAGAGATAGCTGAATGCAGAGCATTCAAAGTGACAACGATGTCGAAAATTTTGTTGCACCTTCTCCTGCTTCAGTAGAAATTATTTTGGTTCAGAGATCGCACTACCAAACAAAAAGCACAAGCCAAATTGCGTTGACTCCTCGCAATACCAGTACAAAATCATTACCAAGCAAGAGCAATAGTATCCACAATCCTTTAACTAAATTACGAGGGTAAACGCATTGTCTGTAACAAAGTGAAGAGGCAGTTGGGCTTAACTTCATAAGCCATCCCACATATCCTTCAAGTGCAAGGGTAATAAATTCATATCAGTAAATGATATTAGAAAGCAACACACACAAATGCTCAACTAAAACGAATCCGCCAAGTTTATTTGACAAGCGTCTCTCAGTCCCAACAATGGTTGACATAGCAAGAGGTTGATTCAAGACCCACCAGAAACACACAAGAAAAACATGTATGCATATATACGTATATACTATATGTATAAATAAAAAATACCATGATGCAATACCCATCAAAATGCAACAGAATGCTGCATGCACCGTACTAATAGCATAATAAATAACATGCAACAAATGCAGATAAGTTGTGTACTACATAAATATATACGCACAAATTTCTAAACATTTGGGTACCTCGAGTGCAGAGGGCGCTGCCTATACAGCTTAATTCAAGCCCTCCTCAAAAGAACTCATTTATACTTCATCGCGGTTCCCCTCAGTTTAAACGTAGCTCCTAGCGCACTATAGTACGAATGCTTACAAATGCGCAAGATGAACTACTAGACTGTCGTGGCGCAGCAATGAAGAGTGCGTTACTAGACAAACACTGCAACAAATGGCGCCGCTAGCACGATTCGAAACATGGAAGCAGCAGCTGAAGAGTTCGCACCACAACTCATCCCTGAAATAACAAATAACCCCGTACACTGCAGTGTAAAAAGTTGATGCGGCAGCGTGAAGAAAATAGCTACACTCAGAAAACTTGAAAGAGCAGCATTGATACTAACTCGAAGAGTACGTGTAGAATTCGAAGGCAACGTGCCATCGTCGAAGCTGCGATCCATAAATAACTTACACCATTTGGAGCCCATCTTGTCCCTGTGCACTTATCTTGAGTGCCTGTCCTCTGTTCAATGCCACATGTCTGACTCTTCCTGGTCGCAAATGGCACGCACATTTTCAATGTCCTGTAGCACACTTCAGTAATGAGCGCGAAATTTATCAAGAAATGCAAGCCGGACACACGACACCATTTTTGGAATTCGGGAATGACTGAAGGGTTTTAAATCTTTCTTTAAAGCTTAGTGGCTCCACAAATGAACAAGGCCCAAATGTAACACAAACACGACAATTTCTGGATAATACACGTAAGGTTGCTGCGTGGCGCCTGAATTGAAGTCCACGTGTGTTTCATGCAGTGGGACACGCACGATGTGATGCAGGTCGTTTGGTGCCTAAGTAGATTCAAAGCTTGTACAAAAATTTGACTAACTATGAGAGGCTTTGACATATTATGGTCATGGCATGTATAAGATTCCAGTAATGATAGGTTACAAAGGCTTCAACATCTAGCAAAATGTGGCAGTATGAGACATATTCACACAATATCTGAAATGTTCGTGTTCATACACAATTAATACGCTATCTCATTTTCAGGGTTGACGTGAAGAGATATGTTGGCCATTTCTCTAAAAAATTTGGGTACTCTTATGAATGCGGGTTGACACTTGGGGGAAACTTGAATGCGGGTTGACACTTAGGGGCATGTGGCAACTGCGCTGAAAGTTGCGATGTGCCATGTGCTTCCATAGCATGGGCAACTTTCAAAATGATTCAGCGACATGCAGTTGCTGTAACTGCATGTTTGCTGAACCATTGCATAACGACACCTGTGTGAATATGTTTTACACTGTAACATATTGGCATGAAAAAAAAAAGGGGGGGGGGGAATTGGGTGGGGAGAATAACACAGGTGAGCACACTCACCTCACTGCTAGTAAAGCAGACATTTCGGTAGATGCGTCATGACTCGTCAAAATCGAACCCGAGTGAAACACATTTTTCAGTGAACTTGGAAGCGTTCATGCTTAATCTTCTTTAGGACAGAAAGTGAGATCGCTAATGTCTTCTTCAACAAATCGCACTGGTTTCCACCAAAGGGCTCGGATGATTGGACAGAGCGCCCCAGTGCGCACCGGTGCGATCTGGCGACAATGCCATTAGTCACACGTATTACTGGCAAGTGCCAAAGAAGAATGACAGCAAGCCCGTCTTTTCAGGCAGGTCTCACATGAGCAGCTTTTGTGTGGCTCTGTTCTTTTCCCGATGATGCATAACGTCACTGTAAATAATAGCCAACCTCCAAGGATCTGTATGAAGTCTAAGGTTGAAATGATATTTTTTTTTATTAATAGCCACTTATCTATTCCAAAATGTCATCCTCCATGAAATAAGTGCATGCTTCAAGTTGTGCAGAAAATGAAAGAAACCGTGATCCCTCAAACTTTAGCCCCTTTGATTGTGAACGATTTTGAACAGACTTCGGACAACAATGGTGAGCTCTCACAAAGGCAAGGAGCTTTTGTTCAGTTTCTGACCACCCTTCAAGAATTATTCCACAGATTCCGATTCTACTTTCACTGCATGCTAAGTGTAAACTTCTTGGAGAATTAGAATGGCAGGTGTGCGCTCACATGCGAAAGAGAAGCAACAAACATACTTCATCAAAAACCAATGTTAAACAAATCATTTCGCAATCCATTAGCTATAGAGCACCGTGTGTGGTTGTTCCAAGTGCTAACTAGATGAATCAACATTCTTGTGAATGTCAAGCTACTGCACATGTAAGTGTGAGAAAAAAACTGTGGACGGTTTCCTTGTACTCCTGCAAACAAACATCTCAACCTGCTTCATTACAACTTGGACTGATCCCAGAAGCCGTGCTGTCTAATGCAGCACCTCACAATGGGAAAAATCAGTATGCTTTTGTCGTAAGCAGTGTTTAAATAAGCATCTCTTCATAGGTATCACCACACACATGGAAATAAGTGGTAGCACTATCAACCGCTCCTTTCGAAACATTCTGTACTCTGTTATAACAAGTACTAATGATTTCAGTAAATTTTGTGGAATATGTGTTGATCCCATGTAAGTTGTACTAGATTTTCATGACAATCTTGTGGACAACATACGAAACATTTCAACACGGATAATTCACGTAATTCATTAGAGAGTGCGGCTGAATGGAAACTCGAACATGCTCTGCGATGTGCTACTTTGCAGCAGATGTCTGGAAGAGCCAACTTAACTTGGGATTACAGAAGAATGTATGTGACTATTATTAAATGGTTAAGAGCCCCGAGTTTGTTTTTTTTTCTTCCTAAGAGAAGGACGGGGCCTTGCGAACATCCAGAAGACATCTGAACTCACTTGTATTAGAGACATCCCAATAATTGAAAACATAGACCTACATCCTCTAGAAAATGTGTGCGATAAAGTTTAGAATGCCACACATTGAAACAAAGCGAGTGCAAACACTTCAAAACTCGGCAGCGTAGCCTGAATCACACATTGATAAGTGCACGCACTCTCTGCCAACTTGCCCTCATGTAGAGTTAAAAGTCGCTAATGCCACAAGATAATCTTGAAAAACTAGATGTTAAGACTTCAAGCTCACTCATGTGATACATATACATATAAAGCACATAAAAACACTATAAAAACTGAAAGAACAAGGGGTCAATGACATGCTGGATTAGTAAACGAAACTCTGCATTTGTTCCTTTTTCCCGTGTCTACACTGTCTTTCGCAATGCCAGCACTATAACCACCACACAGACCTCTGCTCTTGTGCTCAAGGTTTCACGCAACTGGTACCATGATCAGGGTTCTTGCTCATTTACATGACAAAAATTTAAGGGTTTTCAAGGACTTTCAAGGCTGTGTCTGTAAATTTTCCAAGGTCCACATTGTCTGTCAGGAACCCAACTATAACATATTTCAGGGCAGGATGGAGGCTTGAAATATTTAGAATTTGTCGAAAAATGGTGACATCACTGGAATAGACATCGAAAACCGGCTGAAATTGCATTTTTTTTTTTGGAAAACTTTCGATAATAATTGCTTGGAGTTGCATGAATAATCACTTTCAGTATTCCTGGATTTCACTGTCCCAGTAATCACTACTTCTGAATTATCATATGAATGTCTACTGTCTCTTGTTCCTTGGCTGGTCTTGGCAGTCTACCTAAGGGTGTTTGATTTGATGATACATGTCAAGTCCCTAGTTGTCTCAGCTTTTCCTGCATACTATTCTATCTGTTAATTCCTTAAGAGTGGCTTCTGGTTTCTTTTTCTTTTTTGTTAATATTCCAACCTCCTCCTCAATGAAACACATCCTTTTCCGTTTCTTATTGTCCTGCCCCTGACTTTACTGAGTTTCCAAAAAATGCAAGGTGTTGGGCTTCTTTTGTGATGGGCGCATTACTTATGCCACCTGCTGTATATATGGCATTGTAAATAATGTGCTGTGAATTGTGTGAAAATGTTTATAAAAAAAAAAAAGGAAATTCAAAGACTGTCAAGGATTTGAGAAAATTCTAGCACTTTCAAGGCCTTGAAAACAAACTTTTCTAGTTCAAGGGTTTTCAAGAGTTTCAAGGCCCCACATGAACACTGAAAGGCTACTGAAACAGCAGGCTTTGCGAGTGGTTGTTGCTGACAGTTATGGTTAGCATTCAATAAAATGATACTTTTTAATGCAGTGTAGCATAAACTGTGTGTACAGCGCAGAGCCTACATCGCAAGAGTCATGAAATGCAAAGCAGCACAAGGTTAGCGCTAAGCTGTCTGCATTTAGAGTGACTACTCAAAAAGCCATTCTGAAGTAGGCACCACTGAAATGAAAATACAATCAAACCTCATTATAACAAAGTTGCATCATAAACAAAAATTGGTTCGTTATATCTAAGCTTGTGTGAATAGTGAATTTCAGACTCGAAGCGAATTCGAAGGGAATAGTGATTTTGGTCGAATAATTTCGAATTGAATTCGAATAGTACATATGACACATGAAGAAAAATAGGCATATTTATTATGACCCCACTAACCTGCACAATATTTTTTTAAATGTAACATTTTAAAGTTTATTCTACTCAGAGCATATAAGCCGTCATAACAAGCTTTTAAACTTAATAAAATGAACTGATTTGAGGGTAATATTTCTATTTAAAGGAGCCGTGCGACGCTTTTTCAAGGAAACATGGAATGGATTCACTAAAGAAGCTTGTTGCCTCATGAAGGGGAGCTTTGTGGCAAAGTGGATTTTTCCTGGATAGGTGTTTTCACAGTTTAGCACCCCTACACCTTAGTGAAACCACCTGTACATTCGGATTAATATGCATTTTTTCGTTCTTTGCTAATACTTCGAAATTTTCAATAATTTAAATTCGAATCGAATTTGAATACCCTACTATTCGTTCGAATATTCAAAGCATTTGAATGCTTCTTTCTTTAACATGCACCTAAATCGAAATACAGCGGTTTCTACCATTTTGCCTCCATTGAAATGTGATCACTACAGCCAGAATTAAACCCACAACAGTTAGTTCACATACCACTGAAAAACAAGAGCTACAAGACAGATGTTTCTAAGCTACATTAACTGAGGAACACACGTTCCACTTGAATTCATTGCAGCCATATTACCGGTGCTTTCAACATATCCCTTCTTCTGTTTTTTCTTCTAAGCTTTTTGGATAGCCGTCTTTTCTGAGAGAAAAATCACTTTCTAGGCCTTGACCATGCAGCTGGCGTCATCCGCCTTGGACTCTTATTGTTGCCCATCTAATTTAGACCCATCTCAAAACTCAGTAGATATGCTCAAAGCAACAAATACATTAATAAATGAATGATCAATAATTATACAACAAAGAAGCCTGGCTACAGACAATTTTTCGACATGAGGGTTCACCTCTGTAACAGTAACAACTTGTTTTTTTTTTTTTTTTTTAAGAGTAGAAGCATTTTTAAAAATGTTGCATGTCACCCTGCCGAAACACTGGCTCCAGAGCAAGGGTTCTAAGATTAAAGTGAAAGTGCTTTCCGGTAATGTTGGTGAAAGCGCGCACAGACCTGGCGTCTGCCAAAACTGTGCCCAGAAAGCATGTGACCTCCCCAATGGAACTGATGCTGGTGCAAATAAATGCTGCAGGGACCACTTGAATTCACAGCGTAGGAAAGGGATGTTCCCACAGCAGAAGGGGATTACCTGTCTCGAAGGGGAGAAAGGAAGGTACGTAGGAACAACCGGGGCACTTAAAAAGAAATGCTTCCGTGTTCTCGGTCGTAAGAATACGCTTACAGATCCGCTGCAACTTGTTCGCCTACTGCTCATGATTTGAATTTTCATCTAGCTGATGGGATAAAGATGACAGTGTTGTTTTAAATGACAGAGCTAAAAGCAGTCGCTGTCAAAGCAGCCTGCTCGCAAAGCTTTACATTACCCTTTAGGCACCCTGGCCAGCCACTCCAGGAACATCAGTCAGGACTGGTACCATGAGGAATGACAGGAGAAAGGAAAGATGCGAGGACAGAAGTTACACGCACATTTTGTGCCTACGTCGGCAAGTACGGCTTATGGCATCGGAAGTTGCTCTTGCCATTCGGGAAAGAGACGAGACCAGAACTGCGCTTTTTTGGAGGCACCCCAAGAGTGACTGCTAGCAAATATACTGCTCACACGCATGGGAAAAAAGACTCGACAGCTGCCTCGTTTGGATTTGCCTGTAAAAGAAGAGAAAAAGAGAGAGGAGACACACAAATGAGGGACAGGTTCTGTCGGCACCGAAAAGTGTTGAAGAAACATTAAAGAAAAAAAAAATTTTTTTCCAAGTTTTTTTACAGTCCCCACGTTTGCGGTGAGAAGACGCGTGGTAAGTGAGGAAATACACGAAAAGAAAATGTGGGCAGCAATACCATGTTGGAATTCCCACACCAAATGCTGTGATGTCATAAATTTTGATGGCACCTACTAGGTCATATGCAGTTACCAATTGGTAATACAGTTAAACCCCTTTATAGGAGGCATGCTTTGGGCAGCGATTCTTGCCCCTTATATTACATGTCTCTAATAAGAAGGGTACCTCATATGCAAGACTATTTTTCACTTAATTTGTTATAACCAGTATTTACTTTTATCCGGTTTTGTTATATCGAGGTTTGAGTGTAAATTTGGCAAAATGGCGATTAGACAATGGAGCTCATGTGATACAATTGGTCCCGGGTATACCGAACTTGGATATGTCGAATTATGGACTATATCGAACAGCCGAAAAATCCCCTTGAAGAACACATATAAAAGTATGGGGCACAGGTGCGCGCATATCGAACACTTGTACGCCGACATATTCGATATATCGAACGGTGCGCTGCGCTGGAGCCGCGACACTTCAGTCTCATTCCAAGATAGTAACGAACCCTTTTCATGCGCTCATCCAAAATGTGATCGCGTTGCTTCAACAAGTTCGCACAGCGCTTATTCAGTCGCGTTTCAAAAGAGTTACGAATCCTTATTGTGTGCGCGGGTGTCGAGAATGTGATTGCGTTGCTTCAATAGATTTGCACAGTGCTTGGGAGCGCACCTGTTTGTCCAAGGTGTGGTAAAACGTTTTTTAATAAGCATGCCAACATATTGAAGCACCAAATAAAACTTACACGATAGTCTGCACAGATGTCTTCGGCCCAATGTGCATTCTTAACTCTTTTGTAACCGCGCAAAAATGATTATTTTTCATATGTCTCAGGAAGATCGTTCTTGCCAGTTTGAAAAGCTCTCCAGCACGCATTGCAGCATACCAAACTTTGCAAAATGACATGTTCTTTTCAAAAAATATATGTTGTACAGTAACAAAAATAATTTAGAATGAATGAAAATGAGAAAAGTGTGTGTGAAATTTTCGGTTGCCAGCTGATAAACAATGCAATAAAAACACTATATGTACAAAAATATTCAAAACAAAGAAAATTCAGAACATACATCTTGTAGATGTATGACACTAAATGCAACCCCGAGGCAGCCATGCTTTGACTTCTGCGCGTGCAGGCACACTTTTCAAGTTTTTCTACATTGGAATTTCGCGGACCTTTCAAGCAAGCTTAGGAAGAGTACAAAAACTATTGAATGTTGTACAAAATGTTTATTTTCACATAGACAAAGAAAATCGGAGCCAAGGTGCTGCTTCGTTGCTCATGCCATGCGGTGAAGCATTGCATTGTTTTTTTTTAAAGCGAGATACAAGTGTACTCGTACTATTTCCTCAGCAAACTTTTGTTGTCTTGCAATAAGAGCCTTCAAGTGTTCCAATATAGACGGATACCCGTGATGTGTATAATCCCTCTGTAAATTATATGTTCAATGAACTTCGCTATTTCATCTAACGTTCCCTCTTTCCATGAGCCACCGCACTCCGCATAGGTTGGCGTTCCAATAAATGCATCCAAGCATATTTCTTTGCATTTTTGCACATTTAATATTAAAGAATGACAATATCGCGCTCAGTAATAAAATGTCCTGCACAGCTCCGCAGTCAGGGCCAAGATGTGCTATGGGGGCCTTGCTGCCGTTAAGAGAAGCTCTGCAGCCAGCACCAGCACACCCCGCCCTAGCAAAATGTGGACCACGCAAATGACCAGAGTAGCTATAACATTGTGCACAAAGGTCAGAAGCTATACGCACTTGCGGTGGAGGAAAAAACTGGGATATAAACAAAACAAACTCGTGAATGATGCGGATGTCTGAGGCTGACGCAAAACATAGTCGCCGTAAAACTTGAAGCTGAGGTTCCGTCATTCTCAAACTGAGCTCGTCCTCACTCAATTCAGGTGGGGTTGCAAGACAGTTTTCTTTTTAGCAGTGTATGTGTTTTGCAGCGCTGGTGCGCACCCACGCGTGTGACGACAATGTCATAGCAGAACTAGTGACACTAAATGCAACCCCGAGTCTGATATAATAATACAGTGGAGCCCACATATAACGGCCCCACTTAAAACGAACTTTCGCTTACAATATCCGCGTGACCGTGAAAATAAACATTGGTTCAATGGCACAAAATCACACTTACAACGAACGTCTCCGAGCGCCGCTGAATGGTTACAGTGAACGGAGTCAGCAGTCTGCCGACTTCTTGGGAAGCCCATTTCGACCACTGATCAGGCATCAGCGAGGTGCCCATACATGCTTATTGTTAAACGCCGACCTTGCCTCCGCGACCCTCTAGTTGCCGCTCTCCCCAACCCTTGGAGGAAGGAAAGCTGTTTCATTTCTTCATGCCCCGATCGTTTTTTGTTACGCACACATCCATGCTTTGCCCCCCCCCCCCCCCCCCCGCTACTCTGAGCACCCCGCATCGCCAGACAAGGCCAAAGTTTTCACACTGCCACCAATCTTTCGAAGACTGGTCGGCCATTTAACCTGCTTTTGATCGCTGGTACTGTCGTTGGCGTTGCCGACCTGGAGTGACCAGACCATTCGCCAACATCGTCGGCCACTGGCTGTATCCGATAGTGTGCGTCTAGTGCATGCGCGTACTCTACCCAACGAACTATGATAATTTGCGATTTGTTTCGTGTTTAGGATTTGTTCTCGCTCACTTCGCACTCGACTCAGCATGCCTTCTGCGCACATGCTGAAGCGTGAAAACGACTGTTAATTTCCGTGGAACGAATAGCAAAATATCGAAGTTCGTGAGGCCACGTAAACCCGCCGGTGCAACAAAACGATTTTTTGACCACGGCCGCCGATTTTTCGAACACCGCCGCGCGCACCGATCGAGGCAGCCATGCTTTGACTTCTGCGCGTGCAGGCACACTTTTCAAGTTTTTCTACATTGGAATTTCGCGGACCTTTCAAGCAAGCTACCCAACCTGCCTCTTTCCTGTGTGTATTGGTTTTCAAGGTCGCCCTCCCGCCGCATCCTCCCCTCTCTTTATCGCAACTGCTTGCCCTTTTCTCGCAAGTCTGCTCTCCTCTCTTGATCACAACCCCTTCGCCCGTCTCCACCGCTCCGCGACGCCTGCCATGCTGGCTCGAATTAGTTTCGTTTTCTGACTGGAAACGAGCCCAGAGCTGTTCCAAGCGCTCTGGCTTGTGTGTCGCATGTGCATGTCTTGCTCGCTCTTGGTGTGCTTGTGTGGTCAGGATGGCAGACGGTAGGACTTGCACGCTTTTTCCTGCCACTCAACAAAACCTCCAAAGTGTGACCACTTGGCTTGAGCGCGTTAGGTGCCGCGTTGCGAAGCGCTTGCTCATAGCTGTTGACCGCCTAACAACCAACTTGCCGCTCGGGCGTCCCGGTATTCAGCTGTGGAGATGCTGAATATTTCCTGGGCGGCGGTGACGGCTACATGCGCATAAAACTGTTTTCGCGAGGCCGACTTCGTCGAGGTCGGGCCCGATGCCGATCCTGAAGCTTCCGAACTGCGGCGGCGATTTGTGGCAGCGCGTCGTCGACTCCTACCTGGGAGAGTGGGTGGGACATCTGTTGCGATGATTTAATTACGGCCGATGATGATGCCGACCGCACACATTGGAGCATTGTAAATGAAGTACGTGGCGAGAGTGATTTGGAGGAATCAGATTGCGAGAACGACGAAACTTTGGAGCCAGTGCCTCATGCAGCTTATGCCACAGGCCTCGGCGAACGAGCACCCTGCCGTTTTAATTGAAATCGAGATCGCCCTTATCGCTTCTGCTCTTCCAACCACGTGCATCACGGACTTTTTGGGGCAAAAAAAGGTTGTGTTTTCACTTGCAACTTTTCACTTGCAAGTTATCCTTTGCTTGCAAGAAGTGCAAGCAAAGGATAACTGTGCTTCTTGCCGCCAATATGACTGGCACGGAGCGCTTGCCACTACTTGTCGTCGGGAAGGCGCTTAAGCCACGTTGTTTTAAGAACGTCAAAAGCCTTCCTGTCGAGTACACAGCGAACAGGAAGGCATGGATGACATCGGACATTTTTTGCGACTGGCTGCAGCAGTTGGACCGGCACTTCACGTCGAAGGACCGTAAGATAATTATGGTTGTTGACAACTGCAGTGCCCATAACTGTACAGTCGAACTGAAGAGCATCAAAGTAGTTTTGTTGCCGCCAAACACTACGTCTGCTCTTCAGCTGATGGACCAGGGTATCATTCACTACATGAAGTCGAAGAACCGCAAGCACCTGCTAGAGCGAATGATCCTATGCTCAGAAGCTGGAACGTTGTATCAAGTGGACTTACTCGGCGCAGTGCACATCATCGCCCACATGTGGAAAAACACTCCGCCGCAAGTCATCGCCAACTGTTTCCGGCACAGCGGTTTTGTGAGGCCCGAGCATGCAGCAGTAGCTGACGATGGCATCGAGGCGGTGTCAGCCGAGTCCACCGACGATGACTGGCCAACTTTCGATGCTGTCCTTCCCACAGATGTGACCTTTCAGGACTACATCGCGATTGATCATAGTGTCGCCACGAGTAGTCTCCTGACCGATCAAGAGATTATTAATGATGTCACGGGTGCCCATGAAGACCACGATTCCGACGAAGAATCATGCGAGGAGATACAGACGCGACCTCATCGCACCTCACGGGAAGTCTCGGAGGCGCTGTTAATATTAGAGGACGCTTGCCTGAACACTCCCGACAGCTTGCGTGCTGTTGGCCATTTGGAACAGTTAAGAAAAATTGTGATGTCAGCCGGAATCTGCGCGAAAACGCAGATGACAATTACAAAATACTTCAACAAATAAAGGTGGGCTTCTGCAGCTTGATTTTAAATGTTGTTTTCCCTTTTCATTCGTTAATTTGGCATTCGGTTAATTCGTACAGTTTTTCCGGTCCCGTGAAATCCGAATTAACGAGCTTTTACTGTTTTACTAACGAGTTTTTTAATTAATGAGCTTTTACATAGTGAGCTCTCGTACATGACAAGCGACTCTGGCGTTGCTCTACATGGCGCTTCTTCGAATGAGCCGGGTGGCTCATTATAGAGGGTATGTTCTCCCCAGATCCCTAGATCAGGGAACACATGCAGATGGTACTGTCCAATCACAGATAACACGCAACCGGCAAGGGGGACAAGCATGCGTGGCCCACATTAACGTGGAATATTGAGTCGTGATCACTGCACTCCTATGTGGCGCCAGCGGGGCTCTTCCTCGTCGTGTGTGTGCTGCTGGTCGAGGGGTCCCAAGCTCATGACAGCATACATCAAAGGGCTCGCCAATCTGTTCGCTCAATTAGCAGGGCGACTTGCGGCGGCTGCCGCAGTCTCTTCCAAGAAAGATGCTGTATTTGTTGTCCTCTGTCGAACGGCTTACGACGTCGTGGCGACACGTCTCACCCTCCGGCTAGGAGGGACAATACCTGGCGGGCATAGGCAGCCGGCTGGTCGGCTACTTGTTTGAGGATTAAAAGAGCGCCGCTCCCTCGTCAGCTCTGGCGTTGGTCACAACTACATATACAACGCCGACGAAACCGCGCTCTTGTGGCAAATGTTGCCGAGCAAGACTTTGGATCTTAAAGGAACCTCTTGTCATGGAGAGAAAATGAGCAAAAGGCGTGTCTCGATCTTGCTCGCGACGAACATGGGCGGCTTTTGCAAGCTGCGGCCGTTCGTTATCGGCAAGAGCAAGTCGCCGCGATGCTTCAAGAACGCGAAGAGCTTCCCGGTCCGAAACACGTTCAACAATAAAGCAATGAATGACGAGGGACCTCTTTTCCGAATGGAAGCGTGCATGGGATGCCGTATTAGAGAAGGCAGACCACAATATTTGTCTTCTGGTAGACAATTGTTCAGCACATCATGTGGTCAGCCATCTCAAAAAGATCACAGTCAAGTTTTTGCCACCCAACACCACGGCGAGGCTGCAGCCTCTTGACCAAGACATCATTAATTTTTTTAAGGTCAGATACAGGCGACGACTGGTGCAGAGGTTCCTGATCAACCTTTGGTTAGGGGTCGAACTGAAAACCGATTTCCTCGGAGCGATACAAAAAGTAACCGGCACGTCAAACAAGCCACGATCGTGAACTGCTTTGGTAAAGTTATCCTTCCAGTGTCACCTGACAACTTTGGGAGCGATGACGATGTCACAGCAGACGACGACATAGAGTGCCTCGAGGATAAATTTCGCCAGCTTTCTGCATTTCCGGGTGCCATCGTTGATGGGGCCACAGTGAGCGATTTCGTCAGTGCTAATCATGATGTGCAAGCCGTTTCGGACTGCATCGATGCAGAAATCGTGGCCGGCATCGCCGTTGACAATGAGGCCGACCAGAGCAGCGACGATGATGCTGACGACGCCTCGGCGCAACCCTGTACCGCTGGAGAGCTTGCGTCGGCATTTAGCCTTATCCGCTGCTGTTGTGGCGCTACGGAAGGCGCTGGGATTGACTATGTGGAAAGCCTCAACAATATTGAGGATGGCCCCATGAATTTAATGGCTCAGACAAAGAAGCAAGCCTAGCTCACAGACTTTTTTCGTCCAAAATAAAGTGCGGTGGATTTCATGTTTTTATTTTTGTATTCTGGGCGGGAAAGCCAGCAAGCGGAAGCTTAGCACAGTCTTTGGATACCACTGCGAGATTCGCAGCACTTCAAGGTAACCCTTAAATGGACATATCTTATATTTCAAATTATCGATATATCGAACTATTTCGCGATCCCCTTCAAGTTTGATATATCCGGGATCGACTCTGGCAACACTGTCTTAATATAATTTCAAGAGAACTTCGCACTCGGCTCAGCATGCCTTCCATGCGCGTGCGGAAGCCCGAAAACGGCTGTTAATTTGCACGGAATGAATCGTGAAATATCGGGGTTCGTGAGGCCACGCAAACCCGCCGGCGCAACGAAACGATTTTTTGACCACGGCCGCCGATTCTTCGAACACCGCCGCGCGCACCGATTCAGGCAGCCATGCACTCTTTCCAAGTTTTTCTACGTGCGAGTTTCCCGCACCTTTCAAGCGAGCTACCCAACTTGCCTCCTTCCCGTGTGTTTTGGTTTTCAAGGTCGCCCTACCGCCGCATCCTCTCCTCTCTTTATCGCAACTGCTTGCCCTTTTCTTGCAAGTCTGCTCTCCTCTCTTGATCACAACCCCTTCACCCGTCTCCACCGCTCCGCGACGCCTGCCATGCTGGCTCGAATTAGTTTAATTTTCTGACTGGAAACGAGCCCAGAGCTGTTCCACGCGTTCTGGCATGTGTGTCGTGTGTGCGCGACTTGCTCCCTCTTGGTGTGCGTGTGTGTTCATGATGGCCGACGGGAGGACTAGCACGCTTTTTCCTGCCGCTCAACAAAACGTCGAAAGTGTGACCGCTTGGCTTGAGCGTAATCGGCACGTTAGGCGCCGTGTCGCGGAATGCTTGCTCATAGCTGTTGAGCTCCTGGCAGCTAAGCCACTTCGGGTGTCCCTGTATTCAGCTGTGGAGATGGTGAATATTTTGTGGGCGGCAGTGAGGGCTACATGCATGCGAAACTGTTTTCGCGAGGCCGACTTCGTCGACGTCGTTACAAAGTTATACTCTGCGACAAATTTTCGTGGCAGTGCAACACAGCGAAGGCTCCAGAGGCAGGGCTTCCACACATTCGTGTTGCTCCGAAAAATAGTACGACAGCTGGCAGCTGATTTAGTGTTTGCTAGCTAACGTGTCTTTTTCACTGTACATTTAAGTGCCATATTACGACTGTATTTGTCTAGGAAAACTGAACTGTACGTTTGGAGCCGCATAACGACCTACTACGTCATGAACACCATGTTTACTTCGGAAAATGGGCACGCTGAAAAGGTGGTGCTGTCTAAGAAATGGAAAAGAAGTGAAGCCATTCCTGAAAAGTGAACAATAATTGTAGCTTACCGTAATTACTCGAATCTAACGCGCACCTTTTTTCCGGTTAAGCGAGTTCATAAATCGCATGCGCGTTAGAATCGAGTACGAACAAAAAAATTACGGTCAATCTATTGCCATCGGCAAATCCTAAATGGCCGCCCCCTACGTGCATCGGCATGGCGCGTTGGCCATTTGTGCCTATGTGTTTCCCGTGTGCGGCGCTTCATACGTGTGCTGAGGAGTTCGTCATCTAGTAGTGCATTAGCATCGACAGCGTGGAAGGGCCGACTCCAAAAACTCGAATGCACCACGATGCCGCTTTTAAAAGAAAAGTCATCGCGTGTGCAGAAACGGACGGAAATCGGGCCGCATCGCAGTCGTTCGGAGTTCCCGAAACGTGCGTGTGGGACCGGCGGAAACAAAAGCAGAAGATTGTCGACAGCAAAGCTTCGCGCAAAGGCTTCAGTGGACCACAGCAGGGTCGGTTTCCGCAAATTAAAGAGCTGCTCGGCGAGTATGTGCTTGAGCAGCGAGCGGCACAGCGGCCCGTGACGACAGAACTGCTCCAAGTGCGGGCTATGCAATTAGCCTTAGAAAAAGGTCTAATGCGGAGCCAGTTTAAAGCGAGCAGGTGCTGGCTAACTAACTTTATGAAGAAGAAAGGCTTTTCCCAACGAAGGGGAACATGCATATGCGAAAAGTTTTGCAGAGGAGTACGATGAAAAGCTTCCCAGTTTTCAGAGGATCGTCCTAAACTTGCGCCGCAACAACGGCTACCTGCTTGGGCAAATCGGGAATGCCGATCAGACGCTTCTTTACTTCGACATGCCTGGCACCACAACCGTCGAGAAGAAGGGGGCGAAGCAAGTTCGCGTGCTGACATCGGTCCACGGTGAAACTAAAGTGACGGCAACGCTCTGTTACACGTCAGATGGGCACAAGCTTCGCCCGTACCTCATATTTAAATAGAAGACGGTCCCGAAAGGAGTCGTTTTTTCGAGTGGTGTGATCGTGCGGGCCAGCGATAAAAAATGGGTGCGCGTTGCAATCGATGTCTTACGTTTCTTTTTTTTTTCGCAGTGGAAATCGGGTGCGCGTTACAATCGAGGGCGCGGTAGAATCGAGTAAATACGGTACTTCCGACCTCCTGCAACTGTTTGAGTCTTATAATAAATAAAGCAGCGCATTTCAGCAAGGTAAACAAAAAAATTATCAGTAAATTCAAACGTAATTTCTTTCGTGGCAGCAGGCATGCATTTAGATTCTGTAGCTTCCACAGTACTGCCAAGAAAAGGTGTTGCTGAGTATAGTAAAAGACGTAAACAGTAGGTAACTTTTTTTGAACATGAACGTCACCCAGCGGGATTCCCTCACCAAGAGATGGGTTCAAAGGTGCGATGAAACAAGAAAGGGATGGACGGTGGCTTAGAAGTTGCCTCTGGCAAAGTCCTGTATCAGCTGCAGGGTGTGGCTATCACAGCCAGCCATGTCCAGCATACCCAGCTCATTGGGGGGCGCCAGAGAGAAGCCCTGGCTGCACATGGCACACACAATGAACCTGGAAAGTGCACAGTGATGTGAGAGCGACGTCAAGAGGCACAGTTCAGATCGAAGCAGTATCAGCTACATAACAAGATAAGCACAGTCGTGAGCAATACAGTTGAACCATTTTATAAGAGACACTGATGAAACAGATGAATGACGATACAGTAAAACACACTTATAACGATCCCATATATAATGATCTATCTGTTATAACAACCATATTTTGGTGCAATAACGATTTTTTTGTGCTACCCTTTGAAACTGAGTTCACATATAGCGAACATTTTTCAAAGCCTCCTACTTTTACAACGGACACTTTTGACACTCACAGTAAAAATATGGTGCATACAAAGCGAGAAAAATGTTAAGAAAATGCATTTTAAAGCATATAGGTGCACGCTCACATGTGCCTTGCTGTAGTTTACAAGCGACGTAAATATCGTAGACCGCGGCGAGCACCGCACGCAGATTTCCAGACGTTTCCTCACTGGCAGAATGAAAGTAAGAGAAAAAGGAAGACAAAAAGAAATAGAAGACAGCATAAAGACTTGCGGTCAGATGTAGCACGGCAAACTTTTCTGACGCCACTCTTGGCATCTATAACCGGCGACGATTACCGTAATTAGTCAAATGTAACGCGCACCTTTTTTTTTTGGTTAAGCGAGTTCATAAATCGCATGCACATTAGAATCGAGTATGAAAAAAAAATGAATACGGTCATTTTATTGCCATCAAAATTCCAAAATGGCCGCCCCCTACATGCGTCGGCGTGGCGCGTCGACCATTTCTGCCTATGTGTTTCCCATGTGCGGCACTTCGTACGTGTGCTGAGGAGTTCGTCATCTTGTAGTGCATTAGCATCGACGGCATGGAAGGGCCGACTCCATAAACTCAAGTGCACCACAATGCCGCTTTTAAAAGAAAAGTCATCGCGTGTGCAGAAACGGACGGAAATCGGGCCGCATCGCGGTCGTTCGGAGTTCCCGAAACGTGCGTGCGGGACTGATGGAAACAAAAGCAGAAGATTGTCGGCAGCAAAGCTTCACGCAAAGGCTTCAGTGGATCACAGCAGGGTCGGTTTCCGCAAATTAAAGAGCTGCTCGGCGAGTATGTGCTTGAGCAGCGAGCGGCACAGCGGCCCGTGACGACAGAACTGCTCCAAGTGCGGGCTATGCAATCAGCCTTAGAAAAAGGTCTAATGCGGAGCCAGTTTAAAGCGAGCAGGTGCTGGCTAACTAACTTTATGAAGAGGAAAGGCTTTTCCCTACGAAGGGGAACGGGCATATGCGAAAAGTTTTGCGGAGGAGTTCCATGAAAAGCTTCACAGTTTTCAGAGGTTCCTCCTAAACTTGCGGCACAACAACGGCTACCTGCTTGGGCAAATCGGGAATACCGATCAGACGCCTCTTTACTTCGACATGCCTGGCACCACAATCGTCGTGAATTTTTTTTTTTTTTTTGTCGTGAAAATCGGGTGCGCGTTACAATCGAGGGCGTGGTAGAATCGAGTAAATACGGTAATCAACAATGCCTTAATTTAAATTCAAGAAGCCATAAATGCGAGAAGCGATAATTTTTGTCGCATATAAGTTCACTGCGATGCTCAATTCTTTGACACCACAATGTGTCGCAAAAGGTTTTCCACCTTTCGGTAACGGTAGAGACCGCTTTATTAGTGATAACGACTTCCATGCTTGCATGCATGTAAATACCCATTAAGCAGACGAGAGGACGACCACTGTAGTACAGTAAAATCTCGATACAACGAACCTCAAGGGACTGCTAATAATCATTCGTTACTCTGAAAAGTCGTCATAGTGAAAGTATTAAAAATTTATGCAAAGATCGTACACGTAAATACGCGAGGCGCCTACCTGTGTATACATTCGCGACTGCGTTATGTTCTAATGAACCTGAAAAAACAAGCAAGCACAAAATAACACAGAACCAGGGCACGTTTATTATTTTGAAGAAGAGCGCGATCTATCCTACTGTGGACAACTCGAGTGTTGAAAGATAAACGCACTGCAAAGCATAAGCATTAAATACCGATTCTTCACGTTGCTTCAGACATGATGTTTCGTCTTCGCTCTCGTCGCAGTTATCTTACAACAACAAATGGTATGGATCTCATCAGTCGTCAGCTATCAGACATGCATGCTTCGTTGTCCCACTATGTGTAGAGTTTGAGCGTTAATGAAGCATACATAGGTAATCATTGGTGCTATCAACCCATAGGTCACTCGCATCACATTTTTCACTTTGCTGTAGCATTCCTTTCGTGCTGCGTTTGGAGCTCATCTTGAACGTTCTACCATGAACCGATAAGCAGGTAAACAGCCGTGTAACAAGCGCTCAGCTAAAGCTGCCTGACGAAAACAAATGCAACGAGGCAAAGCCTGATGAGAAAAACAAGTACCAGGCGATGATTATGGCGATAGGGCCATCGCAGATTTGAATAGGGGCGGGCATTCTATTGATGATGATAGTGGCAGATAGGGAGCTGGGCATTATTTTTACAGCTGTAACTTTTTAACATCGCTATTCGTTATTTCGAGTGTTGTATAGATATATGAGGCATTAAGTTCGATATGTTATTCTGAAACATCTGGTATTCTGAAATTCGTAGCATTTAAATATTTTTACAATGTACCAATGGACTTTTAGAGGAGAATTTTCGAAGAAGTCGGTTATCTGAAGTTCGCTATAACAAGATTTGACTGCAACACAAATGGCAAAGCAAGCAGGTTATCCATAGGTTGCATGTTTAATTCCTGATTGATTGATTTGTGGGGTTTAACGTCCCAAAACCACCATATGATTATGAGAGACGCCGTGGTGGAGGGCTCCGGAAATTTCGACCACCTGGGGTTCTTTAACGTGCACCCAAATCTGAGCACACGGGCCTACAACATTTCCACTTCCATCGGAAATGCAGCCGCCGCAGCCGGGATTTGAACCCGCGACCTGCGGGTCAGCAGCCGAGTACCTTAACCACTAGACCACCGCGGCGGGGCGTGTTTAATTCCTGCCGGCAACAAGTTGTCGTTTCGTCCACTCTACTTCCTTCAACTTATACTACTATGAACAGTAAAACTTGAAAGATACCTTCCTTGGCCTCATTACCTGTTGGTGTTTATTAACATCATTTCAAACAAAGAAACAAGCTCTTAAGATTTGCTTCTTTTATCACTACAAAGTTGCAGCTCATAATGACAATTCACCTGGTATCTGGTAGGTCACAGCTTTCCCGGTACTCCTTCAGGGCCTGGGCAGGATGGACGGACCAGCTCTGGGTCTGGTTGTCGGTGCACACCAGCACCAGGTCAAAGAGCTGCTTCTGCTCGCGGGCCCATCGTAGTGGAAGCGACACATCCACTGGACCCATGGGTGTCTGGGAGCACAAGCAACAGATTCTCGCTTTTTTTCTATCGTTCTTGGCCCCATCAGAGATGGAAGCCAGTTGCTCCAAGTATGCAGTATTATTTGTCTGATGTGCACTGGCATGACATCTATAACTTGTCAGTTTTATACATTAAGCAAACGCCCAAACTCTCTACAGCTGGGAATAAGTAAAGACAACTGGCATAGCTTTGCAGGCAATTTACTCGACACGACAGACTCCTGTCACATCAAGCCTTCAACGTTAATTTAACTGAAACACACAACTGTTTCAAAAGAGAAGCTGTGGCAGATGCAATTACTTCTATATTATTTAATTGAAGCTGTCTGTGATCACTGGTAGATTACTTGTAGCTGAGAACCATTTAGGGAACTAAAATTTCTGAACAATTTAAAAAATGTAGAGCTTAACAAGTAATTAAAGAAGGACATTTGAAACAAGTAGAACAAATGTACATAACTAATACATGCAGCAGCAGTCATTCACAAACCATTTCAATGAACATGGCATCTAAGTGCCATCTTTCCTCATCGCTTCTGGTGCCCTCTGTGCACTTGCATTATTTTCCTCCTTACTGCAGAATAAACTTGAAGTGGTTATAGAAAAACCATGTCCGCCTCTTTTATGATGGCTCTGCAAGCCTACAGCCTGTTCAATTTTCTCTTGCCTACCTCACGCATGTGGCGGCTGATGTCGGCTAGACTCATCTGGCCATCCACTTCAAGCAGTGTGAGGCCCCTCGCGGAGAAGGCCGCCGCTGTGACTGCGTCCCCCGTGCGTACCAGTGCTTGCAACATCAGCGCTGACACCTCCGCAGGTGTAAGCCCATCGAGAACGCGCGTGCGCCCGTGAGTCATGGGGCCGCGGACGTCCACTGCTACCAGGTAGCGCTTCCCCGTTGGTGACACTGCCTGCATAAAAGAGAATCTCCAAGTGCTGTAATTGCATCGACACAAAATTCTAGAGTATTGCGAAGTTGAGAAGAACTCTGCAGAAGCGACGAAAAGGCAGGAGAGATGGGGAGGGGATAGCAGGCAGCTTCGAAGAATTCCCCGAAAAGAAAGAAAAAAAAAAAAGCAACCCAAGAACCCTCCTGAATTTGTCTAAGGCAACTTGAAAAAAAAAAGAAGGACGTCTAGTGTGGCCACACACTGACGCTATTCCCCGATGACTGCATCATCAATGCTTGCATCAACTCGGAGCTCATGCAGCTGTCCGCTCTTCGCTTTAAGTATAAGAGTTATGAATCCACAATCATTTCATGTACTCATTCATTGTCTGTTAGGTCTGCATGAAGGTTAAGCCTGCTTCCAGAGTAGCAAATTGGTAAAGTTATTTCGGTGGGAATTAAAACAAATTACACATAGGCTGTCAATGCCATGATCCACTGAACAGGACTAATTGGGCAAGCTATCATTTTCTTTGATGAGATGATCTCATTGCCAAGTAGTCAAACTATGATGTTGTTTTCTATGCTTTGCAAACATCAGCAAGGATAACCGAGTAATAGGCACTGCGATTGACAGCGGCGAATACTATAGAAGAAGCACAGCACTCAATGGCAGAAGTCTGCTAGCGGGCGTCAGAAAAGCTAGGCCAGCATTGCAGAGCATACAACTGTCATGTGGTTAGTGCTTCAGGGGCACGGACACGCAGATACTGACGGGTGCACCCTGTTGGACCGGATGAAAGTGGGCCCCCACTCTTTATTAGACACAAACACATATAGCATGCAAGTAACAGGGGGCGCCACGCTCCAGTGGTGGCCTAATAGAAGGGCTGAACAGTGGCGACCTTTACAACAACAAAACACAGCTGCACTGCCACACACTAAGTTAACCAAACACATGTGGTACAGAACAGAGTGGCCAGAATAGGTTGACATGCAAAAGCACTAGCTTGAGGCTGTGGTATGATTAAAATAGTGGTGAATGTGGCTTTGCACTGAACATTTCTGGACCTTGACATGTATGCTCTCTCACAGATGTCATGGCGTAGCTTGCCTGTTGCATGCAATCCAATATACCAATAATAATGCAATTCTGGGCTGTTGCATGCCATGATATGGTTATGAGGCACACCATAGCGATAATCTTCAAACTAGTTCTCGTTACCAGGGGTTCCTAGGCATGCATTAAAATTTAGGTATATGGCTGTTCTTTCATTTCACCCCCACTAAAATGTGGTGGCGGTGGCTGGGAATCAAGCCCGCACCTTCGAACTTAGCCATGCCATAGCTTATTTGCTGTGATACCACAGCAGGTATTACCCCAAAGGGCTGTATGACCACACCAATGCTGTAGCTGCCATATTAATTATAAAGCTGACTAGGTTCATGCACTATGCAGGCAAGCCAAACTGCTTAGAGGCCATCACATTCAATGTCGGTGGTGTGGATTGAAAAAGAGATGGGCATAAACAATGTTGTCTGCTCGGCACTAACATGAGAAAAAAAAAGTAATAAGGAAGTTCAGCGGCTGTAATTTGTAACGTGCAAGACAAGGTAATTGGCAGTCTGTTGGTTACAGAATGGTTGCCCAATGTTGTCATCGTCAACAGCCTGTCTCGTGTCTTTTCCATTAAACCAGTCACATGCTTGCTGTAGCTACATTATCCCACTGAATTTTTTAATCTCATAGGCCCACCTAACTTTGTTTCCCACTACCACATGTGCCTTCTCTTGGAATCCAGTCTACTACTCCTAATAACCAGCTGTTGTCTCGCATTCTCGCAGCATGCCCTGTCTCTGCTCGTTTCAACTTCTTGCAACAATGCTAATATCGTACACAAGTGTTAACACCGACCCCCACTATCTTCTTGTTTCTTAATGTCACATCTATCCGGCTCACTCATAAATATTCTTGTTTACCCTCTGGGCGCAGCGCCGCACTTTTGACTCTGCGACACCCACCTTAAACGAGTGCTCGTGCAGTGCTGCTACAACATCATCCAGCTGGTGTGATGTCGAGCGGTGGTGGTGGTGATGGTGGTGTTTGGGACGCCCAGCCTCCAGGCTGCGCTTGAGGGCGTACGTCTCGAGAGGCCCCAGCTGGGGAGGGTTCTGCTCAGACGCAGATCGTAGACGCTCTCGCAACGCCCCCACCAGGGGACCTCTCACGAGCAGACCTCCCCTTGACAATCTTGGAACGTGTGCCACCAATTCATCCAAGGGCAAACGGCGCACCAGACACAGCCACACCTGATACAGGCAACGGAAAGTACAATGCAGTTTGCATTATTACAGAGATTGAAGAGAAACACTTAAGAAATATTCAAGTGCACTCAAACTTCCTCACAACAAAAAGGTACCTTACATGAAAAATAAGTTTTCTCTAAAAATTCGTTATAAAGGTATATTCTTAATTAAGGGGAAACGCTGGTCTTGAATTGAAAATTTTTGTTACTGGTGATACTGTGATGACATTAGGTGTGTATAAGTATTTACTTCTCCCCTTTCAAAAATATAATTATTTTTAATGCACACCAACTAGTTGTCAAATTATGAGAGCATAAGAGAAGTCTAATTGCGTAATTTCTTATGGGTCGTTAAGGTACTTTTCCTCAATATTTTCAAGTTCTGTTTGATATGCAACTGTAGCCAAAAACCTGCAATATGAAACTATACTATTTATATTGTCACTAAGATACATCGTCATATAAGAATTATCATTTGCATTGATGCTCCACAATTTCAAAACTTAATTAGCTCAGATTATTGTTCATAACATTTTATATGCCCCTCTTAGCCAAAAAAAAGTAGCATAGCTCCACAGCCCAGTTTCTTACGAGTTCAACAGTATAAAATTAAAAAAAAAATTGCTTCACAAAAACATGATGAAAAGTTTTGTAAGGCTGGTCAAGTTGACAAAAAATGTGAAGCTGAAAAAATTGAATATGAACTTTCGACATGCATTGCAAAATTTTCTATAAGGAACATTTACCATAAATTTTATACACATGTTCCCTATCTACAGTTGAACCCCGCTACAACGAAAAATTCACGGTTCCCCGTCAGCAGTCCATAGAAGTCAATGCATAAATATTGTCGCCACAATGAACACTTTTTCTTCTTCTGTCCCGCTTTAACGAAATTCCACGATGCGTTTCCCGGCTCAGATATTTATTGCTATACAGTAAACCGAATATTTAACATTTGAATGCATTTTCAGAACCTGAAATTACGTCGACGAAGTCTACAACATGCGAAGTCTAAAACATGCGATGAAGTTTAAAACAGCATCAATCCGAAGTATTTCGCTCGTTGAACTTAATCCCACGGTGTCGTCAGTAGACAGCATTGTTAAAGTTTCCGGTGGATCCAACGGGTCTGGCTGCGACTGCAACTAGCTGCCAAAGGGCACTTGTGGCCGGCGTCTTCTTGTTCCAATGGCATTTTAAATGGCTTCAAAAAGCTTGTCGCATCGATGGTTTTAGACGAGAGTCTCTAGGCATATTGATCGCGGTGAAAAAGTACAGGTGCAAAGCGAAAACACGGTGTGTCGGGAAACACACACGATTGCAAGAGCAGACACACACAAAAAGACAGCCAGGGCGGCGAACGTAACACAAAGAAAAAAAATGATGAGTCGGTTATCCCAGCCAATGACAGACTCTGAAGAACGCCACATGAGGGCCAATCGGCGATCTGGAAACGACCTTCAGAAAACCCGCAACAGCAGCCATTCCGCTTGAGTAACGCCAATTTAAGATGGCGCAAAATGTTCACAAAGAAAACAGTTTCAAATCCAGCCCAAGAAGGTGGGGCTCGGTCCACCGCAATGCACATGGGGCTTGCAGAAAGTTCAAACAAATTTCATCTTTTTGGGGACATTTCAGTGCGACCGGGGTGCATTGAAGGCCCATTTTATCGCGTTTCCCGACCGAATTCAGCATTAGCAATTTGACAGTAGGTGCTCAGAAGTACAAATGCCCTGAAAATAAGCTTTGCAGAAAATAGATTTCCTGACCATTTTTGACCGTTCTAAGACCGGTGTCCCCCCTTAACACTTTTATATATTGCAAGACTATTCTTCATTTACTTCATTATAACCAATATTTTGCTTTATCTGGGTTCGTTATATCAAGGTTTTAGTGTATTTTTTTGGAAAGAGCATGTGTGCTCTCTTTGCACATGAAGGTTACTTACTACAGAAAAAAAAAAAAAAACGAAAGAGGGCCAAGCTTTTAGATTGAGTTGATTTTCTTAATGGACGTCTGTCACATAAGAGGAAACCTCACGTACTATCATACTATTATGCTGGTGCACACTTCTTTCGCCTTTAATTTCGTCCTCTGCACTGTCCTGCTAGGCCAATTTGTCTGTCATGGACTCTATTAGCTTAGATGGGACAGATAATGAGCACAGGAAAAGAGAAAGAAGGAGATAGATGGAAAGAAAAGAAATAAAAATATACAGACAGGAAAGAGATACACAGAGAAAGACACAAAAAAAGGACAGAAAAAACAGATCAAGGCAAAAACAGAAACCAAGGGAGAGAAAGCAAAGAGAGAGAAAGAAAATAGGAAGTGAGAAATATGGAGAAAGAGAAGAAAAAAGAAAGAGTGACAGAGAAAAAAAAACAGAAACAAAAAAGATTTAGTCAAGCTGCTTTGTGCTGTGACTGCCAAGCGATACCCAATTGACCTGACCGATACCTGGCCAATACTCGTGATTTAAAATGCGATCACATGAAAAGTTCGTGCATTGGCGTGCAAATGCATATGAGCCTAGTCAAGCCAGAACCAGCCAAGTCCAGACCTCCTCTGCTTTGCCCCCCAGTCTAGTACGGCTCAGTGTAGGCGGCGCGAATTAGTTGGTTTTTGGGTTTTAGTGCATAAAGCTCCATGAATGTGCACCAGGATATTGAAGAAAAGAGCTACATTAAATAGAACATACTGCTTAGCATTCATTCAAGGTTTCAGTGCAACAGCACTGAAGATATTACGAAAGATGTTATGCATGCGTACCTCCCTGGAGCGCAGCAGGTGTGAGGGCACGTGCTCGAAGGCGAGCTGGTGCTCCTCCAAGAGGCGGGCGGCCACTTGCTCGTCCTTGGTGTGCCGCACCTCGTGCACCGCCTGAAGATAGGCCAGGGCCTCCCGAGCCTCCTCGACGCTGCCTCCTTCCGCTTCCTTCTCTTCCACCATCTTGGCGGCAGCTGGAAGGCCGCGCGCCAGGTAGCGGAGCACCACGGCAACACCTGCCGCCATGCAACGACAGAGAACATTGTGCAGATTGATATAAACGAATGTTTGAGCAAGTTGGTTCATACTTACGAAAGATAAAATAGTGCAAAAAAGACAGCACGGTATCCGTATGTCTTTCTGTGTGGCCATCAGTCTTTTGTTATTGAATATTTCTTATGCAGGTTCAATGTAGATAGGATAGTGGAAGTAGCCGAGAAGTTTCACAGATATCTGTACAGTAGCCAGTACAACCCTGACCACAATGTAAGAACTAGCAGCAACCCAGATGACAACCCACCAGTAATGAAGGAAGAAGTCCGGAAAGCTTCGAGGGGAATGCAAAGAAGCAAAGCTGCTGGTGAGAATCAGGTAACATCAGATCTGCTGAAAGACAGAGGATAGATTGTGTTAGAAAAACTGGCCACCTTGTTTACGAAGTGTCTCTTGATGGGACGGGGACCCGAATCTTGGAAGAATGCTAACATAATCTTAATCTGTAACAAATACAACCACAAGGGCTCGAAGAATTACGGGCCGATCAGCTTGCTCTCTGTAGTATACAAACTATATACACAAGGCTAATTGCTAACAGAATTAGGACAACATCAGAATTCAATTAACCAAAGGATCAAGCAGGATTTCATACAGGCTACTCAACAATTGAACACATTCGTACTGTGAAGAAGAAGATGGGCCTGCAGCAAGCAGCATCGCCAACGCCCGGCTCTCTCGGCTCGTGCTTTGGTTCGTTGCTGTGCCGATCGTTGGACGGTTCTTCACGCTGTCTCGTCGCTGTCTTTAACGGCTATTAAACCTCTTCACATTTGGTGGAAGGTGCTGTTAATCCCCGTTGCTACACCGTGGAGCTGCGAAGCCGCACGCTACCGCCTGTCATGACTGACAACGCCACTACATTGGTGCCTTCACCCCAGCTCAACTGCCCTGGCCATTCTAGGCTACGAGACCTGAAAGTCTTCAGCGGTGCGGATGGGACCGACGTCGAAGACTGGCTCGAGCACTACGAACTGGTGAGCGCCAACAATAAGTGGGATGAAACTGACAAGCTGGGCCACGTCATATTTTATCTCACTTGCGTCGCCGAATTGTGGTTTAACAACCACAAACACAACATCCCCACATGGAGCGTCTTCAAGACGTCATGTGCTGAAGTGTTCGGTCGGCCGGCTGTCCGCAAGCAGCGGGCAGAACAGCGCTTGCACGTCCGCTCTCAGCAGACTGGCGAGACCTTTACCAGCTATATTGAGGACGTCGTCGACCTTTGTCGACGTGCGAATGACACCATGCCCGAATCTGACAAAGTCAAACACATCCTGAAGGGCATCGACGACGGCGCATTTCAAGTGCTCTTGGCAAGAAATCCGAGCACAGTTTCTGAAGTTGTCAGCTTGTGTCAGAGCTATGACGAGTTAAGGGGGGACGCGGCTTTGGGATCGCAAAAAATGGCAAAAAAATCGATTTTTTGAAACTCAAGTTTTCAGTTTCTGGAACCCTTTTTCTATCTGGTTCCAAAATATCTACACTGAAAACCGCGCAGAAGTGTTTCGGAAAATTCGTTTCACCCACCTAGGTAGCAAAAATTTTTCTGGAAATGGCGAGAAAACGGCGATTTTCAAAAAATAATAGCTTCGGTATGCTTGGGCCGGGAGCCGGCTTCTTGGGCTCATCGGAAAGAGCATTTCTCCGTGTTTAACTTTCCCGCCTCAGCTGGCTCCTCCCTTTAACAACAAGCGAGCAAAAAGCAAATGTTTGAAGGTCGTTTTGAGGCCCTTGATTGGCCGTGGCCGCCATGTTGCCTCAGCTCGCCTCGCCATTGGCCCGATGTTCGCTCCGGGAGATCGTCGTCTGCTGCTTGTGCGTCGCGAGGACATGGCTCTCGAAAATCGCCACTTCGTGACGTGTTCACGGCTTGATAATCACTTAAGATATAACTACGCTTTAGTTACGAGCAGTAAGCGGATGCGCGATCAGGTTACTACGAGCGTCAGCGCGGTCTACGAGCGCCGCGCGTCATTGAAGTCGTCTTTAGCCCTAACTCCGCCGACTGCGGGCAGGAACGACGCGCTGGCGCATTCGTGGCGACGTGCTTCTTCGCAAGCAACGAAGCTGTAAGCGGCGGCACGATCTGATTACTACGAGTGGCCGCACCGGATGCACGATCAGATTACTACGAGCGGGCGCGCGGCAGTCTACGAGTGCGGCGCGTCATCGGAGTCGGCTTTAGGCCTAACTCCGCTGACAGCGAGACTGCGGGCAGGAACGACGCGCAAGCGCACTCTTGGTGACGTGCTTCTTCGCAAGGAATGTACCACATCACTCGCTAGCTCCTCTGTATATTGTACGGGCATTTTACGCATCGGCAGCGGACAACACAGTCAAGCTCGTCACCCCCCCCCCCCCCCCTCACTGCCAAGGATCGCTCGGAACAGCGGCTTCGCGCGTCGTCATTCGAAAATGCAATGCCAAGTGCAGTGCGTGCCGATTTTTTGTCTTCGTAGTTACACACTTCGCGCATCGTCATCGAACGCCGCCGGCAAGTGCATTACGCGCCAGCTGCACTGTCCACGCGGCCGCGCACCCCACGGTCATATGGAGCGCCGTCAGTAAGCTTTTGTGATGCGATTCAGACGTGCTTGGAGCCGTGCTTGATATCGCCACGAACGTCTATGAATGTTCCAAGGTTAATAAATTGCTGTAGATTAGAGTTTCCGCGACCGGCTGTATGATGATGCGTTTCACGGCTAGAGCGGCGAAAGAGCATGTGTGAATCAGGGGCACGAATTTTTATATGCCCGTTTCGTGTCATTAATTATGCTGCTGGAAATTCCCGTGCCACCAGTCTTCTGCCCATAACTTTGTTATTTAGAAAGAAGGCATAGGCCGTCATGGTGTGATCCATTTTTCTGATGCAATAAACTTCTCCCCAAATAAAAAAAAGTTCAGTGAATATTTGTAATCAAGTACTTAATTACGCTAATTACAACTTCAGCACAAAAAAAAGTATGTTTAATAATTTCAGTATATGGTTTTATTCAATTACAATCTTTTCTGTCATACCTATCACACCACTCCTTCATACAAAGAACTTGGTTTGAAATGCATACTTGTTCTTTGTAACTCATGAAATGGAGTAAATCATGAAAAGAAGTCAAATATCACAAGACAAACCTGAGATCACAATTTTTAGGTGTCTTAGAGACGTAAAGAAAAGTTGAAACTTTAAACGCAGCTTTCTCAATACTGTTTTTTTTTTTTTTTTGACATTATGCTTAGCCCCTCCACATGGTTCAATGAAGAAATAATTTGTTTCTCGTAAAGTATTCGTGGTATCGCTTCAAAATTTTTATGGAAGCACTGTGAGGTTATTCTTAGTGTCTGTGCCAATTTTCATCAATATCCAACGAGAAACAAAAAAGTTCATTGAAAAAAAGCCTGTCGAAAACTTCGACAGGCTTTTTCTCACAAGTGTGTTTTGGACATTGTGCATTGCTCGTGGAAAGAGTAGCACGAGAATGACTGGACCGATTTTGATTCTGTTTTTTTTTCCTGAATCCCTGAACACTGCTTGTGGGTACAGCAATCTTCAATTTCTGTTTTGTGGCCCTGTTATTTTTCTAGACGATGATTTGTCCGTGCCATTGTTTCTGACAATGTGTGTCGGCAGCCATGATGATCTCTAAAAAAAAACGAGAACTTATTAAAAAATTCCGAGAGTGTCATACCCTGTAGCTTTCTTTTGAGTAAAGATCAACATCATTCGCAGCTTCCTGGCATGTTTTGTTGCAGCGCTAGGCTTTCCACGAGCAGACCATGTAATTGGATGGTGTAGCATTAAGTAACTTGAAAACTACTGAAGCTATCATGATGAAACTGCATATTTCCCTATTCTAGACACTTATGAGTATGCATGCCAAATTTCATTGCTGTAGGTCAACAAATAAAAAAGTTTTTTTTCAAAGCCACCTCCCCCCTTAAAGAAGCAACGCACTCTGACTCGGCAGCTGCAACATAGTGGTGAGTCACTGTCCAGTTTTGACACCCTGCCTGACAATTCACCGTTGCTTCAGCAAGTTCGAGCCTTCGTCCGTGAGGAAGTCGCTTGCCAACTTTCCCTAATGCCCTTCACTCACGAGACCACCACCCGTCTACCTGCCCCGCTTCGCACTGCTATTTCGGAAGAGGTTGCCCAAGCTGTTCCTCTTGCGCACCACGAGCCGCCTCTATCCAGCCGTGTTCACTGCCAGCGTGTAGCGCAGCCGGTAGGCGCTCCTGTCGCCTATCTGCCAGCCGTGCAGCCTGTGGCCGCACCTTTAACGTATGCAGCGCAGCCTGTGGCTCCTCCTGTCGCCTGTTCGCAAGAGATGCAGCCTGTAGCAGTGCCGTTCACATATGCAGACGCTGTTCGTAGGCTTTCGCAACCACCCTACACCTCGCGCTCACAGCCCACACACCCGGCTGCTTATACTGCACCTTGGGCGGCACCACCAGTCGCCAATCCTTGGAGGACGCCCGATAACCGACCGATATGCTACACCTGCTTCACTCTCGGACACGTTGCCCGCTACTGCCGCCGTCGACCTCAGACGTTCGGCGACTGTATCCGATCGTCGCGACCCGGCAGCCAACCCTTCGCGCCATGCGGGCCGGCCTCGTAACCTCGCTATGCCCCTCCCAACGACCCCGACTTCGCGACGCCGCGCTTACCCTCTCCTCGTCGGCGATCGCCCTCTGCCATGCATCGCCGGCCTAGACCTTCTGACCAGGAAAACTAAGCACCGCAGTTCAAGAGGCAAGAACTGCTCCATTTTCGAACTGTCTAAGCCTTCACCCCTTTCCTGCTAACGTGGTCGCAGTAACTGTCGAAGGTTATCGTACTTTCGCCCTTGTGGACACCGGCGCCGCTGTTTCTGTTATTGCCGCTAATGTCTGCCGTGTATTACGTAAAGTCACGACGCCGCTTTCTGGACTGTCACTCCACACCGCAAGTGCACAGCAAGTAACGCCTCTCGCAGCCTGCACTGCAAGAGTGCCCATCAAAGGGATTGTTTACATTGTGAAGTTTATTGTCCTCGCTGTCTGTAAGCATGACATCATCCTCGGATGGGACTTCCTATCCCGCCATTATGCCGTCATCGACTGCGCACGCGCTGAAGTTGAGTTTTCACCCTTTTGTGATGTCCCCTTACTTGACGCTCTTCATCAGCCGCCGAAGTTGTTCGTGCAAGAAGATACCGATATTCCACCTGAAAATTTCGCACTTGTTCCAGTTTCATGCAACGCCTACACAGACGCTACAGTCTTTTTTATGCCTTCCGATATCTTCACGAGTCGTCGAGCTCTGCCGCTGCCTTTCGCAACGATTGACCTTGCCGCCGGAAGAAGCAATATGTTCATACTTAACCCGCTTTTCACACCTGTCACTTTGCTTGCGGGGGAATGTCTCGGCCGCGTGCAAGATCTCGACCCTTCGTCTTTGGTTGATGTCCCGGATGACAACTGCCACCACCCAAAATCACTGTCGGCCCTCGAAGAGTCGTCCAAGGATACGTTTTCCAGCGCCATCCCCGACACCCTCAGTCCCACCGAACATGCCGACCTGCTTGATCTTCTGCATGAGTTCCGGAATTCTTTCGATGTGTCGCAACCTCAACTAGGCCGCACGTCGCAAGTCAAGCATCATGTTGACACCGGCCTACACCAGCCACTCCGTCAAAGACCATACCGTGTCTCCACTGAAGAGCGTCGCGTCATCAACGATCAAGTCGAAGATATGCTTCGTAGAGACGTCATTCGACCATCTCACAGTCCCTGGGCGTCTCCTGTCGTCCTGGTGCGTAAGAAAGACGGATCTATCCGATTTTGCGTGGACTATCGTCGTTTGAATAAGATAACCCGCAAGGACGTATATCCTTTGCCGCGCATTGATGACGCCATTGACACCCTTCACGGAGCGGAATTTTTCTCTTCGCTAGATTTGCGGTCTGGCTACTGGCAAGTTCCAACGGCTGAAGCCGATCGCCAAAAAACTGCATTTATAACACCTGACGGACTATATGAGTTTAACGTCATGCACTTTGGGCTTTGTAACGCGCCCGCCACGTTTGAACGACTTATGGATAATACGCTACGTGGCCTCAAGTGGAATATATGCCTCTGCTACCTCGACGATGTCGTGGTTTTCTCGCACGACTTTCCTACGCACCTCTTTCGCCTCAGGCACGTTTTGACTTGTCTGACCAACGCTGGCCTGCAGCTTAACCTGAAAAAATGGCGCTTCGCTGCACGCGAGCTTGTCATCCTTGGCCACATCGTGTCGAAGCACGGCGTATTGCCTGACCCAGCAAAACTTCGAGCAGTCCCAGAATTTCCCAAACCAACGACCATGAAGGAACTTCGCAGTTTTGTAGGCCTATGCTCTTATTTCCGACGCTTTATTCGCAATTTTGCATCCAAAATGTCACCATTAACCCAGCTTCTTCGCGGTGACGTGACCCTCTCCTCCTGGTCCCCTGCATGTGACGTTGCCTTCACTACTCTGCGCCGTCTGCTCTCCTCCCCATCCATTCTTCGCCACTTCGACCCGACGGCTCCTACCGAAGTGCACACTGACGCCAGCGGCGTCGGGCTAGGCGCTGTCCTCGCTCAACGAAAGCCTGGCTATTCAGGATACGTTGTAGCCTGAGTAACCGCACTCTGACGAAAGCCGAAACTAATTACAGCGTGACAGAAAGAGTGTTTGGCTTTGGTGTGGGCGCTTGGAAAGTTCCGGCCGTATTTATACGGCCGCCCGTTCGATCTAGTAACTGATCACCACGTGCTTTGCTGGCTCTTCACGCTGAAAAACCCTTCTGGCCGCCTTGCGCGATGGGCACTCCGCATCTAGGAGTATGACATTCGCGTCGTATACCGCTGCGGACGCAAACACTCTGACGCTGACGCCCTGTCCCGCTCACCTTTGCCACTAGATCCGACGTGCAGAAACACGTGCCCCCAGACCTTGTCATCGTTAAAATTTGACTCAATTGCCACTGAACAACGTCGTGACCCGTGGATCGCATCTCTTCTCGAATATCTATCCGGTACGCCCAACTTTCCGGTATCTCGATCCCTCCGACGTCAAGCTTTCCATTTTGCCATCCGCGATCAACTACTTCATCGACGCAACTACGCTCCTGATGGCCGCCGGTGGCTACTGGTCATTCCACCAATTTACGATCGCAGGTATGCGCCTCTCTTCACGACGATCCACAATGTGGCCACGCCGGGGTGTTCAAAACATATGAACGCCTTCGTCATCGCTATTACTGGCGCGGCATGTACAATTTTGTATGCAAATTTGTGCAGTGCTGTCCTGACTGCCAGCGACGCAAATCAACACCGCTACGTGTGACTGGCCAATTGCAGCCACTTCCGTGCCCTGCCAAGCGATTTGATCGCGTTGACGTTGACCTCTACGGCCCCCTTCCATTGACACCAGATGGCAATCGCTGGATTATAGTGGCGGTCGACCATCTAACACGCTACGCCGAAACAGCCGCTTTGCCGAGCGCTACCGCTCAGGATGTGGTCTCTTTCATTTTACGTCGTTTTATCCTTCGACATGGTGCACCTCGAGAGCTCCTTAGTGACAGAGGCCGCGCATTCTTATCCGAGGTCGTCAGAACTATGCTGTCGGAATGCCACGTCATTCATCGGAAAACGACAGCATACCACCCGCAGACTAATAAGCTAACGGAACGGTTTAACCGCACGCTGGGAGATATGCTCTCAATGTACGTGGCATCTGATCATAGCAACTGGGACCGTGTTCTCCCATACGTCACATTCGCATATAATACTGCAATACAAACAACCACGGGATTTTCACCTTTCTTTCTTCTTTATGGACGTGACCCTTCCCATACAATTGATACTCTACTGCCTTACCGTCCTGATGCTTCCAAATGTCCACCTATCTCCGATGCTGCTCGACAAGCCGAAGAGTGCCGCCAGCTCGCCCGTGCGTTCACCTCGGACGAGCAGCAACGCCAGAAAGAAAACCGTTGCACCTCTCTTCCGGATCCCAGCTATGTCCCAGGGTCTCTCGTGTGGCTTGCTATCACATACCAAATTCCCGGACTCTCATCAAAACTTGTCCCCCGGTACGAGGGGCCTTACACCGTTTTAGAGAAAACCTCTCCAGTTAATTACCTAATTGAGCCAGTTTCCCGATCGAATGACATGCGCCGGCGTGCACGTGACATCGTCAATGTTTCCTGCCTAAAACCGTATCATGAGCCTCTCCCTGAAACTTCTTAGGTCGCCAGGATGGCTCCTTTTTCAGCCGGGGCGATTGTGAAGAAGAAGATGGGCCTGCAGCAAGCAGCATCGCCAACGCCCGGCTCTCTCGGCTTGTGCTTCAGTTCGTTGCTGTGCCGGTCGCTGGACGGTTTTTCACGCTGTCTCTTCGCTGTCTTTAACGGCTATTAAACCTTTTCGCAGTACTATCAATCACGTGATATAGAAATGGTCAGAATACACCCAAGCACTATACAAAGCCTTCATAGATTACCAGAAGGCATTTGATTCAGTAGAGATGTCAGCAGTCATGCAGACACTGCGGAATCAAGGCATGGACGAAGCATCGAACCATATATAAACATCCTGGAAGAAATCTACAGAGGATCAAGTGCCACCATAGTGCTCCATAAAGAAAGTGACCGAATACCAATAGAAAGGGTGTAAAGCAAGAAGGATACGATTTCCCCAGAGCTATTTACAGCTTGCTTACAGGAGGTTTTCAGAGGCCTAGAATGGAAGAGTTAAAGATAAGAGTTAATGGAGATACCTTAGTAACCTGCAATTCGCCGATGACATTGCATTGCTGAGTAACTCAGGGTTGATTGATTGATTTGTGGGGTTTAACGTCCCAAAACGACCAGGGCTCCGGAAATTTCGACCACTTGGGGTTCTTTAACGTGCACCCAAATCTGAGCACACGAGCCTACAACATTTCCGGCTCATCCGGAAATGTAGCCGCCGCGGCCGGGATTCAATCCCGCGACCTGCAGGTCAGCAGCCGAGTACCTTAGCCACTAGACCACCGAGGCAGGGCTGAGTAACTCAGGAGACGAGTTGCAACTTATAGTTATTAAATTAGAGAAGGTGATCAGGAACATAGGTTGTAAAGTTAATCCGTAGAAAATGAAAGTAAGGTATAACAACCTCAGAGAAGAACAGCGCTTCAAGATAGCTAGCAGTGCACCTGAAGTTGTAAAAAAGTACGCCCACTTAGGGCAGGTAGTAACTGTGGATCCAAACTACGACACTGCAGCAACTAGAAGAATAAGAATGGGTGGAGCATATTCAGCAAGCATTCTGAAATCATGACTGGTAGGTTATTATTATTCCTTAAGAAGAAGGTATATAACAGCTGCATCACGCCGGTACCTAAAAAGCGGAAACCTGGAAGCCTACAAAGAGTGCCCAGCCTAAATTGAAGACGACAAAGGAAGCAATGAAAAATGAAATGACAGGGGTAATCTTAAAGGGAAACTGAAGAGATTTTAGAATTCAATCAAACATTGTGTTTAGGAAGGACCAACATTATTGTTGACGATGTCATAATTGTTTTCGCGGTTGTAGCAGCAGGAGCTTTAGAACAGGCGAATTTAAAGCTTGTCTTGCTCCGCCCCAGCGAGCGTGCTGAAAGTGTGGGCGTGAAAACATACGTCATCTTCGTTTCCTCTGGCTCGGAGCAAGTGCTCTTTTTTATCTTCAACCACGGCCTCCGGCGTGACTAAACCATGACGCGCCGTTGCGGGAACTAATTGAAGAAGCCACACTTCAGCAGTGCTGCTGTTGCAGATGACACGGCAAACCAAGAATGACATCATCGTGTTCACTCGGCATTTCAAGAAGCCCGGCGGCCACAGTCACTGTTATTTTACCAGAAAGTGCTACTGGCGTTCACTTTTGAGAACTCTCACAAAGCTTTTTTGAAATTAGCAGGGATCAAACCGTCCTTACTTGCTCCTAAGCCTTTTTTTTTTAAATGCTTCAGCTTCCTTTTAGAAGACAAGAAGAGATCAGAGTGGGTCAGGGAACAAACTGGGGTTAAGGATATCATAGTTGAAATCAAGAAGAGGAAATGGACATGGACCGGGCACGTAGTGCATAGGCAGGATAACCAGTGAACTGACTGGATTCCCAGACAAGGCAAGCGGGTGAGGGGGAGACAAAGTTAGGTGGGCAGATGAGATTAGGAGGTTTGCGGGTATAAAGTGGCAGCAGCAAGCACAGGACAGAGTTGGCTGGCAGAATATGGAGAGGCCTCTGTTATGCAGTGGGTGTAGTCATGCTGATGACGATGATTATGCTGATTCATGTTCTCTAACTGCCCCAGGGGGGAGGGCGGGCAATGAAGAGTACTGAAGTGAAAGAGGGGTGATACCAGGGCTGCTGTCTTGTAGCAATGCCTTTTCCTATGCTAAGGTCCCATCAAGCTTTTCGATCTTCTTTAAGGGTAATTACATAAATGGTCCAACTACATCATTAATAGCATGAGCCAGCCACGAGTTGTGGATATGACTAGCATATCTCTGGGCTGAAGACATTGCAAGATAGTGGCTGAGCTTAGTTCAGAACTGTACAAGGATGGTAAAGCTGCCACATTGTAAACAGTCAATCATATTCAGCATGCAAATGTTCAAGAACGGTTACTGAAAAACACAAAGCTAGCGCTACATTTAGACAAGCATGTGGATTACTTGGGGTTCTCTTGATATGCTCCTAATGCAGATTAGGTAAGTAAGGCTATTTTAACTTCGATACATCAGAATAAGGTTACCACCACTGGGAAGTGAACCCAAAACTTGGCACTGATTGGTGTAACACCACAACCACTGAGGTACATGTTACAAATTGTGCGAGTGCTAGCAGCAAGGGTCAGTTTTCCGCACAAAGGCAAATAATTTCTGTGGAGCTCTGCATATTCAAAAAGGACAGATTCCTCCACTCAAAAGCGTCGTCTACTCGTTTTTACACAAGATTTAATTGAGAGGATGCCAAGCGGTTTCCCTTTACAGCTTCATGCTATTTTTTGGTAGATAATACTGTTTGTTTTTATACTCCCATTGCACATGTAGAGTTGTAGTCCTTTCTGGATGTACCTGAGCTACCAGAATTAATGGCACTGTCGGCCTCCCCCATGTTCTAAAAGTTCATTATTCCGCATATCTCCGATTACTGTATTTAGTCGCATAATCCTCGCACTTCTTTTTGCAGAAGACCAATGAAAAGTTGGGGGGTGCGAAAATTACACAACAAAACTTTCCACAAGTACGTACAGAGCAAAAAAGAAAATGAAGTCGTCGCGCATTGGTACTTCTATGCCAGCAACTAACTGCAAGCTTTAAGAAGGACTAATTAACACTTACCTTAACAATAAAACCACAGGTTCAATGCAAGGCAAGATTTATTTGAGACAGAAAAGCTGCAAGCATACAGTTGAGAATTAGAATATACATACACGATGCTTGTGGACGTTGCGGCTGTAGCGTAAGTGTTCGTCACTCAACGGGAGCCCGCAAAAGGTCAGCGTATGACATCAACTTCCATCTCATAGCCTTCTAACATAGAGAGAGTCGTCCGCAGTCGCCTTTTAACAAAATAAAGTTTATCATCTATCCCAGTCTTAGGCTACAGAAGACCCAACGCAACATGGTGGCTTCCAGCTGCTCGTGCTGCTGTCGCCAGTAGCAAACACAAAACTGATCAACTTTGAAGTGCCTACCAACAGCCCTGTTGCCACTGTTTGGTGCATGATCAATCACTTTCAACTTGAAGGCAGCCGTGTAGCTTCCATATCGCCCCATAACACAACCACAGAACGGACACAACACACAATATACGCCGCAATGTACACTTGCCACTGACTTGGCTTGGATTGAGGCTTCGTGCGTTGATAGTACATATGATACTTAAGAGATGGTGCCAAACTGTAGTACGCTATCATCATCAGTGATTGGAAGGATGAGATGACATTACTGCTTCAATTTTCAGGGGTGCAATAATTACCCAGGGGAAAAGAAATCATACTTTTGTTGGGCAATGTGGAGGTGCAAGAATTGTGCGAGAGCAAGGATTACGCGAGTAAATACGGTATTTCCCTTTCTTAAATACTATATTTGCACTTCTACATCTTTAGGTTAACTGAGCTGGCTTTGAATGTAAAGCAGCCTCAAATAACGCAAACATTGCTGGACTAAACCTTAAAGAAAATGCTGTCTCATCTAAAATGCGGAGTTTCACTCACGTCTGCATCAGACTCACTATGAAATTTGCAGATACAGGTAGGTATGGGAGTAATTTAACAAGTTCAATACATTGAACATCGAGCATGCAACTGATACAGTGGAGTGAAGTGAGCCCCAGGTTACCAAACCAGAAGGCAATCCACTAACAAAGTCGTGGCTTGTGGGCGCCGATTACCTGTCTTATTGCTGGTAAAAAGGCAACTAAACACTGCTCTCTAGAATACGAGTGTACCAGTAGTGTAAACTTCCATGTTTCCCAGGGTGTTGCCTGGCTCAATGCAGAAAAAAAGAAGAGCTCTTCATCAAAATTACACCCCAGTACTGCTAAGAGACTTTTGGGGTACATGTTACTGCTGCCATACTACATTGAATCTGTTGGGTGTTAACACTTCCTATTCTGTGTTCACGTCTTCCTGGTTCCAGCTTATTTACTTCTGTTTTTTAGTTAACCTGCTTCAGACATACTTCTGTTGGAGCCTAGTTGGTGATGATGTCTACTCGAGACAAGCCGCCTTTCATTAGAAATTGTCATTGTCGTAACACTGCTCTGCGAAAACTTTACAAACAGGCCCGGGAAGGTGTCGCAAGGTGACCAGAGAGAAAAGCCCACTGCGTACCTGGCCGGTGCTGTGGTGGCCTGACGTGCGCAAGCCTCAGTAGATCGGCGTGCGTCCACCGGTGTCGCCTCACCACACGCGTTGTCTGCGCCGCAAGCTGCCGGGCTCCGCTACCCTCAGTGGCCGTGTACCACCGGGCCACGGCTCGCCGGTGGGCACGGCCCCAGCCTGTCCCCTCGCTCACCTCCTCCAGATAGCGGGTGACAGCAAAAAGCTGCGCAGGGCACTTGCAAATCTGTGGGATGGTCAAACAGGCTGTCAGCGACCAGCATAGGCACATCATTACATATCATCATCATAATCAGCCTGGATATGCTCAATGCAGAGCAAAAGATCTCTACAATGTTTCGCCAATTAACCTGGCCCTGTGCTTGCTGCAGTCACATTACCCCTGCAACCTTCTAAATCTCACCTGCCAACCTAACTTGCTGCCTCCCCCTCTCATTCTTAACTTCTTTTGAAATCCAATGCGTTACTCCTAAAGAGCAGTAGTTACCTTGCCTTTGTGCCACATGCCCTGGCCATAAGCATCATTTTCTTGATTCTTAGGATTTGCTACACCTGCAGGGTCATATCGCCGCACAGTGACATACACGGTAAGTAGCAGTACACATACAGGCTAAGTAACAAACGCACAACTATGGCCTTTGTGGCTCCAGTGCTGTCCGTGATCTCGCTCCAGTGGCAGGTGATGTCTATTAGCCAGCACTAAATTCGATGTTCAGTTCTACACTTCTCAGTGCATTGTAAGAAAAAAAGGAGTGTTCGGGGAGCAGTTCTGCTACACAACAATCGTCATCTGACTTGCCCACATTTCCTTTCTAGAAAACTTGGCGCTGGCCACTTTCTTGTCGGGCATGCTATGTCACACTGATAATGCGCGCACCGTTCACCACCGCGAACTGCCGGAACAGGAGTGATAGTGCGAGGAAAGTACTAGAAGTAGATGACTATTGTTGTGTAACAGAAACACTCCCCAAATACTTCATTTTTTTTTTGTAGAGTTTGGTCATAATATCCAATGGAACTTCCTACAAACATCCCAAGCTTTACCATTGCCGATGTTTGCAATACATTTTGGCGATCTGGGAGGGCTCTATTGATGAGTGTTCAATAGTTCACCATTGGTATTAGCATCTGGATGCACATTATTCCTTGTGCCCCGGTTCTATGACTCTGGACTAACAAAATGTGAATGCGCATTGACTGCAATGATGGCAGAGCCAAGATAAAACTTATCTTGTTGTATTGCTTCTGTAGAGTGTACCACAGTAACATACAATATTAGTGCAACAAAGCATTACCAGCGATAACGCCACAAAAGTAGACCAAATTATTTCTGAAACTGCAGTCTCATTATATGAGGCCAAACATAGCAAGTATCAGTGTGCATTGACATTCTGGGAATCAAAAGCCTATTATTTTACACAAGCTTCATTAGCATGTGCTTACCGCAGCTAGGATTGATACCATGGTCAACGTGAAGGCAAATGAGCTGTGGCTTTGCTGGTTAAATCTACGCCCTTGAGTTACATATCATGCTCTATGCATATTTTTAACTCTTTTTGTTCACTATAATACCTGCCATTTTCCGTTCACTTGCTTCGGTTTTGCGCTCTACCTAGGACAGCTCGAAACTAGAGGAATAATATTTGCATTTCTGAATAGCAAGTCTTGAATACACAGTCAAAATTGATAATGTTCGCTTAGTTTTTTTATTTCTATAACATTTGCACAACCATATGATTAGCACTGAAAACTACGTTTTTTATTGTTTCTTATTTTAATTACAACTACACTGGGCGCTCGCTCCTTCAACTTTTGCAATGAACAGGCAATAAAGTCTATTTTAATTTCGTATTTTATCAAAAGGTCTGCTTTCCTTACAACATAAAAGAAGTGCTGCAAGCCCCCCTCTAATTACCTTAAAGTTATCATGCCAGTGTGACTAGCTCAACATTCATTTTCTACTGAGCAGAGCACACTTACCTGTGGAAAGGCGGTGTAAGCAGCTGCCTTGGTTGGCCGGTGGTCCGAGGCCGCACAGAGCGCCAGTGCATACGCTATGGCTTCTGGGCACGTCGCCTGCCGGGAAGAGTTCTCATCAGTGTTGTCGACCAGTCGGAGGATCTCTTGCAACACCACCGGGGCCATCGTCCCCTCAACCAATGCGTGCAGTGTCGGTGCAGACTCGCTCGAAAACTTGGCGCCGGCTGCCCCCACCCCTCCGGCTTGGTAGCGACTGCCCTCTAGGCCCGTTCGCAGGAAGCGCCGTAGCCGGACCAGGCTGTCGTCATCCCTACCACCCATTGTGAGAAGACCTGCACATGATAGTGATAGACTGAACCCAAGTTGATCGTTTCTGATGAAAGCTGTGTGGTTGGTCTGTATGGTAATCAATTTTTGTAGTGTAAGCTACACTGGCCAAGGTTGTGCAGATTGAGAGTGTGCTTCACACGCCCGAGGAGCAGTGACGTCACGCGGTGCACAGCTGGTGCACCGGAGAAGACCTAGAAGCTCCTGGAGTGACTTGTCACTAGTGGGTTGGCGCTGGAGTCGTGTGAGCGCGCTCGCTAGTATAAGAACAGAGCGAACAAAAAACTATCCTCACCATGAACTGGCATACGCTCTTTGTCATCTTCTGCTTCTTTCACAAAACAGGTGTGCTGAATTGTAAGCAATGAGGTGCCAGTAACTCTGACGGACAAGGGAACGAGTACACAGGGAGGGAGAGAAACAGTAAAAAGAAAGAAAGAAAGGGAACAAAGACATACAAGGATAGAAGGATGCAGACAGAACTGGACAGAGAAAGATACAGAAAAGAAGAGACACAAAGAGGTAGAAGAATGACAGACAAAGAACAAAAAAGGAAGCAATAAATAGACAGAAAAGAAAAAGAAATGGATACAGATAGAGATGGAAATAAATACTGACAAAACAGAGATAGCTAGACCGAGGCAAAAGTGGAAAAAAAAAAAGAAACAAGGCAGGCCACCCAACTCTGTATTTCCTTGAGACTTGGCAATCACCAAAGCAAAGCTAAAGATTGGCGACAGACACTACAATGAATGATGAACTATTTGTTGACTGCTACTCATTTTACAGAATGTGGCACACAATATATTCAGTGAAACTTGGTATCACGTTCAATTAAGTGGGCATGTGCATTAAAGGGACACTATAGTGAAACCAGAACAGGTACTCGGCTCTCATCGAGGAAACCAGCCTTAGCCTTGACGCATTGAATGATAATCTGACGAGTATCATTACGGAGTGTGCAGTGAAAGTTGGAGGTACGGTGTCTAGACGGGACAATGGCAAGCTGTCCGAGGAGACAAAGAACCTCATTAAAAAGCGTCAAAGCATGAAAGTCTCTAGTACAACAAACAAAATAGAACTGGCAAAGCTTTCTAAGTTGATTAATAAGCGTAAGGTATCCAATGTAAGAAGGTATAACATGGAGAGAATTGAACACGCTCTGAAAAATGGACGAAGCGTCAAAGCAGTGAAGAGGAAACTTGGGATAGGCAGAAATCGAATGTATGCACTAAGGGACAAAGAAGTCAAAATAACTACCAATATGGATAGGATAGTTAAAATAGCGGAGGAGTTTTACAGAGACCTGTACAGTAGCCGGGACAACCCCGACCTTAATACTATAAGAACTAGCAGTAACCAAGATGACACCCCACCAGTAATGATAGAAGTCAGAAAAGCCTTGGAGAGCATGCAAAGAGGTAAACCTGCTGGTGAGGACAAGGTAGCATCGGATCTGCTGAAAGATGGAGGACAGATTGTGTTAGAAAAACTAGCCACCCTGTTTCTGAGGTGCCTCCTGACGGGAAGAGTACCAGAGTCTTGGAAGAACACCAACATCATCTTAATACATAAGAAAGGAGATGAAAAGGACTTGAAGAATTACAGGCTGATCAGCTTGCTCTCCACAGTACACAAGCTATTTACAAAGATAATTGCTAGCAGAGTTGAGAAAACATTAGAATTTAATCAACCAAAGGAATAAGCAGGATTTCGAACAGGCTACTCGGCAATCGACCACATTCATACTATCAATCAGGTAATAGAGAAATGCTCAGAATATAGCCAACCACTATACATAGCTTTCATAGATTACGAAAAGGCGTTTGATTCAGTAGAAATATCAGCAGTCATGCAGACCCTGCGGAATCAGGGCGTCGATGAAGTTATATATAAACATTCTGGAAGAAATCTACAGGGGATCAGCTGCTACCATATTGCTTCATAAAGAAAGCAACAGAATACTAATCAAGAAGGGTGTAAGGCAGGGAGATACAATATCGCCAATGCTATTTACCACGTGCTTACAGGAGGTTTTCAGAGGCCTAGAATGGGAACAGTTAAGCATAAGAGTTAATGGAGAGTGCCTCAGTAACCTGCGCTTCGCCGATGACATTGCATTGCTGAGTAACTCAGGGGACGAATTGCTGCTTATGGTTACGGAGTTAGACAAGGAGAGCAGAAAGGTGGGTCTTAAAATTAATCTGCAGAAAACGAAAGTAATGTACAACAACCTCAAAAGAGAGCAGCGCTTCGAGATAGGTAATAGTGCACGTCAAGCTGTAAAAGACTATGTCAACTTAGGGCAGGTGATAACCGCAGAGTCGAACCACGAGATTGAAGTAACTAGAAGAATAAGAATGGGGTGGAGCACATTTGTCAAGCCCTCTCAAATTATGACAGGTAGATTACCACTATCCCTCAAGAGGAAGGTATATCACAGCTGTATCTTGCTGGTACTTAGCTACGGAGCAGAAACCTGGAGACTTACAAAAAAGGTTCAGCTTAAATTGAGGACGATGCAGCGAGCAATGGAAAGAAAAATGGTAGGTGTAACCTTAAGAGAGAAGAAGAGAGCAGAGTGGATTAGCGAACAAACGGGGGTTAAGGATATCATAGTTGAAATCAAGAAGAGGAAATGTACATGCGCCGGGCATGTAGCGCGTAGACAGGATAACTGCTGGTTATTAAGGGTAACTAACTGGATTCTGAGAGAAGGCAAGCGAGTTAGGGGGAGACAGAAGGTTAGGTGGGCAGATGAGATTAAGAAGTTTGCGGGTATAAATTGGCAGCAGCAAGCACAGGACTGAGTTGACTGGCGGAACATGGGAGTGGCCTTTGTCCTGCAGTGGACGTAGTCAGGCTGATGATAATGAAAGTGAAATAAAGATTTATGACAGAGTGAAAGCTCAATCTACGACGACACCTAAAATGACAATATTATTAACAACAATGCCCTGCTTACCGAGAAATTGAGGTAAATGCACAAGAACACATGTGCCTCAGTATGACATTCTCAAGATGATCCAGGGGGCATCAGACGGACTGCCTACAATTAATCACTAGTAATAGATCTAGCTGCAATAAATAAAGAACCTTCCGTGCATCAAGAGATGCAATAAAATGCTGCCTGTTCGTTTCTGTCTGATTCATGGAAAAAAGAACTGCCGGTCATTACTATAGGGAATGGCGCGAGGGGTTCAAAAATTCAATTTTCACGTAGTTATGCTGGACAGATGGTGCCATCTAGCGGGGCGCAGTTGAATTGAAAAGCGTCTGCAATATCGGGGCCAATGATGGGAATTGATCAATGCCCGTTGTTGCCGCTGTGGCTCCCACTGGTTTTAGTCTGCTGCTACTAGCGCAGTAAAGCCAGGCAACGTTATGCACGGCAACAGACACGTGAGTCGGTCCTGTCGGACCGCTTCTTGGGGCGGATAACTTGAAGTGCGCAGACCCGATGCGGACCACTAGAACGTAACTTTATTTCAAAATAGGTCCTTCCTTGGCACAAAAGTAACACTACGACGTTTCTGTACCGCTATTTCAACAATCAAAATCGACTTAATAGTTGCCTCAAGTGTCTCTTTAACGCACTGCGTGCAGCACTGGAATCAAGAAATGCAGGGCAACCAAACGAACGAAGCTTCCACTCAGCTTAGAATAAAGTGCTATCTTGGGGCCGCCTTCAATGACTTTCATATAAATATTACAAAAAAAAATGCAAAAATGCGTAGTGAGACAATAGCTGGGCTAATTTGAATAACATATGTGATCGATTGATTGACTGATAGCATATTAGAGGACGGTACTAAGGATACTGTTATAACCTAGGTGTAGTCTGAGCAGAGTTATTCCATCCACCCCCCCACCTTTAACATTTCTAATGTGAGAATACTTTTAGACGCCCAGGTAAGGCAACCGTTTCATTTGCCGGACAGCAACGAGACAGCAGCCAGTCGTTTCGGCAGAAGCAGCACGCGTCTCAGCCACAACAAGCATCGTCTTCGTCGTTGCTCCAGCAGTGCCCATATTTGTCACTACAATGACTCCCCAGTCGAAAAGGAGTGATCCTGGCGACCCATAGTACAGGCAGGACTGGTGGGTCGTAGTGAGGTTTCAAACGGTCGACGTACACAGTTTCGCGCCCGCATTGTCGTTTGTCTGTAGATGGCTGAATAGGCTCAACAATGTAATTGACTGGCGAAGTCTGGTGCAGGAACCGGTACGGACCATCATACTTGGGTATGAACTCTGAGGAAAGGCTGGGGGCAGACGATGGCACGCGGAGCCATACAATTCTTCCAGGGGCGTATGACGAAGGGGATGAACGTCGGTCACAAGTGTGCTTCTGGCGAGCCTGATCGTGCGTGGCAAGCGAACGTGCAAGCTGCCGACATTTTTCAGCATAAGTGGCGGCTTGGGCCAAAGTCGTCGATTCTGAAGGGTCTGGGTGGTACAGAAGGATAGTGTCCAAGAACGAGGACGGTTCCCGACCATAAAAAAGAAAAAACAGGGAGAATCCAGTTATAGATTGGATGGGCCTGTTATAAGCATAAGTAACGAATGGCATTATGCGGTCCCAATTTGTGTGGTCATCGGAAACATACATGAAGAGCATATACCCTAGCGTGCGATTAAATCGGTCGGTCATCCCGTTAGTTTGGGGGTGATATGCAGTGGTTTTTCGATGCACGATGTTGCATTCGCACAGGAGGGCTTCTACAGCTTCCGACAAGAGGAAATGCCCACGGTCACTGAGAAGTTCACAGGGTGCACCATGCCGAAGGACGAGGTTGCGCAGAATGAACAAGCCGACTTAACGTACGGTGGCCTCGGGAAGCGTCGAAGTTTCAGCGCAGCCCCTAAGATAGTCCACGGGTACGATGACCCAGCGGTTTTCATTTGGTGTGTATAGTAGGGGCCGTACAAGTCCATTCCGATGCGGTCAAAAGGCCGAGAACAACAAGGCAGTGTCTCGAATTGCCCTGTGGTTATGCGTGGGGAGCTCTTCCGTCGTTGGCACAAGCAACATGAACGGACGTACCGTCGAACAAAGTGGTACATTCTGCGTCAGTAATATCGAATCCGTAGGCAAACATACGTCTTAACCACACCAGCGTGGGCACAATGAGGATCTGCATGGAAGGAGGCACACACGCCAGAACGTAGGTGGCGAGGGATTACCAGCAACCATTTGCGCCCATCAGATAAGTAGTTTCACCGGTACAGAAGGCCGTCACCAATTGTAAAATGACGGGCTATTCGTGGAAGTGAACGAATGTCAGTACGTGGAGACGTCTGAGATAGATACTCTAGGAGAGACGCTATCCATGGATCCTGCTGTTGTTTAGAGGACATGTCGACATGTTCAAGTGAAGAACATTCGCAGCTGGAAATAGACGCTGTAATATATTCATGGGGAAGTGGCGGGCGAGAAAGGGCATCGACGTCCGAATGCTTGCAGCCTGACCGATAGACTACACAAATGTCGTAATCTTGAAGACGTAGCGCCCAGTGAGCTAAGCGACCAGATGAATCTTTTAATGACGACAACCAACACAATGCGTGGCTATCAGTCACGACGTCAAGTTTGTGATTGCCCAAACGATGGCAAGACATTTTTTTCCATGACTGAGTAGTTCTTTTCCGCTTTAGTGAGGGTGCGAGTAGCATAGGAAACAACATACTGATCAAAACCAGATTTACACTGGGCAAGAAGAGCGCTGAGGCCTACTCCACTAGTGTCCGCATAGATTTTGGTTGGAGCGTCTGGATCAAAGTGGCGTAGAATAGGTTGTGATGTGAGAAGATGGCGTAAAGAGGCGACTGCTGCATCGCACGTGGGGGACCATGCCGAGATGTCTTGGTTGCCGGCAAGTAGCTGTGTCAGGGGTGCGTTTATGGAGGCAAAATCGCCCACAAAACAGCGAAAATATGAGCAGAGCCTGATGAAGCTGCGGAGTTCTTTTAGTGTAGCCGGCCTGGGAAAATCTGTGACAGCGGGAAGCCTGGCTGGATCAGGACGGACACCATGCTTGCCCGAAGATGATAAGCTGGTGGGCGGCCACGTGGCATTTTTTCAAATTCAGCTGCAGTCCAGCATCTCACTAGTCAGGATGCTTGCGAGGCGGCTGAGTTGGGGGTCGAAGTATTTCGAGAATATGACGACGTCATCCAAATAGCACAGGCATGTGTTCCACTTAAAGCATCTGAGGATGTTGGCCATGAGATGTTCGAAGGCGGCAGGCGCATTTCAGAGGCCGAACGGCATCACATTGAACTCGTACAATCCGTCAGGTGTTACAAATGCAGTCTTGGAGCGGTTGGCTTCATTCATAAGGACCTGCCAGTAACCAGATCGAAGGTCTAAAGAAGAAAAGAACTCTGCTCTTTGCGAGCAATCGAGGGCATCATTGATTCTAAGCAGCGGATAAACGTCCTGACGCGTGATCTTATTGAGACGCCTATAATCAACGCAGAATCTGATGCTGCCATCCTTCTTTTTCACCAGTACAATGGGAGAGGCCCAAGGGCTGTTTGAAGGTTGTATTATGCCACGTCGAAGCACATTGTTCACATGATCATCAATGACATGGTGTTCAGCATGAGAAACTCGATATGGGCACTGGCGCAAAGGCGCATGGCTATCGGTGTCGGTTAATGTGACAGCAACCAGACAGCAGCCAGTCGTTTCGGCAGAAGCAGCACCAGCCTCAGCCACAACAAACATCGTCTTCGTCCTTGCTCCAGCAGTGCCGTATTTGTAACTACACTAATTTGTATTCGCGTGTGAAGGCACGCCACATATATTGGAAGGTAACATCTGCAGAGTTATAAAATCGTGACTATACCCCATCTGTTAGATGTAACATGTGCTTCCTGGAATTTTTTCAATATAAGTAATCTGAAAAAAAAAAAAAAAAATGAAGTGAGAGGAGAGGAGCTCCTTTACAATCTCTTCAATTTATAAAAGCATTTTCTTGCTGCAGAAGGTAGCGCTTATGATTTGCACGTTGCTGCATATATCTTTGTCCAGACTACCCACGACATATTTTAAAAGTCAGATCCTTTTCTCTGCACCTCTTCTGCTTTTGCCAATGATAGCTGTAGTCAACTACATAGTTCACAAAGAATAACAAAGCAGCAGATCGAATGCAATTGCATACGACTTCAGACATGGGGTTTGCATTTTGGCCAAGTGACTGATGGTTTTAGCCTCCCGTTTTTTATGTTCACCCCCAGGTTGCACACACACCTAACATCCTTCCTGCCTACACTTTAAGTAATAGCACAGCTCAGGAATTCCTCTGAGACACATTCAATCACGTATGTTTATCGAAGCTGTGGGCACCATACCTTTTTATGAGAAGTGAGTGAAAGAAGCCCAGCAAGAAAAGCATTAAATCATGCACATATGAGTGTTGGGCTGAATATGAAGGTACGAAAAGGGTTCACTTTGCTATACTGCAACAGGACGTGTTGGATCTGCGACAATATTTTTCGATAATATCCTAATTTTGCAGGACCGGGGAAGGAAGAATAAGTTAATCTTACACAAAAGAAAAGGAGAAATGTAAGAGCTGTGTTGCTAAGGTTTATTTTTTTGGTGAGTTGTGGCACTATGTGCGAATCACAATAAAAGGCTCCTTGACATCAAAAAGATAATGTGAGATCACTAAAATATGAAAGGTTCCAACTATCAGCAAATGAAAACTAAATGTCTCTAGAGGGCAGCTGGTACAGGACATAGAGAAGTGCGCTGGCTGAAATCTTGCCCAATGATGTTTAAAACAGCTGAAATGTATTACCAAAACTCATGACGTACAATGTTTACCAGCAGGATACACATTGACATGTATATCGATCAATCGATGCTTTGGTTTATGATTTGGTGCTCACACATACTATAAAACTTATTTAAAATATGATTTAAGTTGCAACTGTGATTGCTACTGTATAAATGGCACGTATGGGCTCATAGCAACTGGATGCAACAGTCTTGATGTGGCAGTTTTAAAGCAAAAACCGTTACGAGATCAAAAAAAAAAAAAAACAAACAAAACAAAAAAAAAAAAAACAGGCGATTTGGTACTAAAGTTGTCCGTTGTCCCCCGTGCTCGTTATCACTACTGCTAGGTATGATAAAAAATATCCAGGATTATGGGAGATTTGAACCCAGGCCCTTTGTGGAGCAAGCAAGCATTCTACTATACAGCGGCACCAGGTGCTTAAAATTGCTTCGCAAGGAGACCCTACACACGCATTGTGCTGGGCTAGGAACCATATTAAGAGATGTAATATGCATGGTAGAAGAATAAAATAACAACCAGGTGTCACATACTGCGAATTGCATAATCTGTTGTTTAAAGCATCTCAGAAGTGGCTCAACCATAATTTCTTTATTGTCATCAGCCACAGCATGAATCAAGTGCATGCAATGGCTTACAGTTGCGTAGTGGGCACCTTGCTTCTCTGCATGTGCAGGATAATGAACTATGGCGCTGTGGGCGACTCCCTGCTTGGCAAAAATAATGACTTTTGGCATAGTGGATACCGTGTAAGCGTAGCAGCTGCCCCAAGTTAGTTTACAATGGATGCTAGAAGGGCCCCTCTCCCAGCTTTCACTGTGACTGTGTTGAGTGTTCCGTGCAGACCTGGCTGTTTGTTGTATCGGCACTCGTTTAATTGATTGATTGATATGTGGGGTTAAACGTCGCAAAACCACCATATGATTGTGAGAGACGACGTAGTGGAGGGCTCCAAAAATTTCGACTACCTGGGGTTCTTTAACATGCACCCAAATCTGAGCACACGGGCCTACAACATTTCTGCCTCCACCGGAAATGCAGCCGCCGCAGCCGGCATTCGAACCTGCGGTCAGCAGCCAAGTACCTTAGCCACTAGACCACCGTGGCGGGGCACGGCACTCATTTAGGACTATGCAAAATCGATATAGCGCAAGTTGCGACAGTAACACTCTTTGACGCAATAAATATCAAACATAGCAGCTAAGGCATGTCTTGTATAAGTATTCAGATGCAAAAGCAGTTTTACGCAGGGTAGTTAGGTTTTGTATTTGAGCAGCAACACATAGATAGCAACACACGTTCTTAGTTACGTGGTTATTAGCTTGTTGCTTTCTGTTCATATTTAAATCAACCTTCGGAATATGTCCTATGACATTTTAATCACGTTCATGGCGTCCCCGCAGGGTAAACCCAGACAACACTCGACGACCTGAGGTCGTCCTCATATGGTACAAACGTCCTCGGCAGTTTCAGGACGTCCTCATTTGGTCCTCTAGTCGACACTTGCAGGATTATCCCCAAAATGCCCCTTTGAGACCTTTTTAAGGACGAAGAATTGTCCTGATATCGTCTGCTCGAGGACGTTTTGAGGATATGCATGTTTCGTAGGTGCATGCAGCTTTCGCAATTCGTGTTTGGTTAATTTTCTGGCTGTTAACGAATAAGTCCACGGGATTTCGTATGCCTACTTTCGAGTCATAATAGTAAAGTACTTCTCGATCATTAAAATGAGATAGTTACACGAGGAAGCACTTCAAGCCAACACGAGAAAGACGTGTTCTTTTATTTATTATTTATTTATTTACTTTGTAAGTGATCGTAGGCCAAACTTTCTGCCTGCACGTTTTCGTTGGTCGTGATCTACCGCCGACGTGCATACGGAATTATATCGCACTGACTGTGGTCTGACCCGTTTCCCCAATGAACGCACGTGCGGCAGACCAAGTTTGGTGCGAGTATAAACGGTGTCGGCTCCAAAATGAATGCAGGCGTGAAAACTGTGAATAGCGAGCACGTTATTCTCGAGTGTCCAGTGTTGCAATGCCGCACGGTCCCATCGAGCAGACGACAACTGACCATGCTGACGACTGGGCTGGCCTAGGTTATCGTGAATAGAGCAGCATTGGAACTAGAACGCTGTGGGAAAACGAATGGGCGACTGAAGTTGTGGTGGTGCTAACAAAAAAAAAGCAGTACCTTAATGCGGTCACCATGCGCAGTCAAGGTGCTTTTAAATCTGGATGTCTACGACACTGTTTACCCATTTTAAAGTGACGCAACTATCATCATCATCATTATGGGCCTGCAGTAAGTCAAGTCGAGTCATTGGTCGAGTCAACATTCCAATACAACACTTCTCGCCATAGAGGAAGCTTCTCGCAGAAGCCCTCAAAGAATCGTAAGCATGCCAGGTGAGTGTCTTCTGTTAAATTTTCATATTGAAGTTGTAAGCCGCAAAGGTAAATAAATAAAAAAAGAGAGGACAGTTGATTTTCAGCCTCGCGCTGTATATCTTTACTGCTTATTCATGTATGTATGTACAAACCAACTGACTAGCCTAACAACGTGTTCTGGTGGTGGGTGTTCTTTGGTCTAGCCACCATTCTACTGTGCTCTGTGCTGTTCAAGATGGCTGAGAGCGCGGATCGCAAATTTCGGCGTGAAATTAATCGGCGCGTCAATGCTAGTTTTCAGCTTATTGACAGTGAGGCCGATGTCATAAATGACACGCGGTACGTTGACCGAGATTCCCGCAACGCCGAAAGAGAGAGCGACTTGCCCTCCGAGGCTTGTGCGGTCGACCTCGAAGACGGCCATCGTCGCCTTTGTGTTCATGACAGAGAACGGCCTCTTCATTTACCCCATAAATGAAGAGTTATATTTTAAACATTTTTTTTTTGCTTTCGTTGGGAAAGTGATAGTGGCATCACTTTGCTGCAAAAACTATGGCAACTGTTATATGTATGGTCTGGTCACACATTGTTTCAGTGCTTAAAACATTAAAGTATCTGTTTCTGCTTATTCTATTTTTCACAAATTCACTTAATAACCTAACTTTCAACAATTTTTCTGAACTTATTCCAAGTTTTTGTTGAAAACTAGGTTGTAAATATATGGGTACACTGAATCACAGCACGCAATGAAGGTGCTTCATCTCAGTGTCAACTCTGCATGCGTATTCAGGTCCTAAAAAGGCATCACTGAGCATGCTAACAAAATAACTGAAGCCATGTAGGCACAAATTTCTAAAACCGACAATAATGTGCAGAGAAGCCATAAACAACTGTGTGCTTGTTTTGCTGTGTTTAGTAGCACTTCTCATTTTCAATGTTATCTCAGCTTTTGCCATTTTATATGTTGCAATTCAGCGCTATTACTTCATGAACACGTCTTTACAGAATACGTGCGTCAACTCATGCGAATTTCGCAAACTATCCTGATGAGGCTAGAGCAGCTGGGACGACAGGTTGATGCCATGCAGCAGCACCTTTTCAACACAACAGTGAGGCTTCAAGATGAGACAAATGATGATGTGGTTTTGACACCGGTCAAGGATATTGACCAATTTCTAAGTCTTGAGGGGAGACTTGCTGCTGATGGCAACATTAAGCTAAAGCTTGTACGTCATTCATTATATTTTTCTATAATTTTTTTTTCTAGTCACTGCATTAAGCTACTCTTCTAAAAAAAATAATGACCTCAAAACTGTACAGATACAGCAGCTTGCTGGCCTTGGTGGCTCAACTTTTGGGGCAGCAGCCAGGAGGATGCTGGAGCTTCTGCTAAGCCTTGAGGTTGCTGTGCAGTTCAGCTGGGCAGGCCAAAAAGGCAAAAGGAAGTTTGTGGATCTAGGTGTCACAGATGTCATTTGCAGTGAGTAATTTGTTTCACAACACCATGTGCTGCAAGAGCCGTGTTTGAGTACAGACATTTCTAAGTCTGTTATCCACATTATCTTTCATTTGAAGTCAATAGCAAAAGAACAATCTTTTCATGAAAGCATTAAATTTTTTAGGATGCTTGCTAATTAAAATTATGTGCTTAAACGTGGAAAATTTTTAGCATGAAATATCTGTTGTCAGTAAGAAACCCTGCAGCTTCTTCAAGCACACTAGTATACTTGCATGGCACACATACGCAAGCATTCACTACTTGCAGAAGTTATTATCAGGTAGCACTACTAGGCATTCTTAACTGTAGTGGAAATCTTATGTACAGATGAAAACTAACAGATGGAAGCTCATAGTGATCACTGAGGATCTCTAAACAGGAATAAGTACCTAAGACAAGCTGGTCAACATTTTCATACATGGACGTATTTTCGTCAAAGGCGCCTCATCATTCTTTGCATGCTAGGTTTCAAAAAAGTTACAATGATGTCTTCTTCGTGGTGTTCTTCTTGTAATGCAACACATAGTGTCAATGTCAGTACTCTTGAAATTAACATGGGGAAGGATGGCAAGGACCTTTAATGATGATGTGCCCACCTATCAAAATGTCGATCATGCTGACTAGAGGTACTTCTTCAAACAACCTATGTAGCATTATATTAATGTATTATGTTTGTGTAATTCCTGTTTTATGAACTTTGTACTTTTTCAGAGGCCGTGAGGCGAAATTTTCCGGAAACAAAAAAAAATGACATCGAGTGTGTGATTAAAGTGTGGCTTCGGCATGCTGGGGAAAAGCTCCAGAAGCAGCGCTTAAGAACTTCTCGCACTCACCATGAGGGTGAGTTTTATTATCTGTGCTGTTGAAGCTATCATAACATATGATACTTTTGCTGTTATAGTTTAAATAATTTTCTTGCCTTACTCGAATTTTGATGTGTATGCAAGCATGAACTATATAAATCATTTTCACCATTATATAATGGCTAGTTCGTACCTGCACATTATGGTAATATAATTTTCATTTTATGCTTTCAAATCTGGCATGCTGTTATTGTCTTAATATTCTTATTGATACTCTAAATTCACTTGTGCTTCAAGATATGCTGCTTTCTATTACTACAGAATGTCTTCAAAGTGTCGCGTTGTCAAGCCCATCGGATGAAGACCTCTGAAGGCACAGGGCAAGAAGTCTCATCTAGTGAAAACTGCCAAGTTTCATTCCTGAAAATAAACATGTTTTCTGTGCATTGCTGTTTTTATTGCTATACTTGAAGAAATTGTTACTGAAACCTCACAGGCAGTGCTTTAAAGAGTGTGCATGTTCAGGCACTTTTGATTGATCAGTTGTCATTTCAGCGCTCCAAAAGAAGAATTAGAGCAACTTTTCGTAAGGTCTGATGAGTGCCTAGGTCTTGTATGCTTCGTCCTCAAAAAGTACTAGACTCATCATAATGTGCTCTTTTCTGGATGCCCTGAGGACGATCTGAGGCCGGACAAACGGACTGGTTTAGGACCACTTGAGGTTCATTTGAGGGCTTCCTCAGGTCATACTTTCGTACGGTGTAGGTCATCCTCAGGACAACCTCAGGTTGTCGGAGCGTTGTCTGGGAATCGAGAATCGCAGCTGAACCTATGCAAGCTACGACACGCTCAAATCTCGAAATTTTGCAGCATAAAGTTGGGAGTGTTTCGCGATCGAAAAGAAGGTAAAGCCCCAAGACCTACGATCATCCTTCTGACCTGTCGCAACACCACATAGGAGCCATTTATTCATATACAGTGCTATCTGCAAACGGCGAGCTGCCACACAGTTCATAGACATTTCACGCAAGGTGACACGCCCACGGCAACTTTTTCCGCGGTCTCAAAAAAGCGCGAAGACATGCAGAGTGTGCGCCTTTCAAATCGTACCCTAAGCGCGGTAAGATGAAACTCCGGCACGAAGAGCTCGAGCTGCCAACTCGCCAAACAACCGCACGGAACTCTTACCCCACTTTCGTGGGAAAAGAAAATAAGTAAGAAAACCCGGATCAGTTTCTGCGTGTAGATAATTCGGCTTTCTTTCTGAGCTTCGCACTCCGACTGTAATATTCAGCGATCCGAGACATTTCACAGCGCCCGTAAAATCTACGGTAACTCGCGCTTGCACGGTAAACGACGTTTCCGCAGTGACACGCATGCGAGACGGGGCACGGCTACCACTGGTCGTCAAGTTGCGTCTTTCTCAACTATAACGTTTTCGCAATTCTAGCCATCACCCTCGACAAGTAGCGGCTTGACAGGTTACATTTCGACGCATTTACCTTGAAGATACGGTGTTGGGACGGACCTCGGGCCGCAACAAGTTGTTCACGGAACCTGCCCAGGGTAGTTCGGTCGCACAGCTGACAAAAGAGTCGACATTTAATTTTCAGACCGCAGCTAATACTAATCACAAAGCAAGATAATATTAGATAAAATAAAAACTTCACAGGCTTCAAGTAAAATAGAATAAACAAGAATTGAATGAAGAGTTATTCAAAACTTTACCTTTTCATGCTTACCAAAAATTAAAAAAAAATATTATCTGCGGACCTGTTGCAACATGGCGCGGCCCACTGATTAAGTTTTGAGCGTGGTGTCGGTCAGTTCTAGAAACGTTGGTGTCGGTGGTGTTGTCTCCGCGACGCGTTGATCAAACAGACCATGGGTGAATATGAGCGATCAGACGCAGATTCACTGCGCAGCCGACTGATTGCCGAGGATGCTTACATGCTTAGCTTAATTGACACGGTGCCTCCGAAATACTACTTCGACGCTGACACTGTGGAAGCATTGATGGAAGAAGTCAACTCTAAAGTGGCGAACCGGGTGCAAGGTAATGTCTCGCCCGCGTGTGTACCCTTGCTGCTCGGCGATGTCCACGATAAGAGAAATGTACAGAAGCGTTTTCTCGCGCATGTTGTGTTACTTGTTTATTTTATTTTCGCCGAGTTTGCCTGAGCTGTCTTTTTGGTGTTGTCCGGAACCGATGCACGCGTGCCGCGGCCACCTCGATCACCTTAAATGCTGACGAGAACGGTGGTAGCTTGCTGCTAAACTCACAAACTTTCAAAAACTGAAGTGGTTGTGATCGTTTAGCGTTGCGTCGTCACGTGAACTTGCGATCAGCCTAACCGTTTCTCATAGAAAAATTGTAAAATCTCTGACACGATGTGGTTGAAGCCACGGACGTGGAACTGCATCGAAGGGGCACTCTCATCTTCAACGATATTTGCACGCTTTCGCATACAGGACAGAACATCATGACGCAGTTGACATTCCAATGCCAATGTTACATATCAGTGTTATCCGAATTACCGCTTGAGCAAGAAAAACACGTGAGAGCAACACCACAATGCTGCCTAGCTTAAATGTACGGCCAATTCGCTGTGCTGTAGAACTGTGCTGGTAGAAACTTGTTTGCAAATGTTATGGTGCACAAAATTTGGTTAACGATATCCTTACCGACATTCTCTGACAACTCTCTGAAACTTATCGATATTCTCTGACAACTGGACCGTTGACCGTTCAGCTAATGACATCAGCCTGGAGTGCTGCCTAATCGATGCATGCTTGTGTACATCCGCCAATAAGTGCTAGTGCTGCTTCCTAAGCTTGTACCTAAATTTAGTCAAAACAGTTTTAGCCGGTGCTGCATGCAGTCCTGGTGGACAATTTGGAACATCCTTTCAACATGCACGAAGATGGAACACAAACATAGAAACTGGCAACTGGCGAATAATATTCTTCAGAGGTATGCAAACTGAGCCAACGGAACATTTATCAGCTAACTAGCTAAGCCAAAAAGCAGTGAGTGACGATAATCTTGCATATCATATGTGTAGCCAGCTGTATTACAACTGTGGAAGGGTAATAATTTCAAATCGAAATAATTTGTTACCCTAGTTTAACACATATGAACATTTTGTTTGTCATGCTACGTATAGGAGGGTTGCGCGTGACGTCATCCGCTTGAGGCGCTAGCGGCGTTTGCCTCTACCGCCATGTCAGTGGTCTAAGCGCGCCCTTTTTGAAGCGGCGAGCAGCAGTGAGAGGTTGTGTGCGTGCCGCTACGTACGGTACCAACGTGTTGAAATTCGACTGAGTGCTTACGCGCGTGACTTCCGAAGTCCGGCAAAACTTCGCTACGAACATAAGGTTCAGATTTGCGCCGGATAGTGACCCGTTCGACTTCAGCAGCGATGAAGCTGTGTGGGATGTAAAGTGTTATTCCCGCATCAAGCTCACGGACATCAAGAACCAACTTGTTGGCGGCGCAAGCTTTGCAACAAGGGACGAGCTTAAAGCCTGTAAATTGATAGACGCCCACAACTATGTCACTAGTGGATGAGTCCAACAGCATCGAGTTAGAGACCTCGAAGACGGCCGCCACGTCATCGTCGGAAACAAGAATGGTTCCTCTTGCTCAGTGTTCGGACAAATTTTTTGTTTTCACCGCGGTGGTGTCGTTTCCCGAATTCTTTGTGTGGAAGGGCTTCACCATTTGCAAGAGCATGTGAGGTGATACAATTGGCATATTTCGTTCGTGGTTGAGCCCAAGCCGCTTGCGATTAAAAATGCTCTTTGCTGCAGGGTCCAATCACGCGCGTTGGGCAGTTGCGCACCCAGAAATCACATACAGTCTCGATTGTAACTGATCGACGTTAATGTGCTCAGCTCTTTAAAGCATGGGTAAACGAGAACGCACTGCGTCGCTGACTGTTTACTAACACAGATAAATCAGCAACACGTCACACCTACCTGAATGATACCGCTGATAAGCAGCGATCGCGGTCGTAGTGCGCGCGCTCATCTCCTGCTGCGTAAACAAAGCTTCATAGCGCACGTCGCGAAAACCCAAGTTTTTCACTACAAAATCGAACCTCTATGATGTTGCATAGGTTCTGAACACTTACCGGAATTGAACTGAAATGTTTAACGCACATGCGGCATAGTGTGTGGCTGAACCATTCAAACCTTTTCGATTTGTTTACAATCATTTTAGGCATGAAAAAAAAAGCCGACATCAGACGCATTGTCATGACCAGCTTTCTTACTCGAGTGATTGTAGGAACCAAATAAGGCACAGTTCACCATTATGAGCACAGGAATCTTGCACAGGCACGCAGCCGTGAGTGTACCACGTACTAGTGTACGTTCTGCGACTGCTTGCCCGCGGCGGCAGGGAGGGAGACCACAAAGATGGATTTTGCTGCCTCTTCGACGCTGGCGCCATCTCGTGGGCCACGCCCCTGTGCAACCCTCCTATACTGTCATTGCACAGTGCCAATGGCCCCGCCGCGGTGGTCTAGTGGCTAAGGTACTCGGCTGCTGACCCGCAGGACGCGGGTTCGAATCCCGGCTGCGGCGGCTGCATTTCCGATGGAGGCGGAAATGTTGTAGGCCCGTGTGCTCAGATTTGGGTGCACGTTAAAGAACCCCAGGTGGTCTAAATTTCCGGAGCCCTCCACTACGGCGTCTCTCATAATCATATAGTGGTTTTGGGACGTTAAACCCCACATATCAATCAATCAACAGTGCCAATGGGGCTCTGAATATGTTTGGGGCCTTCAATTCACTGTACCTGACTGTGTAAATCAATACATTTTCAAGATTTATGGCAATTATAAAACGAAATGGTTAAAGCAATAGCAGGAAATTTGTTTGGACGAAATATGCTCAGATTTCCACAGTTATATCCATATCTTGCTTACAAGTTATATCCATATACATTTCAGCTGTGGACAGCCATGTTGAAGACCAAAGATTAATGGTGTGAGGTGTTGCACAATGCATGCGAACTTTGACAGTGATACTTGAAGAACTAATCTCATGCAGTCATTGTAAATCTCGCTTCATATGTGTGGGGATACATACAAAAATTAGTTGATTGTTCTTTTTAATGAATCCATAATTTTAGAACTTACGATATTCCTACTTTTCAACATGGCTATACACGTGCTTATATAAGTGAGTGACAACTTTTGTGTAAGATGTTTCACATTTGTCATGAGCTTTGTGCCTTGTTTCAAATATTGGTCAACCAGACTTGCTATACTTTCAAACCAAAAACACTGACCCTCCAGTGCTTGTATAAACTCAAGGGTCGGCTGTGTTTCTTTCAAGGCTCGGGTGTCAAGAAGGCACACAAAATGGCACGGCTGGACCCAGGCCTTTTCCAGACTGTCAGCCAGCTGCTACAGGCCAGTGAACCAAAAACTAAGAAGCAGCGGAAGGCCAGTGAGTGCATTGGTTTTGCAGAACTTGTCAGCAACTTTTGATCAATGCATGACATTTCTCTTTCAAAATGAACCATTGCATGTATATGTAGGTGGCACATATACAGGCTACAGTCGATAATTGGGCTGCGAGTACAGTCTCCTTCCTTGCATGCATCTAGAGATAGTGGTGAGCTATTCGCCTGTCACACGCAAATCTCTTGCTGTAAAATCATCAAGACCAAAAAAGATTTTCAGCATTTCGAATGTGGCGGGTTGGTGATGTTTTTGTGCCACTATGTTTGAGGAGCATTCATGATAGCTAATGGCTGTGCATTCACATAACATTTATTCCTCTAGCTTTGCAACTTAAGTAACATGTGCTTAAGTAAGCTTTTTTTTGTTTACAAACAGCATTGTTCAAGTGAGTTGGAGCAGTAATTAAAGGGGTCATGAAACATTTTTCGAAAATTTTCAATTATGTGTGTATTCAGAAACCTGGTCATACATTCAGTACTCCACCTCGACTCGTTTCATCGTCCGGGTTCATTTCGTAGCTATAAAAGCACAGTTTCGATTCCCCCATTCATGTTCCCCTCATCTGTACGCCTCTTTAATTCAGCCAACAAAAAGTCTCTGTTACCAACAAAACATGGCGATGTAGCAATGTTTTCTGAGCCATAGTCAATTGATGTTCGTGGCATCATTTGATCTCGATTGCAGCACTGTAAAGCAGTCACAGATATTGTTTTGATAAGTTGTGCCGCATTGTCTGATGGTGCACACGGTGAGCATAGCAAGACTAAGCCATCGAGATCATGCCGTAAAACACAACCTAACGCAACCAGTAAGAAAAACACTGGCATGCTGCACCGAGCAAGCGAAGGCTACACGTGACGGAGCCTGGAAGTATTTGAAAGTGCAATCAAGCTGACCACTTGGTGTACTTCCTCAGTTCATACACCTCAAAGCACCAAAATTGCTGTTTTTTTTTTCTTTCCTAGATTTCTATAAATCTATCATTGGGAACAGAAGAAAGGGAACACTCTGTTTACAAGTTCTCTTACGATGATGTTTTACTAACGTCGCATGTTAGTGCCTATGGCAGCCTATAGTGCGGCATGGTTGCTTAGGAGCCCAACAAAACTGCGATTTCAAAGCGGCTTCATTAAATATAGACTGGATATTGTGCCAAAACATTTCAGAATCGGCATGTCTTGCTTATTGAAGCAGGGCAAATTACAATTGTGCAGCTTCATTTTTGTTTCACGACCCCTTTAACATGAATCACCACATCGTAACTGCAACATAGCAGTGGCAGCTATGAGTTTGTGCTTTTTCACACACAAGGGAAGAAGTTCGTTCACAGGGAAGAATGGAAGTTCGCTGACTTTTTGTGTTTCAGGTTTGCTTGTAAACGCATACCGGAGAACTTTTGCTTCATTTATGTTGTTCTTCGTGGTGCCATTCATTTGTGTCTGGATAGGTAAAAATGAATGTCTGGATAGACATTCATTTTTGTCTGGATAGCACTTAGATAAGACGCATGGCTTGATCAAAGCGTGTACTTAACATTCTTCTGCAGAGGCAAGCCTGCACTCGGCCGCACTGGATCGTGCCAGTTCTTTGGATGAACTTCGACAGCGGCTCAGCCACAAGATCGAGGCTCTCCGAGGTGAGGACATCGCTCTTGTTGTCACCATTTTACATTTAGTACATTCTTTTGGAGGCCGTCAACCATCCCTTGGCAACAGCAGTAGGATCGGACATAGAGCCAGGAAGATGCAGTGGACTTGCTGTGCCAAGCCCTATAAGCATAACTGGCAAACTTCAGCTCAAATGTGATAGGAAATTCATGTCTATTTGCAACTCTGCTACTTCGGTTAGGAAAAGCTGTGTATGGAAATGTTCGAACGTGCTTGTGCTCACTTTCCTCCACAAATTAAATGGATTAAGTTTAGCATAGAATATTTATCATATTGAAATGCAGCCAGCAGCAAACACTCAAAGTGATGGTGTAGATAGCAGAAAATGTCATGCTTTGGGATGTAAATAGTGAATAAAGTCATTATCATAGCAAAATCCACTCATGTATTATAATTTTGCAAATAAGTACCATATTTACAGCGGGTGTTTCAAAGACTAATGCAAAGTATGCTGAAGGCTGCGCGCCATTGTGTATTATTCTGTTAAATTAAATTATTTAAATTATTGAGGACGGAAACCCTGTTTATGCTAGAGAGAAATGACGAAATGGGCTTTAGTGCATGTGATGTGCTGGTATGTAAGTGCCCCGATATGTTTATTTCCTTTCGAGTTGCAAGATAAGCACTGTGCTATGCAGAGTGCAGTCATTTGTGTTTCATGCGATGGGTCCTTTTTACACTTGAACAAGTTATTAAAACGTGGACGCTGTGGTCTCTGTCCCAGGCAAGAGGCCAAAGGGAGGTGAGCGCAAGGCCAATAAAAAAGACGCCAAGCCTGCTGCCAAGCGGACCCAGAACAAGCAACACAAGCCGAATCGGGACAGCTTGCCTGCTGCTAGCAACAAGAAAGCAGGAAAGGCAGGCCTGGCTGCACCCGTCTTCAACCGCGACAGCCACATCGTGTACAGCAAATTCGAGCTGGCCGACTCGTCAACTGGCATGGATGCTCATCCCAAAGTTGAAAAGAAGAAGCTTGTCCGCCAACTGGAGGTAAAGGCCGAGAAAATGAAAAACCTCGAGGAACGTGACCCAGAACGTGCTAAGCAGGCTCAGGAGAAGCAAAAGTGGCACCGAGCTCTGGACAGGGCAGAAGGAATCAAGGTGGGTGAATGAATTGGTGCTTTATTTTTCTTACCCATTATATCTCGCCATGGACAGTTTCTTGAATCAGTCACACCAAAACACTGCATTTCACGTGATTCCATGTGATGTTCTAAATTTGTTGGCAGCTACGGCGTCTATGGTTAGGTATAAACACAAACCATGCTCGCAGGTAATGAATGCACTTCTTTTCACTTGTTGATTTCGTGACCCTTTTTCTAGTACAAGTTCTGAAAGTATTATTTCCACAGATGCTGGCAGGCTTGTATGTGCCGCTGTTTAGAAGAGTACGAAGATGCGCGTGCAGAGAAAAACAATAGTCATATTGCCGTTGTTCGAATCAGTTTGACGTCCTTGTGTGACATTATCTACAGGTTACAGTTACGGTGTAACGTGACATTGGTGGAGGTGCTGGGTAATAGTCTATGCACTGTTACCACGAGGAAGATCTCGGCCCCAAACATCGATGCCTTCGTAGAAACAACCAACCTCCGACGCAGTCGGTGGCATCTAGGCCTACCACCCCGATTCGGCCCTCTTCCAGAACGCTCCAGAATTATGGCAAGTGCGACAACTGCAAGCCAGACTGAACAGACCGCAACTCCGCCAGCTCCATGGCCACCAGCTCCTCGAACTCCAAAGCCCTTCCATGGGGAGCCCTACGAAGACGTTGAAGACTGGCTGGACCAATGCGATCGAGTCGCTGTCGCCAACGAGTGGGACGAGCACCGGAAACTGTGGTATGTCTATTTCTACCTGGAGGATTCGGCGCGTATTTGGTTCGAGAACCACGAGGCCACCCTGACAACCTGGCTGGTGTTTTGCACTCAGCTGCGGAACACATGTGGTAGCGCCGACCGGAAAGAACAAGCCGAACGTCTCCTCAGTTCTCGCAATCAAGGACCAAAGGAAAGCGTGGCCATGTTCGTTGAGGAGATGTCTCGTCTGTTCCGTCGAGCGGATTCTGCAGTGACGGAAGACAAAAATGGACGCGTTCTTATGCAGGGTGTCAAGGAGCAGCTGTTTGCAGGACTTGTACGAAACCCATTAGCTACCGTAGCGGAATTTCTCCGTGAAGCGACGACAATGGAGCGAATGCTAAGACAGCGGTCTTCGCAGTATGAGCCGTCCGACAACCTTGCATGTCTGTCAGCACCCTTGGTAACACCCGATGTCACGAGCGTGAGAGACCTTGCTGAGCTATTCCGTAGCATTGTACGCGACGAGCTGCAAAAGCTTCACGCAGTGCCTTCACAGCCTCAAGTGGCTGCTCTGACAGACGTCGTCTGTGAAGAGGTGCGGCAGCTGGTACGACCATTAGCGCCACCTCCAACCGAAGCTCCTCTGCTAACGTACGCGGAAGCTGTACGCACTCCTGCACCAGCAGCCAGCTATTTCCCCCGACCGACTAGCCTGCAGATGCCACAGCACTTCTCGGGCCTGCCACGCTATGAAAACTAACGACCGACCAGCCTGCTGACGGCGCAGCACTTCTTGGGCCTGCCACACTACGAAAACCAACAACCGACTTGCCTGCAGATGCCGCAGTACTTCTCGGGCCCGCCACACTATGAGAATCCGCGACCTAAGTTGCGGAAATCTAGCATATGGCACGCTTCCGACAATCGGCCACTATGCTACCACTGTGGTGAGCCAGGTCACTTGTACCGGGAGTGCTCGTAGAGACAGATGGGCCTACCTGGATTTTGGCCAGGCGCTCGTTGGCCCAGGGACGGCGAACAACCCCGCGCCATCGCAGAATACTTGGCAAGTCTACGGTCTCTGAATCTTCAGCGACGCCAATCACGCTCTCCGTCTCCTCGACGCTCTACGTCCGCGAATCAATACTCTACTTTCGCCGATGTTGTTGCGGGACGATCCGCTAGGTCCCCAAGTCCACGCCGGGGAAACTAGAATCAGCGGCCTCCGGGGGTGGGACCGCTGTTAAGCTATCGTCAAAACAGCCTCCTCCGACCCATCCGCCGACCTTCGACGATTCCTTTCAGCCGACACCTCACATCGCTGACGAACCCGTTTCTGCTGACATTGCAGTTCTTGTCGGCAACCATCCACTGACTGCTCTGGTCGACACCGGCACCGACTACTCAGTTATCAGCGCTGAACTTGTGGCTGAACTCAGGAAAGTCACGACTCCTTGGGGGCATGGACCAAACCATCGGACAGCCGGTGGTCATCTCTTGACACCAATCGGGAGATGCACCGCAAGGCTGCAAATCTGTGAGTCGACGTTCATTGCTTCTTTCGTTGTGCTTCCCGAATGCTCCCAGAAAGTTATCCTTGGCATGGATTTCCTTCGTGAGCACGGCGCTGTTATAAATCTTCGAGACTGCCTCGTAACGTTTGCTGACGACTATGGCCCGAAGCCTAGAGATACCGATCCGCCGAAGACTGCGCTTCGCATTGTTGACGACACCGTCACATTTCCGCCACGCACCAGTATGTTCGTTACTGTACAGGGCGACATAGACCATGACAGTAGTATATCGCTGAAGCCAGCCTTTCGGTCTCAGCAAATCTGCATTGCCCGCGGCATAATTCAATGTAAACGTGGGATGACTGAGTTGTTAGTGGAGCATACCAATTTTAGCGAAGCATACCAACATTTGGCCAAGCGAACAACTGTCGCTCATTTCGAATCCATCGACGATGAAGCGTGTACGACGATAGCCCCAATTTCTGCAGCCGTTGAAAGTGACACCGCAGTAGCCGATGCAGTCGATGTCAATCCGAAGCTGTCATGTGCGCAGAAAGAGCAAATCCGCTGTATCTTCCGCATGTTTAGCGACTGTTTCGCGTCTACATCCAAAATAAAACAAACGCCAACCGTAAAGCACCGCATTGTCACTGACCATGCTGAGCGACCCATACGTCAGCACGCCTACTGAGTATCACAAGAGGAACAAGAGGCTATACGTTCTCAAGTGGAGCAGATGCTCGAAGATGGCATAATCCAACCCTCGAACAGTCCATGGTCGTCCCCCGTTGTACTAGGAAAAAGAAGGACGGCACTCTCCGATTTTGCGTCGATTACGCAAACTCAACAAAGTCACAAAGAAAGACGTTTATCCGCTTCCGCGCATCGATGACTCACTAGACCGCCTCCGACGCGCCCGATACTTCTCCTCTATGGATTTACACAGTGGCTACTGGCAGATCGAAGTTGATAAACGCGACCGAGAGAAAACAGCATTCATAACGCCTGATGGTCTGTACGAATTCAAAGTGGTGCCCTTCGGTCTGTAATCTGCCCCTGCGACATTCCAGAGGACGATGGATACAGTGCTCTCCAGTCTCAAGTGGGAAGCATGCCTTGTTTACTTAGACGACGTCGTTGTCTTCTCCCAAACGTTTGAGCAGCACTTGCAGAGACTTAGATCTGTGTTTGCTGCAATTCGCACCGCAGGCCTATCACGGAAACCAGAAAATTGTCATTTTGGTTACAACGAATTCAAGTTCCTCAGCCGCCTTGTTAGCCCTGATGGTATTCGACCGGACCCAGACAAAACATTGGCTGTCGCAGATTTTCCACCACCTGCCAACAAACGTGATGTGCGTCGATTCTTAGGCCTCTGCGCAGACTACAGATGCTTTGTGCAAAATTTTGCAAACATTACCTAACCCCTCACTCGTCTGACAAAAGACGACGTCCTCTTCGTGTGGGGCCCTGAGCAAACACGCGCTTTCTCCGAGCTCCAGCAGCGCCTCCAGTCTGAGCCCTTACTCGGACACTACGACGAATATGCCGACACTGAACTACACACAGACGCCAGTAACGTCGGCCTTGGTGCAGTTCTCGTCCAGTGGCAAGGCGGCGTCGAATTCCCTATTGCTTATGCGAGCCGGATTTTATCATCTGCGGAGGCGAATTACACAAGAACTGAAAAGGAGTGCCTAGCTGCTGTCTGGGCAATAGCTAAATTCAGACCGTACCTGTATGGTCGCCCGTTCAGAGTTGTTACCGATCATCATGCGCTCTGCTGGTTGGCGAACCTTAAAGACCCTTCCTGACGTCTGGCCAGGTGGAGCTTACGCCTTCAGGAGTTCGATTTGACAGTCGTGTACAAGTCTGGCCGGAAGCATACTGACGCGTACTGCCTTTCCCGAGCTCCTCTTAGGACAGCGTCAGGTGATGACGATCTCCACGGCCGTTTTCTCTGCGCCGTTAGTGTATCCGATTTTGCTGAACAGCAGAAAAACAATTCCGAGCTTCGACAATTCATCAAATATCTGGAAGGCCGTACGCCGCATCCACCATCAGCATTCGCCCGCTCGTCATTATCGTTCTGCGTTCGCGGAAATAGCCTCTATAAAAGAAACTTCGACCCTTACGCGACTGAGTTCCTGCTCGTCGTCCCGCCAGCGTTACGAGCCGAAGTCTTGTCCGCCTGTCGCGATGAGCCTTCCTCAGGCCACTTAGGATTCACACGTACCTTGGCCCGGATTCGCCAACACTACTACTGGCCTAAGCTCAATCAAGACGTGAAGCATTACGTCAAGACGTGTCACGAGTGCCAGCGCCATAAAGTACCACATCAGCGCCCAGTCGGCTTTTTGAAGCCCGTCACTCCTCCGACACAACCGTTCCAACGAATTGGCACGGATCTACTCGGACCTTTTCCCAGGTCTCGTGACGGCAACTGCTGGATTGTTGTCGCTACTGATTACATGACGTGCTACTGCGAAACAAAGGCATTACAACATTGAGACTGCCCACTTTTTTATGAAAAACATCGTCCTCCGACATGGAGCACCAGCAGTTGTCATAACTGATCGTGACACAGCTTTTACCGCCCGGATGATACAAGACGTCATGCAGCTTAGCGGCACAGTACATCAAAAAACTACTGCATACCACCCACAAAGCAATGGCCTTACAGAGTGACTATACAAGACGATCGCCGACATGCTATCCATATACGTTGACCTAGACCACGAAAACTGGGATGACATCGTCCCTTACATCACGTTCGCTTACAACACCGCTGTGCAAGAAACAACTGGATTCACACCATTCCGGTTGCTTCGCGGCAGGGAGGTCACTACAAATCTGGCTGCCATGCTACTACCAGACAGACACCAGATTAGTGTCAAGATGAACGAATTTATCAGACTGGCAGACGCAGCTCGTAAGCTTGCAGTCGAATGAATCTATAAGAAACAATGTATCAACTCGCTGCGGTACAACGCTCGTTGTCGCGGTCTCTTACCCAGCCGGAGTACGAGTATGGTTGTGGACTTCCATTCGACAACGGGGCCGGTCGGAAAAGTTGTTAGGCCGCTATTTTGGTCCCTATAGAGTTCTCTGTCGTCTCAGCGAAGTCAACTACGAGGTTCTTGACGAGGACATGGCTCGTCCATCCTGCCGTTCACAACAGCCACACCTCGTCTATGTTTCGAGGATGAAACCATTTTACCAACGCTGACTATTCGTCAAACTCCCTTGAGTAGACTTACAGTGATTGTGAACACCCCTTTGTGTACTGCTTATCGTATGTGTTTTCTTTTCATCTAGTAATTATGTTGTGACATCGGGACGATGTCCTTTGGGAAGGGGGGTAATGCCACTAGTACAAGTTCTGAAAGTATCATTTCCACAGATGCTGGCAGGCTTGTATTTGCTGCTGTTCAGAAGAGGACGAAGATGCGCGTGCAGAGAAAAACAATAGTCATATTGCCGTTGTTCGAATCAGTTTGACGTCCTTGTGTGACATTATCTACAGGTTACAGTTACGGTGTAACGTGACAATATCGTAGCACATTTATAAAGTAATATCCTCATCACACTTAAAAGGGCTGCTTTGCCTATGGTTATCTTGCTAATGTTTTATGCTCTGGAGAGACATTTGAAAGTATATGACACTTTTGGAAGGAAGTGTCTTTTAGCTACTGTTTTTACAGGCAGTGGCATAATTCTTGAAAAACCCTGTGCCACTGAGTGTACTGAAATGCAGGTGTACACAAATGGGCTTAGAAGGTGCACTAGTCACGTGTGTGTTTTACTTAGTACTCAAAGTTAATGTGGTTTTTTTTTTTTTTCGCACATTTTTGCTACCTGAAGACAACCCTCACAATACAATTGTATGCCGAAATTGAAGTAATTTAAAAACTGCATTGACTTTCACAATTCTTATATATTATTTTTGTCTTCCTGAGTGCAGTAAAAAGCTATTCCTCTCGTAACAATTTCGGTGACGAGAGTCGAGTAAATGCGCCGTGTTCCAGTAATGGATGCTGTCCTAATTGTGGACTTTTTGACAATCGGCTGTTTCTTGTGGTCACCGGTGGCTGCTGACCAGTGCTGCTGAGTTTCCATTCCAGATTTGGAATGATTCCAGAATCATTCCACATTTCCGCGACCCCAAGATGGGAATGAATGGGCACAATGCTCGGAGGAATGGAATTGAAATGGAATTAAGTGCCTTTTGCCTGAAATGGAATGGGAATTAAATTACGTTTTTTACCGAAAATAGAGCACGTTTTCGTCTACGTGCTGTTTTTCAAACTTCGAACATTAGTAAATCAGAGCCGCGACTTTAGCAATAAAGCAACATTTTTGAAATGGCTTGGCTGATTAGAAGCACAATACATTTATAATCAATGCGCCCACTACAAGTTTGTATTTATAATGACGGTGCTCCTCTGAAGTTTGCCTCTATTTTTTGCGTGACCGGGGTCGAGCGGAACTACAGCGGCAACATGCCGCCCTCCCTCTTTACCTCTTGTCATTTTTTTCACCCTTGGCGGAATCCTAGCTACAGTCCCCAGCTGTCTACTGTCTTCATGACGTTTACGTCTTTGTGCTAGCTTCTGTCATCGTTGGACGACTTGGACGCATGTTCGATAAAACACTTCTCTAAGTTGTGATGTGTATTAATGCTGGTGTGTTTTGTTGACTGCAGTATAACCTCGTACCCCCCCCCCCCCCCCCCCCCCTCACTTTTGTCCTACTGCCCCACCTTTCTAGACAAATGAGCGCCTTCACCCGCAATTTTATCTGCGGAAGTCTCTAGGTCAGCGCAGCACGCAGTCGTACAGGATGAACTTTGTACACTCCCTTTTCGTACTGACAGAAAGAGAAAATGAACTTTTGAAAGCATTGGTTCCAGAAGCCCCCTGAAGCAGGAAAGCCCACGTAACCATGGCCACGGTGCCATCTCCCCGATTCCCGAAGAAAACTTATCCGTCGAACTAAACGCACATTCGCTCTGTTCTAGGGGGGGAAGGGGGGGCGTGTTGGCGGCTAGAGAAGCACTACCACAACGCACTACCACACTGGCTGCTGCGTCCAGCGGTCATGCTTGAGCAGCTCATGCTTGTGAAGCACAACACATAGTTATGTAGACGGCAATTGCCTTATCTCTCCATTTTGTAAGACCAACCGTTCAAAGAGCCGTCCAGTCACAGGTCGTGTTTTAAATGTAAACGGCAAATAAATGGTATAGCTCTTAACATTCGGTTGCAAAATTTCAATAAATCAAATCAAAATAACATTTTTTAGCATCTTGTAGTGTTTGCGACATTTATTGAAGCATTTAAAAATCTCGAGGCTGCTTAAGAATTTTTTATGTTGCAGACCTAGTCACTAATGAACTTGTGGCCGATTGGCGAACATGCTCCGAAAACCAGGCGTTTGGGAGATTAAGCCCAGGAGGTCAGACGTTCCTGAAAGCTGAGAACTGGTCATCCCGCACTCCCATATAGCACTGGAGTGTGGTCATTTCATTATTGTTATCTTTTTTTTTGTAACTTCGCTTGTTCCTACGACTCTGCACATATCTGTGTTCACATCGATAAACAAAGAGGACATTGGGGAGTAGGTATTTGTCTACACATTTAATAGCTACTACTGTAATATGCTCAAATTAGACATCTATAGGCCGGAGTACGTGCTCTGTCGAAGTCGAAGGCCACAACACCTTCCCTGGGTCCACAAAAACTAAGGGTAGGCATGGTGTAAAAGTGTGAACATTGTACCGTTATGTAAAAAAAAAGAAACCGTGATTTAAGTTGGCTTACGAACAAATGCATTATCCCAACAAATACTGAAGGGCAAAACAAATTATTTTCGCATGTTGGTTTCCATAGATACCCCACATGAAAGGGGCGAATACTCTACGCACGGCCTGATACCCATCTCACGAGTAGTTGGTACCTGACAGACGTAAATAATCTTTGCGACCAGACAAACATTGCGTACCTGCACACAGGCGAACACAAAGTTCTCTTCACCCCATCTACGCTTGCTACGCGAGCTTGAAAAGCATGAATGCTGACGAGCAGTGCGGCCCTCTGCTTTGTACTAGATGCAAAGGCACAAGGTGCCCGAGCGGTGGTGCACGGTTCCATTTAATACCAGCAGATATAGAGTTTTGTTCCCGTTGACCACATTTTAGATTTCTTCATTATCACGACCGCTCGAGACGCAGCACTGAGCTCTTTAGTCTTCTTGAACACTACTTTCGTCAACATGAAAATACGCTATGTCATCAGTTTAACATTGATAAGTTTAAGGTGAAACAATTAAAGAATCACCATTTGTTTAAAGATGCTGACCATGCAAATACTTTATGAGCGGCCTAGCGGGAGAACTGCTCCTATGGGAATTACTAGGATGGTTTTACTGCACGAGATATGCTACCAAAATACTAACCCTCGACCTTGGTAACATGTAGTTATTGCTTTTGCAGTTCTCAATGCATATGATGACCCTGTAATTATGGTGTCAATCATTCTCAACTTAATGAAACAATCAAGATGAATTTCCTACATTGAGTAGTTGAAAGAATGGAATTGAACGATCCTACCAATCCCGGAGTAAGAATGGGCCAATTTTCTTCATTCCGAGGAATTGAAAGGAATGGAGTTGCGGCAAATCCTAATTTCCGGAATAGAATTGGAATGGAATGGAGGCACCCATTCCGCAACACTGCTGCTGACCCAAAGGTTGTGGATTCGACCCCAGCCTTGGTGGTCACATTTTTTATGGAGATGAAGTGCTAAAGGCACGTGTTCTGCGCAATGTTTGTATGTGTTAAAGAACACAAGATGGTCGAAACATCCGGTGCCCTCCACTACAGCGTCCTTCATAATCATGTCGTGATTTTGTGACATAAATCCCCAGATATTGTTATATTGGTATCAACAAGCTCACTTGTCATTTCGCATTGTCACATTTGATTGTTGTGTTTCAATGTTTCTTGCATTACCATCGCTGTTGATTGAAGCAACAGAAGCGTTTCACTGCTGAACATGTGGGTAAAGTTCCCACATGTTCAGTAGGTAACATTGGAAAAAATTAGTAGGTAACATTGGAAAATGCAATAAAATTAACAAAAACATGTTAGCCTAGGCACACATATACCAAGCTTTGCTTTCTCCAGTTTCACAGTAGGGGACGAACCCCTAATTTTTGTTTTAATTGTCAAGTAGGTCAGGTGTTGTGTGGAGTGTTGCGTTTATGTTAGTAACCTAAAGGTAAGCTTGCCATGCTCTTGCAGGTAAGGGATGACCCTACTCTGCTGAAGGCAACGCTTAAGCGGCACGAGAAACGGCGGCAGCAGAGTCGGAAGAAGTGGGAGTCACGAACCGAGCATGTCAAGCAACGCCAGGAGGAACGTCAACAAAAACGACGAGACAACATCAAGGCTCGCAAGCAGGCCAAACTTCAGACCAAGATGAAGCGGCTGAAGAAAAAGGGCCACATTGTGCCAGGATTTTGAAAAGATGTCAACGTTTTTGGGGTGCATCATATTTTTCTAAAAATGACTGTATTCATATGACCACTATCTGGTGTTGTATTGACTTGCTGATCATTCTCCTTCATGGCACACTGTAGTATTGCATATTCACAATAATATGCATGCTGTGCTTTGAAGGGCCCCTAAACCACCCAGAAATCGAATTTCAGTTGTGGTGGAGAAGTTGTACGTGAGTGTACAATTGATGCAGAGCAGTGAAAATTTTTTTTGAAACGGTGCCGTAATAGCAAAGTTAGACCCGTGTGATTAATAAAATGCGGCAAACACGGCTTTACTTCGCTACCCTCTGCTGATATCCTTTCTCAAAACCGCTTTGCCCTCTTGCCCAGCACCCCTCCAAGTGTTTGCCGCGCTTGTTCGCAAGAGCCTCAACTACTGATTGAAACCATTTTCTTACCATGTCCGAAAAATGCTGCTTAAATGGTCGGAAAATGTTGCAAATCGGCGGTGGACGCTCCTGCGAACATGCCAAGCATTGGATTATAATTTTTCTGCCACACAACACGCGGAAGGGAATTCACAGTGAAGTTTGAAAGTTCACTGGAAATCGCTTGCCTAACCCTAAAAAAAATGATTCCATAGACTTTATTTAGGCTGCGTCATGAGCTTGCAGACATGGCCATTAGCTCATTTGAGCATCGGGATGTGCAATGTTATCACAGCCGCCGCTGGGTGCTGCCTTGTAATCATGCTGTGCTTTAAAGGGCTAGAATTGCACCCTAGTTTGTTCGTTATCATGCTGAACGTGGGCCGCACGTTTAAATAAAGAAACGAAAGAAGGTGATCAAGGTCACGGCACATGTGTATGTAAGGACATGGTTTCTTGTCTCTTGTCACCACTCCTGTGTAGCTCTCAACGTACTAGTGACAAAAAGTGAGAGGAAGTGCTTAAAGCATGTGCCATATCTTTGCAACTCCTATCATATTTGACAGGTTTTAAAAGTTTTTGTTTCAGTCAATTTGTAAGGCAATATGCTTTGATACTGAGGTCATTCAATAAGTAGCAAGAAAAGTGCTGCAGGCCCTCTTTAAAGTGGTACTGCAGCTTGTAATGTGGAACTCTGGTTGGGGGGGGGGGAAGAGGAGTAGTGATGGGAGAGTCCATTTGTTACTCCGAAACAGTTTGGAGTCACGTGATAGCTGAAATGTCATGTATAGCACAATAACCATACTTATGCCTGGCCTTGCAGAGCTTTGCCTTTCATTTAAATTGCAGAGCGGTGGTGTGATGCCATACGTGATAGTTCTTTTCAGATAGTCTAACATAAAGCTGTTTATGTTCACATAGACCCCCCCCTTCCCTCAAACACATACTCACTTTGTAGTGAGTGATGTTACTAGGTCACAAACACATGGTGGCCCCCATTCAAGATTTTAAGATTTATTTATCTGAAGCACATGCATTATGCAGATACAGAAGGAGGTCTAAAAGTTGGAAGATCGTGAGTGAGACTTATAAAACCAGAGAAGTTTGCTATGTTAAACAGTGGTAAGAATTAGAAAGATAAGGTCCACAATGTGTACAGGTAAGCCAGAAAGAAAAAGAAAACATTTGCAATAAAATACAAGTTTTATTATTATGAATAACGTAAGGAATTCATATATTCAGCAAGTGTCAATGCAATACTTAAAAAAAAATAGAATGATTTATTCTTTATGACCCAGCTTACAACCTGTCTTTAAAATTCCTTTTCAGAGAAACCAGGACTGTTGCAGTTGTATATTGTTGGCACTGATTATCATAGAATAAGCTAGTTGGGCATCACACCTCGATGGAGCACAAGATTGCGATCAAACAGAAATTAAACCGTTTCCGTGTGTCGGTGCTTACAATAAAGATAATGACAAGGTTCACTTGTTTTGCTGAGACGAGCGTTACGGCATGCTAAGCACATACACCTCCTCAGCATGAATGCAGTCTGTGCACACACTCAAGCGAACAGTAAAATTCAGAACCCTATTATGGCACCAGCAAAGAAACTAAGCATAAATTGACTGTGCCATAGAGTTACTTCCAATATTTATATAAGCTTTGTTTTAGGTGTGCGTCCAATCAAGACATCTTCATTTTTTTCTGCCTAACACGTGCTAAACCACCATGCACTGCTGGCGCATGCGCTGTCATTGCCGAGTCGGTGTTGCGGCGTGCGTAATCCTTCAGTGCCTCCTGCTGTTGCAATAAAGCTGCCGTAGTAAATGGTCCCTCGGATGGTGCCTTACTACACCATGCTATAAAAAGTCACGTTCTCGCCACAAGGATGAAGCAATGAATGCTTTAGCAAAAATATAAATGTCACATGAAGAACGACATTTATATTTTGTCTGCGTCTATTTCTGCGTGCAGAAATAGTGCCCGCATCTATTTTCTGCGTGCCCCGAACGGAAAATGTTGGTGACTTTGAGACTGAGCAGGTAAGCAACACAGCTCCTTCTGGTCGGTGGCCGGTGCCTATATAAGCTCCTTTGAGATGTGTGTACCGCCAGTGAAGATGAGATACACTTTATTTGGTCCTGGAAAACCCGCTCAGACACCCTTCGAAAGGGATTCCGCCGCCATTAGTGGCTACGTCCATGGCGATTCCGGTAGTGACCATGGCTCTTCACCCGTTTGGAAGCCTCCCAGAGTGCCGAAAGCTGGACTGAGAGCTCAGAGCTCTGAAGAGCCCTCTCCGCGAGCCCAGTGAAGGCACTACAATCATAATTGAAGTGGCAACAATCGCTCAAGGCAGCTGCATCAGTGAACCATCAATACCCAGTGAACCGCAAGTATTGTGTAGACATCCATGATATGTTTCTCATGGGGATTGCAAATGTCTCTTAGATGTCCAGAGAAATTGAAGTTACGAAGATTAGATGTACCCGCAACTATGAAAAGCTTGGCCTAGTAAGGTTGCAGGTACATCAGATGGACACTAAATGGACATCGAATAGATATACATAGACATTTTCATTTAGTAAATGAAAGATTTTTCATGCACTTTGCACACTTACCGCACGTACTTGGGGTCTTAGACCTGCGGTCCCACGGCAGTCTTGCTCATTGCTGCTCAGCTGTACTTCATGGAAAGCATCAAATGCATGAGGCTTGCCGGATCGATCATATGAGGGTTTAACGTTCCAAGACCACCACATGAGAGACGCCGTAGGGGAAGGCTCCAGAAGTTTCAACCACTGAGGGTTTTTGACGTGCACCTGAATCTAAGCACATGGGCCTACAACATTTTTGCCTCCATCGAAAATGCAGCCGGGACTCGAGGCCGGCATTCAAACCCGCGACCTGCTGGTCAGCAGCCAAGTACCTTGACCACTAGACCACCGCGGCGGGGCGAAGCTGGTACTATTGCTGTAAGACGACAAATTTAAGCCCAGGATCACGGACGTGTTGATGCTTTCTGTAAGTATAGCACACCAACTAAGAGCCCAACTGCAGTGAGGTCCCTAGCACACAAAACTATAGATGTAGCAAGCCTGAAGGAAGGGCGGAGCTGGGGATAAGTCTGCTTTGTTTCTCTTGACCTTTCCGCTCTCTTTTCTTTCTTTTTCAGTTTTTTCTGTTTTATTTTTCCTCTATTTTTTAATCTGTTTCCCTTGCCCTTTCTGTTTTTTTTCCTATTTCTTCCTTTTCCGTCTCTATTTCTCACAGGCTTCATCTTTTCTATTTTTCTTGTGGTTTTGCATGCGTTGCGCCAAGCGGCGACAGCCCTGGCCCCTAGAGTGCTTCACACTTGAAAGCACCTTTGGGCTGCATGATTTCGCGCTATCATGTACAGCCGCACTAACGCCATGCATGTTAATTTTATGGTCGTTGGCGCGTTTTATCTCCTCGTGCATGTAAAATTATTCAGGCACGCTCGAACATTACATATCCATTTATGTCCGAGCACTTTCTAGACTTTACATGCCAGTATATATTTATCATTCTAAACGTCAACTAAAGCGGTTTTGGAAGACAGAAAGTTCTGTGATGCATCTGATGTTGAGAGCATGTATAGGCGACATCATTTGTGACGTCTAGTTTTTGTCTAAGATAGAAGTGCATACAACGTTAATAATACGTAGGCTCTCTAGACTGTGAGGATGGCACATTATGGGGATGTTGATTAGATGGTATATTATTTCTATGTTGAGAGGATATTGGTGGTTCACTGCGGGTACCTTTATGAGAAAAAAATTGGCGTATTTGAATTCTTCGGAACTTGGTGTTTCAAGGTGATCACGTGGTTTCTTGCAGCCTCTTCGTTTTGTTGATTTTTTTGCCTGTGTTCTTGAATAAGCATGTGATCTTACCTTTTTCTGTAACATATACATACGTGCGTCAGAGTATTAGTAAACCAGTTGAACGTCTGCTCTGATCCTCGTCTCTTTTGTCTAAATGTTTGCACTAAGCAGCTCAATAATGAAATGGCAAATGGCCCAATCCCGCACTTTATCCTCTCCCAGTCCTATTCTGTGCTGTACTTCTCGCTACGTAACGCCTCTTTCCCTTCCTGCTCCTCTCTCTACCTCTATACCTTTAAATCCTCCTTATCATTTTTAATCCTTCCTTACCCCCCCCCCCCCCCCAATACCCCGCGCAGAACTGTGGAGGTGCCCTCCATTGAGAGAGCAGCAGTAATGAAACTGCACTTATTTCTTCCTTTTCCCTTGTCAAAAGTCACTTATACGTAACGCCGGGCACTGCCAGAGCATGTAAGCGATTGTGAAATTATCTTTCCCACAGCTGAGGCATCCTGGATTTATGCCTTCAGCAAAGTGACTAAACGAGCTACGACACGAGAACGAACTTGCCTGCAGCATTCAAAAAGCCGACGACTGCCGTCTAGTGAGCTTAGAATGCGGGAGGGGGCCTTGACAGTTGGTAGTGAGAAGTAACTTCGTTAAAAGTTCCAAATAGATCCGTGAAGTTCTCCGAGAACCCGCCCGCACCACCGCAGCTCGTGATTTCTCGCGCACGGTTACGGAGAAGTTTATTGACGTTCGGGAACAGTTAGATGAACGCCTGAGCCCATGCGGGCCGGATATCACGCAACTGATTCAAAGTCCACTGCACTCATTGACCCGAGAATAACGGCAGCTCCCCGAAAATCACTCCAAATGCCCGGAGGGCAGCTCCGGAGTCCGGACGCGACGGCTCCTTCATCGCCAGAGCTCTCGCTACCTGCTCTGCTACGAAAGCAGGCACCGTCTTAACGGAAGCCAAGTTGAGTGCGCGACAGCGATGATCCACCACGGCCGGTCGCTAAGCTATGCGTCCATGATATTCCGCGTCGATGAAAGACACCTTTTTAGGGGTCTTTCGTCGACGAGGAAGATTCAGCTACAAAATCAAGCAAGAAGACTTCGCCCGTACTCAGCTACAAAACCAAGCTAGAAGACTTCGACCGTACCTTTCGCCAACGAACATAATACAGAGATGCGTTACGAGGAAAGGTTGCCACCTCATACGTACCCTTTACTGTTTGCGATAAGGTCTTCTGTTCCACACTGCCCGTATGATGGCACCTCAGCGACAGTAGGAGATGCTGTTCAGCCTACGTGAAGGAGAACCGCGCGACCTGAGCTAGTGTCTGTGGCGCAGTAACCTCCGAGAGGTGCATGCCGGTTCATAAGACTGTCCGTGCCGGTGCTCATGGGAAGTCCTAGCGAACTCTTGATACTTTTTCGCATTGAAGTGTCGGAGGTTATTCTCCTCGCGTTTACACCAGTTTAGCGAGGATGTCAAACAATTAATGTGGACCATGAGGAACGCGTGGTAGAGCGCTCCGAGAGGCCTTTCAAGGTTATGTTGAACAATGGAGGCGAAATGACGGCTCCCTAAAGCGTGTCCCTCGCACCCAGGGTGAGGGCTGCCGATGTGATTTCTGGAACCTTTATGGTTGCTTTGTGGTCCCTGAGGAAGGCTAGAACATGGGCGTGGAACTTTGGTCCCAACCCTATGCTCTCGACCGCTTCCAGGTCAAGCTTATATAAAATTGTATCATGATGATGATGTTTGATGTTTTGTGGCGCAAGGGCCATTTCACAGCCAAAGAGCGCCAGTTCATCTTACTAAAATATGGACAATGATTGTGATAAGCGGCTGTATAAGGGCCATAAAATTCCTCGCGGTAAGGCGGGTAAAAACATAAAAGTAATAAAATCATGACCATGTCGTGAAAGGTGTGTGTGGTGTAAATAGGTGACAAAAGTTGGTGATAATGAAAAATGATGTAGGACATGTATGGCATTATCACAAGTACCTCACTCGTTCATACCCTTGCGTCCAAGGGCCGTGAGGCAAGTGCTTTCTTGTGTAGCCACCGCAGCAAAATCCTCTCTGGAGAGGTCGTGCTATGGAATGCCCGGGTATATGATATGAAAATTATGAATTTCTTTTAAAAACGCTAACAATGATTTATGACTAAAAAGCGGTTCCCTACCAACGAACATTGCAGGGTGTAAAGGTATATGTTGTCGGTAGGGTAATGAAAAATGTTGCTTTCTTAGAGTTTCTAAGTGTTTGCACTGGATTAACACGTGAAGGACTGTTAATGCTTCACCACATCTGTCACACAATGGTGGATTGTCACCGGACAAAAGATATGTGTGGGTCGTGTATGTGTGTGTCCTATCCTGAGTCTCGTTAGTATTACCTCTGTATGACGCGATTGTGATACTGGCGGCCAATGACCAAGGTGTGGCTTAATAAGGTGTAGCTTGTTTTATGTGTGTGTATCCCACTTGCTCTGCCAGTAGTCCCTGAGGTTTCGTTTGAGAGACGGCTTAAAATCAAGGACCGGGATTGATATGGGTGTAGGGGCAGCGCTTTTGTGGACGGATGCAGCGAGCTGATCCGCCCTCACGTTGCCTTGGATCTCACGGTGCCCTGGCACCCAGCACACTACAACATGTTGTTTGAGTGTGTAGAGTGCGCACAAAATGGAGTAAAGTGAGACAAGGACTGGTTTTTGTTTGTTTTTTAAAAGTGTGCAAAGCCGTTACCACACTGAGGGAGTCCGTATAAATTACTGATTTTTGTATTTGTAATTGCTTGATGTGTTTAGCCGCCACAAGTATCGTATAAGCTTCCTCTGTGAAAATATTCGTGCCTGGATGTAGAGGGCCAGCATCCGAAAAGGAAGGGCCAACAGCAGCGTAGGACACAGATGAGTTAGACTTAGAGGCATCTGTAAAAAACTCAGGACGTGTGTATTTGTGTTGAAGTTCCAAGAAGTATGTTCGAATATGGGCAATAGGCGCATGTTTAGTAACTTCTAGGAAAGACACAACACAGTCTATAGTCTGCCACTGCCACGGTGGCGGGTATGCTAAAGGAGCCATTAAACTGTGTTCAAGTGACACTCCAGTTTCCTCAGCTAGACCCTTCAGGCGAACTGAGAAGGGCTGCCTCATCGAAGGCCTGTTTTGAAACAGAATGGAGCGCGACAAATTATTAATAGTAGAGTATGAGGGATGCTTCTTGTCTGCTTTCACCTTAAGGAAATAAACAAAGGACATGTAAGTTCTCTGCAGATGAAGCGACCACTCATTTGGCTCAACATAAAGGCTTTCTACGGGGCTGGTGCGAAAAGCACCCGTAGAAAGGCGGATGCCCAAATGGTGCACGGGGTCCAGCATCTTCAAAGCACTTTGAGTCGCAGCCTGATAAACAACGGCCCCATAATCTAAGCGGGTGCGAATGAGGCTTCTATACAGGTTCATGAGACATTGCCTGTCACTACACCACGTAGTACGTGACAACACTTTTAAAACATTCATGGCTTTTAAACATTTTGTTTTTAAATACTTGATGTGCGGTACGAAGGTCAACTTGTTGTCCAAGATTAATCCTAAGAATTTATGCTCCGCATTAACAGACAGACGTTGACCGTTCAGTTCAATGTCGGGTTCTGAGTGCACGCCTCTCTTTCGGGAGAACAAGACACACGTGCTTTTTTGTGGGTTCAGTCGGAATCCGTTTTCCTCTGCCCATCTGGCGACCTTGTTCAAACCTAACTGAACCTGCCGCTCACACATTGCCAGATTGCAAGATCTAAAGCCAAGCTGGACGTCATCAACTTATGTACAATAAAACATATTGCGAGGGATGGACAAGCGCAAAGAATTCATTTTGATGAGAAAAAGTGTGCAGCTAAGTACACCACCTTGTGGCACGCCTGTTTCCTGGACAAATGTTTGGGAAAGAACTGTGCCCACTCGGACACAGAATGTCCGGTTTGACAGGTAACTTTCGATTATGTGATACATTCTTCCGCGCACGCCAAGGTGGGACAGGTCTCTTAGAATTCCAAAACGCGATGTTGTATCATAAGCCTTTTCGATATCGAGGAACACAGAGAGAAAATGTTGTTTATGGACGAAGGCGTCTCTGATCTGTGCCTCGATACGAACAAGGTGGTCTGTCGTGGATCTACTCTCTCGAAACCCGCACTGAAATGGGTCGAGCAAATTGTTTGTTTCAAGAAAGTGTACAAGTCGGCAGTTTATCATTATTTCGAAGACTTTGCACAAGCAGCTTGTAAGTGCAGTAGGCCTATAACTCGAAGCTAAAGAAGGGTCCTTGCCCTCTTTCAAAATAGGAATAATAATAGCCTCTTTCCAGGAGGTAGGGATAGTGCCAGAAAACCAGATAGCATTGTACAAACAAAGTAAGGTTTTTCGTGTTTCGATTGGTAGGTTTTTTAACATTTAATACACCCCACGGTCAGAATGTGGGACAGAAGTACTGCAGGAGTTTAGAGACGTTCGCAGCACAGCTAGACTGAAAGCTTGGTTATATGCCTCGTATCTAGTGCATGTGTTCGAGTTTCTCCTTTTCTATTCTTGTTCTGTATTTTTGGAAAGTGTCAGTATAGTGGGACGAGCTGGACACCTGTTCAAAGTGTGCACCGAGGAAGTTTGCCTGATCTTCCAAGATATCACCCTGAGTGTTTACGAGTGTAAGTGTGTGTACTTGTTTTCCTGCTATCCTACCGACCATGTTCCAGACTTTAGCCTCCTGTGTGTATGAATTGATCCCCGACAAAAACTTCTGCCAGCTTTCTCTTCTGGCCTGCCGACGCGTTCTCCTGCCTTGAGACTTTATTTTCTTGAAGGTGTCAAGATTTTCGACTGTTGGTGAGTTCTGAAGCAACCTCCAAGCTCTGTTTTGCTGTTTGCGCATGTTTCGGCATTCAGAGTTCCACCATGGCACACGCCGTTTTCCAGGGTGTGCATTTGTTTGTGGGATGCATTTTGTTGCAGCATCAATCAAAAACGCTGTGAGGTAGTTGACAGCAACATCAATGTTCAAAGTACATATGTCATTCCAACCTAGACGAGCGATGGTATAAAACTGTTCCCAGTCGGCTCTGTTTATGAGCCACTTGGGAACACGTGGTGGGCACTCAGTTACTGTAGTTGTGCTCAAAACTACGGGGAAGTGGTCGCTTTCGTACAGATTACCGACGACTTTGCACTGGAGTAGAGGCACAAGAGATGGAGATACTATGCTTAGGTCTATGGAGGAGTAGGTGTTATTGGCGAGATTATAATAGGTTGGTTCTTTTCGATTTAGGAGACATGCGCTCGACGAGAGAAGAAACTGTTCAATCAGTCGACCTCGTGCGTCATACCGAGAATCCCCCCATAGCCTGCTATGCGCATTAAAGTCTCCAAGGAGAACATAAGGCTCCGGAAGTTCATCAATTATAGAGTGTAAATCACGTTTTTGCAGCTGATAGCTAGGAGGAATGTAAATAGTGCAGATTGTGATCAGTTTATCAAAAAGAACTGCTCGAACAGCCACTGCCTCAAGGGATGTTTGGAGTTGTGTGTGCATGCAATTCCTGGATTCACTATGATGGCAACACCTCCGGATGATGTCATGGCATCAACATGGTCCTTTCGGAAAATAACGTATTTACGAAGAAAATTTGTGTGTTTTGAATTAAGGTGTGTTTCTTGTACACACTGCACTTTTGATGAGTGTTCGTGTAAGAGTTCTTGGATGTCGTCAAGGTTTCTGAGAAGGCCCCTGACGTTCCATTGTATAATTTGAGTGTTCATGGTGAATATAAAATAGTGCTGTGTGTACGAAAAGTGAGTGGCTGTTTAGACAGGGAGTTTGAGTTCACTTAACAGGGCCGTTACCAGGCCCTGTTATCTGCTTTTTTGTTTTCTTGGCGCGCTCCAAGGAGCCACGCCGCTCTTTCGGCACCAAGGATACCGACGTATCCATTGCCTCCTCGGAGGCACTGGATGCCCGCACATGCGGGCTGTTAGTTCGCATTTCGGGCCTAGCCAGGTGAGGTGAGGCCTTGAGACCCAAGGACTCTGGAGTCTCCGGTCCCTTTTGGGAGTAGGCGGTGTAGCCTGGGCTACAGCCGCCTAGGGGGCAGGTGCCACAACCACCGGCTCAGTATGCGCGGGCCGGAGGAGTGGCGAGGGCTGGTGCGGTGGTGTCCCCTGACGCGCCGCATCAGCGTATGTAGGTCCATAGAATGGTGCTACTCTTCGCCGTGCTTCCTTAAATGAAATGTTATCCTTCACCTTCAACGTAATTATTTCTTTTTCTTTTTTCCAGTATGTGCAGGAGCGTGAATATGTGGCATGGTTTCCTTCGCTGTTTACACAGTGTGGCGGTTGTTTGCAGTTCTCAGACACGTGGCCTAAGACTCCACATTGTGCACAAGTCTGGCGACCACGACAGGTTTTAGAGCTATGGCCATACCTCTGACATTGAAAGCAACGACGAGGGTTTCGTATGTACGGCCTGATAGATGTCTTCGTGTACCCTGTTTGAATAGATTCTGGTAGTTTACTGGATGCAAACGTGAGTATTAAGTGTTTTGTCGGTGTTTCCTTATTATCTCTTCTGATGATAATTCTCTGTACATTAGTGGCATTTTGGTTCTTCCACCCCTCCAAAAGTTCAGTTTCTGTCAGGTCAAGTAAGTCTGCGTCATGCGAGTTATGTTCATAGATCTGTGTGGTGTTACGGTTATTGGTACGTCACCAAATGTTGAGAGGCTGTCTAGCTTTACAAATTGTTCTTTGTCCTGAATTTCGAGGAGAAGGTCTCCGCTAGCCATTTTGGTTACTTTGTATCCAGCCCCGAGAGTTTCAGTAAGACACCTGGCAACCACGAATGGAGATACGGTCCTGGCTTGCTTTCCAGTTTTCTCGCAGTGAATGACATGGAAGTTGGGAAATGTTTCTTTTGGCTGGTTGAAAAAAATTTATATCCTCGGTCTGTACCCGCTTTAAGCCGGTATGATCAGACAGTAGGGGGAATGCACCATGCATGCCTGTCTTGTTTTTGTTCAGCAGCGTTGGTGGCCACCCACCACGGAGCTCAACAAGGGGACGCTACAAGTTTGCGGATGCTGAAATTTGCAGACGCCAGCCGTACAACGCCACTATAACCCAATGCGCCTAGGCCAAGGTAGGCTATTTGCACAGGGTTAACCCTAGCCGCCATGAAGTTTGGAGGTAAACGAATAAGACTAGAGGACAGGACAGATAAAAAGTGAGAAATAAAGACGAAGATGTAGGGAGAGAGAGAAAGGAAAAGGCGACTGCCGATTTCCCCTGGGTGGGTCAGCCCAGGGGTGCCGTCTACGTGAAGCCGGGGCCAAAGGGGTGTGTTGCCTCTGCCGGGGGGCCTTAAAGGTCGAATCACCCAGCGTCAGCTCAACCCCCAGGATCCCCTTCTCCCTGGACATGGCAAAGTCACGCACGGCTAGGCATGGGAGGGAGTCAAAACTCCCCCGTTAGCACGTGTCCACGGTGTCGCTACATACCAAACGCCTACTTGCGCAGGCGCCCCTGCGGGGTAAACTTGTATCAAATGCCTCGGTAAGATCACGAGTCAATAACCTCTCGGGCTGCTTGGTCGATCATTTGCGTCTTAATCAGGACCACCACATCCTTGGTGGTGAGGCCCGGCTGGTAGCCTACCATATTGTGTGAAAAGAGCTCTTTATCCTCACTATGTCGAGAGATTCTGTTGTGTACCACATGCTTCATCACTTTTCCCACGTAAGACGGGATTGAGATGGGACGCAGGTTCTCTTTCGCGAGCGCCTTGCCTGGGTTTGAAGAGAGTACTACCGATGCAGTTCTCCAGACCCCCGGCACGTCGTGTTCTATCCAGGAAAGCTAAACCTCGTTGGTTAACTCAGCAGTGACCCTGATGGAATTTCAAACAGGATGCTATGTATCACTAGTGGAAGCGGCATACATAAATAGATTGCCGTTATACCGCTGGTACATGCATGACACGTGATTGAGCTTGTCCTAACACAGCACGCTGCGGAGTGAGGGCTCGGAGGTTCGAATCTCCAGTTGGATGATCCAAAATGCTTCTCTTCCGAGGTATTTTTTGTTTGTCCTGTTTTACACAGAAGTGCACACATACATGCATATTCGGCACGTGACGGCAACGGCGACAATCCGGCGAGAGTGTCCATGTAAACAACGAATATCCAGCAGAACCCGCCGAATGATTTTGTAAAGCTGGCTTTTTCTCAGTAATGGTCAACATGCAAAGAAGCTTGCTTTAGTGATTCTTTCGGAACGCCGCAGGTCTGAGCGGACGCACCGGGTTACGGCACAGTGTGTATCAAAATGCATGTGCCAACTCAAGTAGAAAATTAGCAAGTCCGTCTGAGATGTAAGACGAATCGCTATAAATAAATTAGTGTATAAAACAAAATAAATTTGAGAAAAAAAACAGCGCAACTTGCACTAACTTGCTGAAGGCTGGGTACATGATGCCACATCAGAGATGGTGGCCATGTTTCAGATTTTCTTGTTAACTATCTGTACAGAATGCAAATGGTTAACACTCTACACAGACAGCAGTGGGGCACAGACTGCAAAAGGGTAATTAGCCTACTCAAAGGGTATTTTGAGAATTTTTTCGGCCAGCGTAGGGTAATTACTCTACGGCAGTGACGTAGAGTAATTTCAACATTTCGCCCGTCATTGATCAGTGAAAAATGACAAAAATCCATTCGATATGTCCAAAGGTTACATTCCTTGAAATATCCTATTTGAAAATGTTCAAATTTTTATGTCACCAGCATGAAAGATGAACGATAATACGCTGAACATTCTTGTGCTAGGTTTGGTGCCTATTTTTCTCGGGGGTGTATTTTACCCCTCGCTGTCGTTTCCCTTCTGTTTATAGCGTGGAGGGGCTTTTAAATTTGGGATTGGGGCCGGTTTCAGTTATTGAAACGAACGCTTTAGATGACTAATCATACAAGAAAAGCGATGGTCGGCGCCAACGTGAGTGTTCAAGAAGTTGTTGTGGACGCCGCCTAATGATGTCATTGTGGCATAGCATATCGCCAGAAATTTCGATGATGTCACCAAGTGATTGCAATGTCACTGTGTCATTACAAGTGACGTCAAATGATGGCGTCATTAGATGGCATGGTCGCACGGTAACAGGTGAGCCGATCTCGGAGGCACTCCATACGTCTGAACGTCATACAGTGTATATGTTGTCTGTACTTACTCTGTCACACGGCGCCATTTCTAGGTGCAGGGTAAAACGTAGGGTAATGAAAAAATTGTGCAGGGTGAAATAGGGTGATTCTGACCTTGGCGTGAACTATTTTTAAAGAGTAGTTAGCAACAGTGCAGGGGTGGTGTGCCACCCCCTGGCTACACCATTGCTCTGCTGTAAAACATACGACCCTAAGCTCGAAGTCTGGTGTATCAAGCCCTCTGGGTATTGTGGAAGCGTGGGTATAACCATGCTTGCGCGAGGTAAATAAATACGATCCGCATGAATGTGTCGTACCGGCAGAACTACAGCCAAGTCACTGATGAAAGCAAGAAAGAAGAGAAAGCCGTGGGTGGAGACACTTCTAATCAGCAACTACTTACAATAATCAACTGGAGAACCTAAGCTTAACATTATGTTGTAATTATAGAAAAAATTCACCTTCAACTCGGCTGATCCCCTTTATTGGCTGTGTGTCATGTGCAGAGGACAAAAAGAAGAAGAAGAAGAAGATCAATTAACTCAGTGAAGCTGCGCAAAGTGGTGAACTGCTTCGAGTGCCGACTAGCGTAAGGAAAAAGACAAAGTATGCCTTACCGTGTCGCTCCAAAAAGGGCTCTAAAAACACAGAGAGAGAGGAATAGAGAGAAACGCGCTCTTCTTTCTGATATGCATAACATTACTAGCAGCCACGGAATTATTCATCCTAGTATAGACGCCCATAAAAGGGCTGGTTACGCTCTACACAAGGACCTGAGCCAGAAATTTTTTTCTTGGGGTTGACAGAGCGTTCAACCATCATTTACTACGTTTATGCAAGTGTTTTCACGTGCGAAACAATCGAATGCTATTTTTGTTTACCGGCTCTACTAACAGAATTTCCCGCCCTAAGAACAAGAAAGCCGTCACGAATTAAAGGCGCGCCTTCAGGGAGAAATGAGCAAAAAGGCAGGTGCTTGTACACACCCTGAGGGGTTTTACTGGAAAATCTATATATGTTGGTCTACCCCATGAACAGGAGCGCAGTCATCTCGGTTAAAAAATGGCACTGGAAAATTTTGTCCTCATTATCATTGACGTCATCACTTTGATAGCAGTCTTGACAGCAGAAAATAAGCTTTGCGCGGCCATGATAAACTTCCTCGTTCGGAATGAACAGGTTTGGTCTGCCGCCGCCAGTGGATTGCGGGGTTATAGGGACGGACGGAAACAAATACTCGGGTTGTAGTGCAAGATACTGTGGCCCTGAAACAAATATTCGTCGTGGCTAGCAGCGCGATTAACTTAGAACATGGACGAAGACGCATCACAGCGCTGCTGCGTGACTTTGAACTGATTTTCATTGACGACAGAGGCGACGCACATAAAACCTGAAGATTGGCCATCGTGTATGGTACTCGGCTGCTGAGCTGACGGTGACGTGTTCGATCCAGAGCGCGGTAGTCGTATTACAAGAAAGGCGAAATAATAGAGGTCAGTGCAGTGGCGGCTCTAGAGAGGGGCTGGTGTGCGTCAGCAGCCCAACTGCGCTGCTTTCAGTCTTATCGCGCACCTCTCATGAATCCTCGAGACAAGTGATAGGGATCACTAGTAGCACAAATTAACTATGTTTACACCGAGACAGAATTCTTGTGACGATAGTAACTACTAACAATAAAAAAAAAGCTCCCCGCCCTCCCACTCAATTGAGTAGATAGAGATTCGTCCCTGGGCCTGTGTGCCGTGTGACGTCAAGAACACCAGACGCCCAAATTTGCGGAGACCTCTTCTGGGGCGTACTTCGTAACCATACGGTGGTTTTGGGCTCGTAAAATGCCAGGTACTGTCATTAAAAAGCACGAGCACAGCACCCTGTAAAACCAATCACGGCCATTTATAGCTAATTAACAAAAAATCTGCGTAATCTTTATTGAGGAAAACGATATGTCATCGTCGTATTCTGTCATATTTGAAAAAGAAGAATCATTCGACGTCGTCGCTGGCACGCGCCGGCTGCTGTAAGACGAAGGAGTAGAAGAAGAAGCTCTTGCTGTCGCGGAGGTGGCGTCTACGGCACGCTTACGCGATGACTCAGCAGGCAAGCGTTGCCACCCATTCAAGCTACATGCCAGACACGCCAGAGGCGAAGATGTCTGCAAGTAAAGCCGGAAAGAGGTCCAGGGCCGTTCTTCTGGTCACCAGTGGCTGCTTGGTAAGTAGCGTGCGAGATGCACAACGCCCTGAATTATGCCTAATCTATCTAAAGTTGCAAAGCCATTCCAAAGGAGACCGTATATAAGTGGTGCAGATTATTTTCAAGTAATTTAGGCCCGTATTCGCAAACCAACCTTCTTCTTGGTCTGTCGGGTTCATTATGGTTCTTGCACCCTTAATGCGCATACATAAAAAAAAGTTAGCAGCGCAAAAGATAACTCAGGTTAGCTTGCGAATATCGCCATCATATTTGTTCATGAAGCACATTGAGGGAACAGAAACTACAAGTAATTGGAGTGATAAGATGAGGTTCGTTTGTGAATACTGGCTTTAGGCCCGTGTTCACAAACCAACCTCAACCTCACCTCGAGTTTTCCTCATCGGGTTTAAGCCGTTATTGCGCTTGCTGAACAAAGTAGGCTATAGTATACTTGAATTAATCTCGTTGTTATATTTTACCCTGTTACCATTTCTGTGCCCTTATAAAGCACGTAGAGAGTACAGAAACTTGAGGATAACGCGAGGAAATGCCAAGGTTGGTTTGGGAATACGGGTCTTAAATTCATGCCCTCACATGATCCTGCGTACGTGTACGGTGACCAACTAGGAAAAGTCTGCATAGCACTACTGCCTTACCCAGTCTCTTTAGCTTGATTAGTTAATAATAATAATAATAATAATAATAATAATAATAATAATAATAATAATAATAATAATAATAATAATAATAATAATAATAATAATAATAATAATAATATTTACGGTTTAACATCCCAAAACTACCATACGAGTCTAAGGGACGCCGTCCGTAATGGTGGGCTCCGGACATTTCGACCACCCGTGGAGTTCTTTAACGTGCACCAAAACCTGAGCACACGGGCCTACAGAAATATTTTGATTAGTTACCCTCTTTAAGAGCGACATGACAACTTCTGCTTGCTGTTTACTTATCGGTCTACAGTATTTCGTATAGCGTTATTTGCTGAGGTGACGTCGTCGAACTGCATTTCTACAAAACCATATAAGAGTGCGCCGCAACTTAACGACTGTGTGCGTTTCACTTCACTCCAGTGTTACAACTGCGCCTACCTCTTCGTCCTGACCAGCGACTGGGGATTCGAGAAAATCGGGCTCTATCAGACACAAGGTATATACCTCATTTTGCTGCATGCTTTAGCGATTGGAACGAAGCTTCACCTCGGCTAAATTCATTGAGTGTGCGAGCTCTGGCAAAGTTCATATGGATAGTACAGTGGTATTGTTAGCAGCCTTCAAACAGCCTATAAGCAGACGACGCGTACAGTATGTGGTTCAAGTTCGCTATGACGTAGTTCTAGACACGTCACCTCCGAGATTTTTCAGCGTCCCTCGGTCTCTGAGGACATGCCGAGACGTCGCACGCTCTTGATCGCGCCCACGTAACGTGCCACTGCCGGCGAACAATAAGGGTGACGTTAAAAAAAAAAAGAAGTCTCGGTACCAAAAGAAAGCTCTTTTTTCTAGCTTTCTGTGACGCCATCGCTCGCATTCCAAACACGCAATTTTTTCACGGAGTATCTTCTGTGCCTACACTATATTAAAATACAGGTTTTTTATGTCGTGCAAGGTTTTGTTGGAGTGGCCTTTATAGAGTGCATGTAATTTTGCACCAATTAGGGTAGCTAAAGTGAATTGTAAGCTGCATTCATAACACTAGTTTACCAGCAGTTAGCGATGTTGTTATTGTCAGATGTTATTGTCAATAAAATTGACGAGTGGTGACACTAAAGCAGCTTCGCTGCTGTGAAAAACATTCGTGGGTCTGTGCAAAATCCTCTAAGGTGACCTTATATTACAGCGTCAAACAAAAACGAATGCCTAAGAGCCTTCCTTGATTCATTAATTCGTAGATTTTGTTATGTGGTTAAATTCCACTGTAAATTTTAACCTATTCGAACTGGCTACAGGCAAAATTATCACACGAACCCCACCTTCAGTTCTTTCGAAATATTGAAACTCGGTAGAATGAACCAGTTTACAGAACTGCGGCTCAGTCATCACAGATATCGTTATAGCAAATTGAATGGTCTAATATTGACTTCCCTGTTTCAGGAGAACAGGCGGTCAACGCTGTGTACAACATCGTGTTCTTCACAAACGCAGCGAGTGACGTCATCCTCATATTCAGCATTTACTTTGTGAGAACGCTTTTCGTGTTTTCTGTACTTGTGTGCCAAAGCTACCTCGATCTTACTTCTTAAAGAACCTAGCTTCGTTACAAATGATTGCCATGTCGTTAACGATTCGCTCAGCTAATGACGCACTTCGGAACAGACACTGTACATGCTTCAAGCGCCCTCAGGAAAAAAAATAATTAACAACAATAAAAAAAGCCGTTGTAAATACGCATTCCAAGTCAAACGACGTCTCTATGTAGGAACGAGCACGACAAATCCCTATGGTCTATTAAGGGCTAGCAGTAGTTAAGAAATAACAAATCAGGCTAGACGAAGCAATTGGTGCCGCCGCTACTCCGCGGCAGCTTTCAACGAATGTTCCATTATGAAAATTGCCAAGCCTCTTTGGGCCGCAAGCCCAGCGCCGTGCTCTGCGCCTAACGCCAACAAAGACTATAGCGACCCTCGTGTGCAACCATCTGCGTACCAGTGCCACGCCAGCGGGAACCTCCACACAAGAACTGTGGAGGCGAGGTGGACTCCCCGCTGTTCTTTCCCTCTTCGTCGTGTAAGCATCTGACTCCACTAACACGTTGCCCGTGGCGGACCTCTTGGAGGAGGGGAGGGCATGATCAGAGATCGCGGCTCCAACTATAGGCTGGATTACGTGGGCGCACCACCACCCATATCGTCGAGGCACCTGGATCATAAAATGGACCGAAAACTTCTCTGCCTGGCGTGCAAGGACCTGCTCCTTAGCCGCGGCATCCCCATACGCTGGACTACAGAGGGACGCAAGCACCTCCTGCCAATGTTGCCTTGTTCAGTCTGGTTCTGTCCCAGAGAATGCGTTCCTATTGCCAGCGCTTCTGAGTCGTCAGATTACAGAAGCTTACCATTCTCCCAGCCATTCCGCCACTGTTCTGTTCACATAGCGAACTATGGTGTTAGCCTTCCTTGGGAACACACCATGGCAGAGTGGGCCAATATCCATTCGTGTGATCTTCATTCTTTTTTTTTTCCCGAGGTACTTCGCCCCCAGACACTGGGTTACAGAGGCTCGCCACCACCTCCGGCGTGGATACAACCGGGTACCCGGACAAAGAACACACCCATAGAACTTGATGCGATATACAAGATGTTTTTTTAGACAATACAAAATAAAAGAAGTCCTAGGACAGTAAGGCTTAAGTTGTTTTCACACGCGAACTCCACGTCGGGGTGAAAATACGTTGCCGCAGTCAAAGTGACACTGTTGCGATGAATTAACAAAAACGCATTCGGTATACCTTCATAATTATTCATTTGAGGGCACCCCTAATTCTTTGTTGCTGTGCGTGTCAATTCATAACATGACCATTTTTTTAAGAAATCACGTAAGTGGCACGTAATTAGAGACCCTTTAATCAAATTTTGAGGCCGACACCTAAACTGACTGCGCCCGGTGCGCAGAAAACACCACCGCTGTGTTACGTCAGACTGGAAGAACAAGTGACAAGGAAGTGCCCCATTCTGTTGAAGGTGCATGCCGGCCAAATCTCATCGGCAAAAGTGGCAATCTCATTTGTGCCAGTGAACTGCCTCACCTTTTCGTGTACTGCTTAGTACTTATCTGTTTCTTTGGAGTTTGCTGAAAAAAAAAAACGATGTCAACGTTGTCGTTCCCTGTGAAGCGTAATGCTTAAGACTAACTGCTGCAGCGCTTCTTCTTGTAGACAGGCGAAATAGTTTTTCACGCCTGTGACAGACAAGCACACTGCAAATCACAAGTGATCAGTGTGCCATTTGTATGTTTCAGAATGATTGTCTGTTTGCCTGACGAGATTCTGCTTCGGTGCGCCTTCGTATAAATTTCGTTGCTCTCTTGTCAAGGCGCCTTCTGTGCGCCTGGTGGGATCAGTTTCGGTATCGGCCTTAAAATTCGACGATGAATACCTCTATTGACGCGCAAATTTTTGCGATTTCTGAAAAAAAGGTTGTGTGGTACATTGCCACGCACTTCAACTTTTTAACACCAGCCTTCAAAACTTCAATTAAAACGGTAGTTAATAAGTTTTCGTTAATTAGTCCAGTAAGAATAATTTTAGCTGCGGAAATGTATTTTGCACCGACACAGAGCTCATGTGCGAAAACGAAAGGAGCCGGTTTGTAAAAATTTCTGTTGTCTGAAAACACCCGCAGACTGATGCATAAGGCATGAGACAGGCTCACTGCGGCTTGATGTTTTTTTTTTTGCTTACAGAAAGAGTGTACCCACGCCGATTCCGAAAGTCGCGTAAGTATGCATCGAAATAATTTTTAGTTGACTGGACATGTCACTTGAGAAGCACGGCAGTGGTGTACTTGACCTATCCTAATTGATTTAATGTCCTGACGAAGTATGTAATAGGAGGAATAAAAAATAACAGTCATATGTTTCTTTTTGCTCTCGCCATGTTAATATTTAAATTTGGTAAATCGAAACTAAAGGGCGAAATAAATGTATGCCCTGAAGCACCTTCTAGTGTTTGCAGAGAAAGTGGTGTAAAACACAGATGTTCACCCCCGGTTCTTAACACTCGTCTATTCCGGCGAGTCTGCTTCAACCGTTGAACCATTAAAATCTGGTAATGCAAGCACATGTTATGCCGCATGCTATAGGGCGGGTTGTGCGAAACCTCACGCTGGAGTAAAACTACATGCGGGAGATCAGTAGGTACCAGGACCACAATATGTTTAAGAAAAATGGGTGTCCTTGTTTTTATTTCGAGTCAAAATGCAGCCACCGTGACTGGCAATCAAACCCATGACCTCGAGTTCAGAAGCGTGACAAATTAAACGTTTATCAGGACGGCAGGGCGGGTATATACTCTACTCTGGTATGTGTCTGGTGCGTGATATGAAGAGGAGGAAGTTTAAAACTTTATGTGAATTAGAGGTCCTCGGTGGTGTTGGTCCCACACCTAAAGCGCTAACTACACATACGCATTACGACGCGTCAGCGCTTGGCATGTAGACACGACGTGCTTATGTTAGTTGTTAGTAAGGAAAAGGAAGAAGGCACCTAATTTCTGTCTGCCTATAGGCGACACGGCGCAGTGCCTTATAGGGGTGGGGGGAAGGAGGGATAAAATGAATAGAAGGAAATATATGAAGAAATAGAGAGGGAAGCGACGGAAAATAGGAGATAGGAAAGTGGGAATCCACTTTTCTATCTCTCCGAGTATTTTCGAAGCAGTCCAAGAACGGGGCACCGCAATGGGAGAGCTGCACGGCGTCAGGAGACCGCGGAGGGCGAACCAGTCGGCGGGAGCTACGCTGGCGTCGGAGATCGCGAGGGCACGACCTTCCAGCTTGAAATTCTGCGAGTGAATCCACGTTCCTATGGAGTGAGAGGGCACGCTGTTTCGTGTAGTCGCACGCTCTTTCTCTCCTTAGGAGAGAGGGCACGTACGCCACATGCTAGCGCGCCGTAACCAATACGTGTGCTTACGGCTTAGCGTCAGCCAGTAGCCATTCGGCTCTGGTGGCGTTATCGGCCCCGTAATTAGCCCAGAGCTGTTCTTCCGGATCTGTTCTGGGCAGCACGGCCTCCCATTGCTCATCATCAATAATTGTGCATTCTATCGGACCGCCTTTGAGCAGGCCCAGAATATGCGGGGTTGCTCAAACTTTCCTTGCACATTTTACACCTGCCAGAATACTGAGAATACTGACCATGGTAATAGTATGGTGACTATGGGATACCGGGTTCGGTAGATGCAAGTTCGTTTGCAGATGATGAGTCCTTGCCTTTGCGGCTCCTTCGTCTTCAAACTGTGCTGCCTCTAGCAGCAGGAATATTCATTGTGCAGAATGTCATCGGCATACTGAAGATGTTCATCGCCTGGAACGCCGTCACCATCTTCCTCTGCTGGATCGCTGCCTGCATTCAAGTCTGCTACAGACACAGCCAGGTGAGCGTTTCGGGGCTTTATCCCTGTGTGCGTTCGTATTCCTGTACGCCTTTCTTGCAAGACGTTATCGGCTATGACAACGCAGCAACGGCGCGTGCGCCTGTCTGTCCTGTGGCTGCAGCGGATATTGTCTCGTGGCAGGGACGGTGAAGAAGTCAGTGGTAGGACTCAGCAATATGGAACTCTTGATTATGCGAACTTGTGAACTGACCATTAAAGGTGAATGTAATTATAACTGGGTTTTACGCCCCAAAAGTGCGATAGGTCTCCGGAAATTCCGACTATCTCATGTTCTTCAACACGTAGTAATATGGCACAGAAGACGGGCCTCTCGCACTTCGCATTTATCGAAATGGGACCGCCAAAGCCGGGGTCGAACCCGTGATCTCATGGTGAGCAGCCAGGTGCCCTAATCATTGCTGCACAGCGGTGGACGAAAGGTCAAAATACAACCAATTCACGCTGCGAACTGACAGTGGCGAGAACATGTAGTCGTTTGCCGTCTGATCAGCAGTAAGACGTGTCGGCGTTTATGCACGTCCATTGACGATTCCAGGCTCATCGTTGACGGCCGCGTTAGTTCCAGAATAAACGACACTGTTTGCGTTGTACGCTCAAGTTTATCGGAATAATTACAAATAAAATGGAATGTTCGACATTACTGTGCAGTGTGCCCAAGGCAGTGGTTGCACGTGTAACGGGTCGTTTACATGAGAGTGGAAAAGCAAGCGTGTGTGGCAATATCTATCGGCAGCACGGCGACACTTCATGGCTAACACTTGTTTTATCTCCTGTTGTCATTGCAACCGGCGCTTCGCGAACGCGTCAAATTGTTGAACTGCACGGCGAGAATGCATGGGTCAGTGACGGAAAGATGAAGCCGCGTGTTTCGCGGCTGCGCACGTCAGACAGCTGCGCCCGTCCGTCCTCAAATTCCTATCTCCCGCGAGGGAGCGGTTGCTGTAGAAACGCGAGATAAATCTTTACCCTGTGTTGAGGTTGTGGCTGCTGCCATCGTGAGGTCGAAGAGCACGCACCATTTCGATCTGCTCGACTGCGCCTGGCAGTATTTTCATTTAAACAGTACGCATACTACACTGTTGGTTTTAGGCTCAAGGGCGTTACAACAATGGCGGCTCGGTCAACGCCACCGTGGAGACGAGCGGAACCAGCGCGCTCGCGGTCAACGACGCTGACACGCCGCACCTGCAGGTAAGTGCAGCACACGATGTCGGTGGCATCCTGGTCGAGCCTGACACGCACAAAAAAGTTATGCATTTTCACTCAATGTTAAAACGGAAGAATTTGCGGAGCAGTAATTCTACTGCCCTTAGCAGATGCTGGCGCGAACGGGCGAGCGCGCGCTGGCCTTCCAAACGTGAAGCTTGCTCGGCGTACATACATGGCAGGGAACCGGTAAATGATTTGCATTGGCGCCCTATTCATTCCTTCGTAGAGAGGGCTCGTCGAAAAAGGGTAACGTGTATTCATCGAAGCCCCAGTGCTGAAAACACGGAAGCCAATGAAGATGAGGGCAGGAGCGCAACTCGCAACCGATTAATTCTGAAACGTGTTGTACTTATATCGAAGATGAGGAGAACAAGAAGCGATATAAAGTGAGAGCTAGCGTCATCCAGATACGAGATTTCCTTTGCACTCAGCCTAATCGAGAGTGCGCTGATACCATTGGTACAGTATTTTGCCATCAAACTGGCCTCGACTCTATCCCGCGTATCCTTATCAATGTTCCAACACAATACTACATATTCATTAAACGGAGGTAGACAAACGAAGTTGTTGCAGAGCACCGACACATGCCCTTCGAGGTAAAAGTTCACTTTCTGCTTCTGCTCTCTTGGAAACGTCATCTCCAACAAACGCCGAGGATTTGCGAAGCCTAAAGATTCCTATAACGTTTAGGAAACTCTTTAGTGCGAAGAAGCGCCAGTGCGTTTTTGTAGGCTGTGCACAGGGCGTTCTTTATCGCTTCCCATTCTCGCGTGGAGAGGCAGATGCCTGAATGCTATGACTTGTTGGAATTTATAGATGTCGTGGCTCAGCCTCAAGCAAAACGTGGTTGTGCCGCAACCTGTTTTTAGGCTGTTGCAGTTGTAGTATCAAAATGTATATTCACTTACCAAAGAGAATGACGGGGAATGAATGGAGCAACTTTTACTCGCATAGTAGACAAAGAAGACACGGACATACCCAAGACCAAACGCCCTGTTTGCCTTCAATTGTTACCGTCACGTTTTGTGTAGAGGTACTACACAGTTTCGCTGTAATGAATCTTTCACGCACAAAAAAACAAAAACATGTAGCATGCTTGAGATTCGCCTTCGTAAGTGTAAGACACGTTGGCGTAATCCTGCCCCGGGCCCATCACTTTCTTAATTGGTATAGCTTTGGCTATATGTGGGTGCCTCAACCGTGCTGTGATAAAACGATCACCTGTGCGCCTATTACGGATTGTTTAAAACTATCCCATAATACCCACTGTAAGGACAGGTGCGATTACACTTGCAAATATACAGCTATACGTGAACATACAAGCGATGCGTTAGCCAATGGTTAAAGCACTGTATTTTTTCTTTTTATTCTTATACGCAATTAATAGTTTGCTTTCTGTGCTTTCCGAATGTGGCAGGGTTCAATAACCAGGAAAAATGCGCTGTTTTGATGGGAGGGTAGCGGCTTGTACCATTTGGTATGTCGTGATGAATGCTATATCGCGAACTGAAGACAAGGGCACAGACTGACCAAGACGAGCACTAAAGCTAAGTCCTTGTCGCCGACTTGAGTTATCGACAGCATTCAGCTATCTTGATTTATGGCTACTGTCTACGATATGCGAAAGAGTTGCGCTGTTTTTTTTCCTATCACGTTTTTTACACAATATATTTGCTCTTATGGACAAAAAATGGAAGCTGCTGCTTATACAACACTGGTGTGCTCTTCGTTACAGACCCAGTACTTTTGGATGGTACTCGTGTTCATCACAACGATAGCTGTGGTGAGGGTAAGTACTAAGCAATGCTTCACTACAGCCTGCGTCCGTGGTTCGTTTGTTCTTGTGTTTTGAGTTCATTCGAGAAATACGATGTGGATTCGAAAAGGCAAGCAATGCAGTGACCTAGCATGGCGTATGATTGACATAATATATTCAGTAGTTGGTCGCAAAACTGTATTTGAAACGGGATGTGCGAAAAAAGTTAATCCATGCAAAGTATATTGCCATCTATAGGGTTTAAGTTGCCGATGTCACGATGTCATTATGAGGCGAGCCGCATAGGGGAAATTCAGGTTAAACTTGGTTACACTGGGGATCATTGTCACACTACCAGATTAAGCAGATGGGTATTCTTGTCTATTGCTCGATTGAAATGCAGCCATTGACTTCGCGAGTCGTACCGCATCATGGAAGCATGCACATTTCTTTAGCTTAGTTGCCTGCTAAGCGGGTATACGAAGCATACGTAGTATACGGGGTGCCAAGAATTCGAAAAAAAAAGGAAAGGCTAACCGCAGTTAAAATAAACTTGGGACATACCGTTTACCATCACTGGGTGCTCGATAGAGTATTTTGTAGTTTTATGTTTCACTTATTTAGTTAACTAAGATTACTTAACTCAAACTATCAATTATATCAAAAGTACTTGTGCAATTGCCTTTCACTTGTTTTGTGATTGGAAACGATTGTGTGCGGCGATACTGTTTTTTCGGTAAGTTCGCTCAAGATCGTAAATTGCGAAATAGGCGGAAAGTTATTATTTTTTCATAGTCATTGTCCTCGGTCCAAAAACCCTGCGCCTGATGTAAATTTCATTTAACTTAGCGATGATAATCAGGGCCACGTGTACGTTTTATTTTGACACCCATATATTTTATGAATGAAAGCAATACTTGTACACGCATTCATTGAATCGCTTAAAAAAGGTTTTCAACACAATGGAAGACAATCACATGGACACACATACTTTGTTTTTTTTTCTTCCTTGCCATGGCACTTATTATTTCGGGCTGCAAGGTGGGTCTTCATATATGCATACAATTTCGCAGTATTCATCCTTGAACTTGCTAAAGGGCCAGTAATTACGCTACATGAATCTTGTAGAGGTTTAACGTCCGAAAGCTCCAGACGGTTCTACCGCCTGGGGCTCTTTAACGTGCACTCAATCTACGAACACGAGCCTCAAGCATTTACACCTCCATAGCAAATGCGGCCACCGCGGTCTTCGGGTCAGAGAGCGCATTAACCACTAGAATACCGTGGCGGGTGCTGCAAGAATTCAGCGCAATGGCTTCTCCCCTGCTCCGCTTCCACACATGGTTGCCTTTAGCGGGAGAGGACGTAATTTTTGTTTTGTATAATGCCTCGGATATCGGCCCACCTTTGCAGGAGTAAATCGTTATAACGTGATGACGCCACCATGGAACGTGATAACGCTTTCTTGCATGACCCATTACAATTTCGCGTCTGATGGGGCATCCGATTCTTTCGCCGCATTGAGCATCTACTACACAAAACAATGCAGGTTCTGGTACTGATGTGCTTCTACGTGAGCTACCTGCGTCAGCTGAAGGAGCAAGCGGAGACAACTCCGGTGTTGTCGCACGAGTTGTCTAGCAATTCGGAGGCGGATCCATGTGACCCGTGGCGCTGGTTCCAGTTCAAGAGGCGCTCCTCCAGCAGGTCCAGGTCGCGACAGGCGCCTCAAGATGGTCACCAGAGCCGACGCAGCGGTGCCGAGGCGCGATCGCTGCTTGGCTGGTTCACTCCGATCTCTCGGCGATCCGTGGCTCAGTCGATCGGTGCGTGCTACTATAAGAGCGCAAAGAAAAGTGTATATTTTGCAGAGGAAAAATGTACTTAGCCGGAAGCATTAGCTCTTCATGTTATGCACCCCTATAGCGAACGGTCATTCCTGAGGTTGGGCAAACAATCTGTACGTAGCACCATCTGTTGTCGGAAAAAGTGGCACCTCTGTAGTAAATGAATGAGATATTTAATAGGGGGGAAAATCAATATACGGTGACAGCAGCTTCCCTAAATGGACTTCTGGTGCTGCAAAGCAGAGATCCATTGTATCATACCAGTAAGATTGCAGTATCGCAATACACAGAATGGCTGCCCGGGCCACACTCCTCGATGTCGCTGCGTTTGCGTCCCTGAGTTTGCGCCAGTCGTCGTTTCAAGTTTCTATCGTGCATTTGGCGGAGCCGTCGACGATGTAAGCTGGCTTGCGCTCCCCACAGGTGCACAAGCTTTGAGTTCAGAACAGAGCCGTCCCGCTTCTTCGAGGTATTGCGTGTAGACCACTTGACATTATTAGTAAGATCGGCAGTTCAATCATCGTGATCCTCGATGGTGAACTTGTATCTTATGAATCGAAATACACGCCATTCATTGTGTTCAGTAGTGAATTTCTCTTTTGCAGCTTTTATGTTGAGAGAAAGCAGATAATGGTCGCTTTTTAAATGTAGTTTAGTGTTTACCCACTAATTGAATAAGCGTTTTAATTAATTTTTAAGTCGGCGGTTGCGATGCGACTGACGCTATTCCCAATTCTGGTTGATCGTTCGAGGTGCGTGAGCAGGGTAAGGACCAAGTCTCTAATCGTTTCCCATAGCTTGATGCCCTTGTGGTCACATTTGGAGTAGCCCCATTCAGTATGTTTGGCATTAAAGTCACCCATTATTATCAACTGTGAGTGTCCCGCTAGTGTGCTAATTTGCCTTAGGAGAGTGGCAACGTAGATACTGTATCTCTAGGTGGACTATATTAATTCAAAACGTACATGCTGCTATCTGAGCGATTGTTGGGGAAAAGTTCCGCAAGAGTGTGAGCTATCTCTAGAATGCAGGTCATGTCGGATTGCCGTGAGTTTCCGTAGTACCGGTATGGCAGTTGCCGGTCACTTATCAGGAGTAGTGAATTCGTTGAAGGCAGCATAATTAGCCAGTTGTGCAGAATAGCTGAAAAAGCCGAGTGAGATTTCAACAGCGAAGGGCGCGAGTTTTTTCACTCCCGTCCTTACCCCGATCCTCATTCCGCGCTTTAGCGCGCAGTCCTTTTGAAGGGTCACTCACCGGGTTTGACAATTTTGAGCTGACAAGCGCAATGCGTAGACGATGTGTTCATGATTACGTCTGTTAAAATTTGCAACGCTATGCGCCGCGGAAATGGGTCAAATTTCAAGATGAACACTGCCCTCCATCCCTTCTGCTGGTGCGCGCCCAGAGAATGAGGGCATAATGTGCGCGTATGAATGGCCCTACGTACACGGCAATTCCGTGACGTTGGTCCTCTACGTAGACGACTCTGCGCTGACGTTGCAAACAGTGACACGTGACATGGCGAAAACGATTGCGTAGTTTATATAATTTGTTGCTTAAAAATATTAAGAAAGCTCTACATAAATAATGAGACGCAATAAGGGAATGTGAGTGTCTTTTTAGGGGCGAAGCTTCTTATAGCGGCACCTATTCATCCCTCGTAGCCGTTGCAGTATGTAACAAATATAACATTTTGACCTCCAAGGTGGTGCCGGTGAGAGATTTCTTCTGGGCGTTGTTGAACAATAAAAAGTAGTGGTCAATGTACATGCCAATGGCTGCTAATGGGGAATGAGAGACGGGAGCATTCGGCTTTTAGTTAACGCGCACGCTGCGATCCCCATTAACAGCCGTTGGCATGTACATTGAGCACTATCTGACAATAAAGGGTTGCTCCATTATACTCGCTGGGTGTAACCTCCTTAGTTTTAGAAAGGTTTAGCGAGCGTTGAGCCGCAGTGCCATGAATACAATGAACTAGTATATACCATGAATGAACTCGAGGTGGTTAAAGGTGGGAAGTACATACGAAGCGCAAGCCGTAAGAAAGTAAAAGCCGAATTTTCCTGTCTCTCATTTCCCATTAGCAGCCATTGGCATGTACATTGAGCACTATCTGACAGGAAAAGGTTGCTACGTTATACTCGCTGGGCGTAACCTCCTTGGTTTTAGAAAGGTTTAGCGAGCGTTGGGCCGCAGTGCCATGAATACAGTGAACTAGTATATACCACAAACTCGAGGTGGTTAAAGGTGGGAAGTAGACAAGAAGCGCAAGCCGTAAGAAAGTGTGCGTGTGCCATCTCTCGTTTAGTCCTTGAAATGTCCGCTGGATGGCGGTGCTTCTATATGGGGAATATATGACGAAAAGATGAGAGATGGTGGTACTTAGTGTGTTGAGTAGATGGACGAATGGACACAGAGACAGATGCATGGATGGACGCAGGGGCGGATGCATTGATGAACGCAGGGACGGACGCATGAACAGGTGCACGCACGGATGGGCGGATGGACGCATGGACGGTCAAACAGACGGACGCATGGACGGACGGAAGCAAGAACGAATGAACGGACGAATGCTTCGCCCCACTCTTCATCATTCACTCCGTTGATATGCTGCCAATTTTTTTTTTTGATGCGGGGCTAATGTGTCGGCGTTTCGCATGCGTTCGTGTCCCCGCGGTCAGCGTATCGAAAAGACGACTACCGTGGAACGCTCCTACGCGTTCGCGTACTCATTGTACTGATATATTCTACCGCGTCTAAGCCAGCGTTTCCAAACCACCCAGAAAACCACAAAATAACGCTGGTAAAAAACTCCCAAGCATTTCCCCGAGGGTGAACATTGTTAAGTGCGAATAAACGGGGTGATGGTATGACTGGTATTTATTAATTCGCACTATTATATTTATTAATCACACTATGGCGCCTTTATGGTGTAATGGTTCCTGGGAATCGCAATTTGATCACACGGGGGAGTTTACGTTAACTCACTGGCGAATGCCAACGGATTTTAACTTTACTCCCCCTCATGACCCGCTCTCGACGGGAGACTGAGAGAGAAGGCGGGCGCGCGAGAGAGAGGGGTGCGCGCGCAGCTGCAGCGAGCGAGGAGAGCGGAGGAGCGAGCGAAGGGGGAGGGGGTATAAGGCGCGTTACTGACACCGATATCAGCGTCGCGTCCGTGGATTATTCGGTAGAGCGTCTGCCTGCGGCCCGCCAAGTCCTCTTTCTTTTAAAGATAGAGAGAAGACTGCGGACGACGCCGACGGCGGTAGATAGTTTGGGGCCGCTTATAAAGTGTATTCACACTTAAAAAAAAAGCGCCCGCGTGCACGGTGGTTGGGCTTGCTCGCGCACGTCATGCGCACGTGACCTTTTGGTCGGATGCCGGAGATGGTGGGAAAGAGATTTGGCTTGCGAAGGCTACGCGGAGGAGCGGCAAGGGTTTCAAGCTCGCCTCCGCATCCTCTCATCCTCGTTTCGTGCCGCTTCAGAAAAACCCGTTTTCTCCGCTCGTGAGGAACCGATTAAAAAATATTGTGGCAAAATATTCCTCTTTTAGGATGACTGCCAGTTGGGCGTGTTGTTAAAGGTTCATGATGAAACAAGCGCAAAAATACACACACTCAGAGAGGACACAGACAAGCGCTTACGATCAACTGAAAATTTTATTTCGAAGCGAACACTAATAAATACATCACACGCATTTACGTCATTCCCGACTTCCCCTGTCATCATCAACGTGGTATAACAAAATATGCACGCGCCCACAACCGGAAACAAACACGTCTCAAGAAGTAAGAAAAGAAAATGTAAAAAAAACAAAAATAAAAAAACAAACAAAAAACGTAACACAGAAAAACACTGGGTTATGTGACGTCCGAAAAAGCATATTCCGCATCTGTTAGTAGAACTGACGCTTGGCTGACGCAACTGTCCCCTCCTTTCCTTATTCTATACGCTTCCAATTTATCTCTCGTCGTCCGCTTGTTGTGCCTGTCAATTATTCGTGTGTCGGAAAATTTCGGTTGGCAGGTGCACTCCTTGCAGTGCATCGCTAAGTGTGAGTAAGGGGCCCCTTTAAGTGAACTCTCATGTTCACGAAGGCGCACATTTATGCACCGACCCGTCTGACCAACGTATTCCTTTCCACATGTGAAAGGAGTTCCGTATACAACATCTTTTTTGCACTCAACGTACCTCCTGCCATGCTTTATGCTACATCTGTTCAATTCTCCAGTTCCTTCCTTGTTGACTAGCCTTTCTACTGCTGAACAAATCTTTGATAATTTGTTTTCAACTGAAAAAACAACCCGCACGCCATACCTTAATGCAACTTTTTTCAACCTATGAGAAATATTGTGCAGATACGGGATGACCAATGTCCGCTCTCTTTCACTCTCAACTTGTCTCCTCTCTTCACCTGTGCCAATGATTGCATTTTTTACTTCCCGACGATTCTTCTCACATGCCAAAAGGATACATTCATCCTGGTAACCAGCTCCCCTCAAGCGCTTGATCTGCGCGGAAAAACTCTCATTCATTGAGTGTACGCACGATTTCATGAGGGCAGCTTTGATGCAAGAAGTTGCAATCCCATTCTTTACTATCTTCGAATCTGCCGAATGGTAACTCAGCAATGGTTTTTCCGACAACGTGATATAACAAAATATGCCCGCGCCCACAACCGGAAACAAACACGTGTCAAGAACTAAAAAAGAAAATAAAAAAAACAAAAAAACGCTTTTTTGGACGTCACATAACCCAGTGTTTTTCTGTGTTACGTTTTTGTTTCTATGTTTGTTTTTCACATTTTCTTTTTTTAGTTCTTGACACATGTTTGTTTCCGGTTGTGGGCGCGTGCATATTTTGTTATAACACGTTGTTGATGATGACAGGGGAAGTCGGGAATGACGTACATGCGTGTGATGTATTTATTAGTGTTCGCTTCGAAATAAAATTTTCAGTTGATAGTAAGCGCTTGTCTGTGTCCTCTTTGAGTGTGTGTATTTTTGCGCTTGTTTCATCATGAAAACGTTCCTCATCGGACACCCAACAACTTTCACAGTCTTACTAAAATTTTGTATGGTGCCTGGTGAGTGGCCTTTTAAGGGCTACAAATGGTGCCTCAGAGAGGCAACCGGAAGAAAACACCGCAGCAAGACGTGGTCGTGGCAGCCTCGGCATCATCATCGGTGCCAACCCAGCAGCAGCAGGCACAATCCAAGCTGGCACGTTTGAAGAAAACCTAGCCACAGAAGGCCAGCAATCATCACTCTGCCACCCTCTCCCCGACTTCAAGCGAAGCGAAGGGGCCAAACCGGAGGTTTCTCGTCTCCTGCTACGGTCGTTGCTTCCTGCAAGAGATACCCCCCTGTCAGCAACACCTCCTCATCTCGTCTTTCAACCGCCGCGACCACCGAGCAAACAGCGCCCGCCCCTGGTGTGCGCGTGCCCCCAAGCATGTCTCCGCACCCCGATGGTCACCACGTCGTTGGCGACCTTTCACCGAGTGACTGTGCGGCCACCATCATCTTTCGGCCCGGCGGGAAGAAGGCCCACTTCCTGGCTGCATCGAGGGATGCCGCCTTCCTCTGGGGATTCCCAGCCACCCAGCGTGTGCGGATGAATTTCCAGCGCAACCTGGTTTCAGTCGACACTCACCCTTCCGCCGATCGGACCACGCTACTCCAGGTCGGGACGATCTGCGAGACCAATGTTCGGGCCAAACAACTGGACCTGAACACCTGCGTTGGCGTGGTTTTTGGAGTGGACCCAACAATGTCCTTCAAGGACCTCACCGCCAACATTGCGTCACCTGGGCCACTCGTGTCTGGTGTCCGCAGAGCCTAACCCTCATCTGCCTAACCCTCATCTTCGCTGGAACCACCGTCCCCCCGGGTACACTGCTTTATAAGCAAAGACGCGCTGTTCGTCCTCACTAACCCCGGGCCCTGCAGTGCTCCCATTGCGGCCTCTTCGGGCACGCAACCGCCACCTGCTCGCAAGACGGATGGGGCCTGCGCTGCGACATCAAGCACACTGCAGGATCGTGTGCAGCGCACCCTCGCTGCATAAACTGTCGCAGGAAACATCCCACAATCGAGCTGCACTGCCCATTCTGGCAACTCCAGTGCAAGGCCGCGGTCATCATGGCCTCAACTTACGGCTCCGTGACTCGCCGCCAAGCCTTAGAACACGCTAGCACTCCTGGCAGCAACGCCACCTTTAAGAGATGCTTCTTCCGAGATGCGCTCGCCGGTACCGGCGGCACGATCTCGCAGGCCGCCTCTCATCCAACAACGAGTGCGCCCATCATTCCCACTATAACGACGACAGCCTCGCCCTCATTCACATCTCAGCCGGCCCCTGCCGTCGTCACTAAGCGTTCCACGGTGACGCAGACACCACGCGCTTTTTCGCAACCGCCGGTTCCCGCCGCCGTCCCCAGGAGCACGACGACGACTGAGCCCGCTTCCTCGTCCTCGCTGGATCTTGACTCGATCGTGATTGGTCTTGCTTCGGGATTTTGTAAGGCGACCGAGACCCTCCCAGTTGGCTTTCACGAGCGCGAGTTCTACGTTGTCTCCCTGCTCGCCTTCCAGTCCATGGCTCATCCGTTGGACCTCTCAAGCGGTGCTACCTACGGACACTCTGAGTTTGGACATCCCCTTCTTATTCTTGCCAGTGTTAAAACGTGCACATCACTGTACCCGCGGGGGAATGGATTCTGAAATGAAGAGAAAAGTGAGCCCTGTAACTGTCTTTCAGGGGGAGGACGCATCAACAGTAGCTTAAGAGGGATGGGGGTAAGGAGAAATTAAAAGGATAGGGAGGAGTATAGAGATAGAAAGAGGAGCAGGAGAAAGAGATGCGCAGGGTCAGCCACATACGGAAGTAAGGAGAAGATGGGAAAGATGGACACAGTCGCAGGGGACCGAGGACGAGGCACCACTCGGCGAGAGCTCTTGTCGGCGTCAGGAGATGGCTTAGGGCGAGCCAGTCGGCCAGTGCTGTACTGCCGTCGGTGATCGCGGGGGCACACCGGTCGGCACGAACTCCAGTGAGCGAGCCTTCTCGATGGTCTTCTCTGTCGACTGCGTGTGGCTTGCTGGTGTTCTCGCGCGCATACATGAGGCAGATCGAATGCGTTTTTTTCCTCCTCTACTCTTCTCTTACCATTTTCGATTGTCTCTTTAATTCCCGTTCCCCCATCCCCTGTGCAGTGCTGTGGAGGTGTCCTCCATAGAGAGACAGTAACGGCAGCACACTTACTTCTTCCCTTCTTCTTTCAAGAACCACTACGTGCAGGATAGCTTGTCTCCTGTAATGAATTTGTCTCAGGGGACTGGTCAGTGTTTTGGAGGTGAAATTGCAAAGATACTTCTACTGTGAGAAGACCTTGCTAGTCACGTTGACCATCTTTTCGTGAATATGGCGCTGCTCTTAGCAATTGATTCGAGGGAATTTCGGGGCTTTTGTTAGCAGTCCTTAACAAAGGACTGCGTAGGAGTCGAGGACAGAACAATTGATGTCGGGGATGTGATTACGTATGTCGCCGCTGCACTATCTGTCCGAGCGAGAGGCGAACCTAAGCAAGCTGTACTGATCCGCAGGTCGAGGGATCGAATCCCTGTTTCGACGGCTGCATTTTTGGTGGAAGTAAAAATGTTTCACAGGCCCGTGTGCTCAAATTCGGGTGCTCTTTAAAGAACCCCAGGTGGTCGAAATTTCCGGAGCCTTCTTCTACGGCGTCTCTGATAATCATATGGTGGTTTCGGTACACTAAACTCCACATATAAATCAACCTAAGTGAGCTGTAAGGTTAGCGAGAGCCATACCAAAGACAGCGGGTGGCTGTTGGTTTTAAGCTGTTTGCTCCCTTGACGTTTTGTCGAATAAAGAATAAAAATCGTTGGGCAGGGGACGTGCGCCTCCGGCAAGAAACTGTGTAGCTTGACCGGCAATGTTTTGCGCGCTTCTTCACAAGGATCAACAGACTGTTCTCAGCGTTGTACGTACGTGTTGGGTCCTCACCGTTAAGCTTGCCTTGAAAAGATTAACAGATTTGCTCATTGAAGATGCCACACTTTCTTAACACCGGCGTTTCTTTGAGGTAGGCTAGATCATCTGCCGAATTGGCTATCTGTCAGCCTTTCGGTGTACAACATTTCAAATGTTTGGCTATTGCTTTCATTGCTCCACTTTTGCGGGGAAGTGTCCCCTTTGTTTTCGTTTTCAGCTGCACTTCAGACATGCTGCCGTATGTTCGCCGATATGTCGATGCGTGTTTGTTTTCTTTTTTTTGTCGTGCCTTAATAACTACACTGATTAGGACTGCATCACTGGTCACCCTGCAGAGCGCAGCATCGGTCCCGAACGCCAGCGTGTCTCCGGGCGAGCCAAATCGCTAAGCCGTGGCGGCGTTGGCACCGGCGGTGCCACGTCTGTGCCCGGTGGGGTGATGCAGCCGGCCAACCTGTATGACCCGGCGGAGCTACGCGACCTGTCCAGTCAAGAGGACCCGCACGTGCAGGTAGTGTTGCCTCGCAATTGCGAAAGATCATTGGCCCGGAGAAAGCGGCTCTAGTTCAATCAATCAATCAATCAATCAATCAATCAATCAATCAATCAATCAATCAATCAATCAATCAATCAATCAATCAATCAATCAATCAATCAATCAATCAATTTTTCTATTTTCGCTGCTATATTAAATAGATAAGTACGAAACCTAAGAAAGAAGCTACATTTAGGTAGTTTGGCAAATCCCTGTCCATCGGTACATAAGCAGCGGCTACAGCATGATTTGTAACGTATTTTTTATATACATTACATGGCTATTGTATATATACATATGAGAAAATACATAAACACACAATGCCATCAGATATGGGTACTTACGAAAAATATTGCAATAGCTTCTTTTCACCCCATATGAGAGTTTCCATGTCAAATAAACAAATAGGCCAAGGCAGCTTTTGTCAGTCGTGGGCATGGGACAATATCTGTTTTGTTTCTGTTGCCAAAAATCATGGCATAAAAAACAAAAGTTAAAATGTAATCACAGGGGCTCGTTGTTGTGACGTCGGTAGTTCGAGGCATCAACTTGTATACATAAGGTGTACATGCTGATAGCGGTGTAAGTGTACTTTAACTTAAAATACATGCTTATACTAAATGTTTATTAATTTAAAAAACTGGGAGCGTCACTGCGCATATCTGAAGGTAGTGGTTAAATAAATTATGCACGAAAGTATAAAACAAGACGTTAAAGATGGTATCAATAATGATAATTTGTTTGAAGGCGTCGAAACTCAGTAAAATACTGCCATTACTGCATTTTGCTTGTAGGTGGAATCGTGCAAGACTAGAGTTATACGCAGCAGCGTAGCACTAGTGCGGGCTGTTTGTACATTCCACTGTCGTTGCGTCTTTCTCTATCGCCACAAGTATACGGTCCCGGAACACTGCACATCCCCCTCAATTTCAACACTTTTAAAAGTTATTGTGTACAACGCTACATTAGTTGAAAGAAGAAAGTCTAATTGGAAGATGGTGTTTATCCGAGTGACCTCCATTTATGTATCTTCTATGCGTCGTTCCTTCATTCGTTCCTTTAAATCTTGTGGCTCAATCATTGGTAGTCATAATCTCAGGCGTACGCAGCTCTCCTCATCAGGAGGAGACCTAGTTCTACCTCAGCTCTCTCCTTCCATTGGTTGAAAATTTGAAGTTTTGAAATTTGAAACTTCAAAGTTATTTCCGCATAATCAAGCATACATAAACACTCATAGACACATGTAAACTATCGGTTTAATAAAAAAAAAAGCTTCGCTACGGTAGCAAAAATGAAATGAATCGATGATGGGGTTAGCGCAGTGATTTACTTTTGGCCCCGAATTTCAAGGTTTTAAGGGGTGAGAAGTAAACAATTCTTGCAATGCAGCTTCAACGTTCTCGCACGTCATCGCCCTTCTCCATCTCCCCCCCCCCCCAAAAAAAAAAAAACTTGCATGGCGTTACCCGTGCAGACTTACGCTGGAGGCATAGGTCCAACCATGGTGTGGTCTGACTGTGTACTTGTATCACGGCCGGACTAGACTGCACTTGCGCTATAAAGACGCGCGTGCAGCTGCTGACTAGCCCGGCCGTGCTTGCATGCATATAGTTCTCTAAATATGCACTAGAGGAAACTCCGACGCTAGTTTCTAAGGAAGCTGCACTGCACGACGCTTCAGCGAGCATGGGAATGATGGGTAGTACACGGATTTGTCTAACGTTCGTACTTTCGGCTCTGGTGGGCATCAAGTGGCTTGAAGTTGCTTTGTAACGAAACGAAAGTCTGGAAATGATCAGGAATGGAACTTCATTAACCTTTTAGGCTCACCGATTAAAATTGGTTCACCAAGTTTATAACCATCTTTTCGTTCATTCGAAACAAAGCCAAAACACAGCAATAAACGAAGCTACAAGTGCGTTCGAGGCCCGCAAGCACGAAGACTAGGCAAATTCGTGTACTACCCATGATTCTCATGGTCGCTGAACCATCGCAGTGCCGGAGTCTTCTCTAGTTAATTTTAGGAAACTTTATGCTTGTACATGGCGCCATCCCTGCAAAATAGGGGGGGGGGGGCGCCCCTCCTCTCTTCTATCTGCCCCTGCTCTGCCGTTGCCTGTGGCATTGCCATGTATATATATTTCGATACGTTGACGTCTCCGTCTTTGGTCAAAGCTTTCTTCCTCCCGTGGCGGCCACAGACAGGCTACCCCCTGCACGTGGTGCCCAACCGGGAGCGCATCTCCTACATCTGGCACCAGGCATCGGCGAAAAACGTGCCTCCGGAGCCGGGAAGCATTCGGCCGAATCGGCTCGCCTCGATTTCCAGTTTCGAGGCGATGCAGCTCGAACAGCTGGGAGGCGTCTTGGGCCGGCCGAAGTTAAGGTACTTTGGAGACACTGCCCGCTACGAAGATGCGGACGATGTTACTTCCGAAGAACCTCCAGTCGCCGATGTTAACCGCCGTACCGTGACCCCCGCTGCCGAGAACCCACCGAAACCGGGTAATTGGCTTCTTTTCTCACCCACAGTGATGATTATTCGTATTTCCATGAAGCGTTGCAACGTTAATTTATTCTGGTGTGTCTGTGCTCAAAGAATGAAACGCTTCAACACGGAGCTTGGAGGGACTCATACTTTCTTTTCTACCTCCCTCAGTTGATTTCATACCGGCGTAATATTAGCCTGTACACCTACGCCAGAGACCTAGTCACCCTGACGATGTCATTCGTAGAGAAGTGATGGGATTATATTGAAAAATTGCGCGACCGCTTGATATACTTGTATTTTTGATGTCGCGTTTAAACCGATGAATACTGTATGTTTTAGCGAGGTTCTGTCGCACACGTGGTCATGTTTAAGTGTGAAGCAGCGGGTGCAGACAAGGCACAAAAAGAACTGAAATACAGGAGAACCACTGTCCTGGAAATTCCTGTTTATAATTGAAAAAAATATTATGCATACACGATTCCCCGAGTGACAATGCTTTTAAAGTTATAATAGTTTTTGATTATCTTCCAAAAAGTTGCTACGGCAGTGGTTGTCCTGCCGTCCTGTCGTGCCCTGTCCTTTTGTGCCTTGTCTCCGTGTGCTGCTTCACAAGTAAACATGAACTATCACCAACTCGTCCAACTTTGAACTCTGCTGAGCACGCCTAGTGCTTGGTTAAAAAAAACATACAACTAAAAGCAAGCGCTGTTGGGAACAGGTTAGTCAAACCTTGCCAGGTTAGTCAAATCGGAGTTCGCAAGCGGAGCCCGAAGTCACCGCTTTCTTTTCATGCAGAGGCCCGCACATTCTCTCTTTAGGGCCGCCATATAACATATTTTTCGTCACGCAAGACATTGGTACTATTGGCTGATAGATACATTAAGAGCGGTGTCTGGATCACATGCTCTTCATGCCCTGGATTACCGCCACGTGTCCGGTGTCGCGCTCTATAGTGAGCTAAAATGACTTAGCGCGCACTGGAATAACTACAGGAGAAGACGATCGCATTTCATGACATGCGCTCACTGTCATGTCACGCGCTTGATTTACCTTCTTTCCCCTTTGTGATCACTTTGTGGCACTAGTTTAGACAATTTTTTTCCGAAAGGATTCAACCGTCTTTTGTATGTCTGCGTACGTGCTTTTGTATGCGGGCGTGTATACATACCTGAAAAGAGAAAAAAATCTTGAGTAGTGATAGTTTGCACCCCCCACACCCTGCTTCCCCAGTGCTACACCAATGTTACCCGAGTGGCTTCCATCACGCCCATCGGGACGAAAGAAGAGGCAAGGCGCATAAAACGGGCGACCTTCACTCGTTCCTAACAGATTGTTAAAATTTTGTGATCTGAGACACATTCGCTACGTTCCTACCAGTAATGTCAACATGTCAACATCGTCAAGTTCCTCCGTTACAAGGTAGAGCAAAATTGAAACCAGTCGGAAAGAGTTTGGAAGTCTCGTGGGCCAATCAGGGAAGGTAAGGCGGTGATACTGAGCAGATAACGTTATATGACAATGGCTATAGAATGACGCCCTCGTGACGTTATGGACTGGCGCGAACCCTGCAATTGTGAGGATGTCAATTTAGCCCCGAGCAACGCAGAAGGTTACTTTCGTTCACCTCAATTTTTTCGCACTTGTCGTAATTGGTACAATATGCTTAAAAAGTACAAGGAACGCCCCTCAAACTTTGCTGGGAATCTTTGTCAGTTGGCTTGATTGCATTATGTCAAACATTGTGCTAAAGAAAGACACGGGCTCCTGAATGTATTCTCCTTCTTTCGGTTTGCCTGCTTCATGTCATTCATCGGCATTCTGTGGGAATCCTCCCTATGTCGTCGAGTCTGCCCTTGCCCCTTCGCCAAGGCTTACGTGAGTGGAAGCCTGGGCTAGTGGGTGTGTGGTCATATTGGCAAGTTGTTTTAGTGCGTGGACATAGGAAAAAACAAAGGCAGACTAGACAGAAAGAGTGCTGACTTCCTGCTGACTTCATTTCACAGAGTGAAAAAAATGTATGTGTTGAAAAGGACCATAAAAACCGAAAAAAGATAAAATTAATCGAGGACCCGTCACACGAGTTTCAATAGACAGATTAATTAGGCTTGCCTATCTTTGTGTTTTGTATAAACCTTGTCGACACATATATTTTGCCGCTCTGCCAAATTAAAGTTGGAAGTCGGCGCTCTTTCTGTCTACGTAATCATTTTTTCCCTATGTTCGCGTGCTGTAAGAGGCATGCAAGCATATGCCTTGCATGTGCCCTCCGTTGTGCCTGGAATCTTCCCTGCGTCGGTCTCAGGACGTGGGCCTCTATTCGAAAAGCGAGCAATTAGAGAGAAATATCTCAATCATATACCTTATCTCCCTGTGGATGCGCCACACACAACTGCAAACTTTGGGTGAGATTTTCACCGCTCCATTTTCCGCCAAACAAATGGGCTTCCCCACAAAGCTCAACGTGTGTTTCAGCGCCCTTCTAAACTTATCATGCGTTACGCGAAGGTGAAATACATTAAACAGAAATCTTTCTTTGAAGGGATTACTTCAAGACGCCCGCCCATTTCTATTATTGCAGTGACCGAGAAAGCCAGCCCAACCGAGACTTCAACGACAACACGGACGCGAGCTGTCCCATACAATTACTCGAGGCGGTTCTCACTGCCGTCTGACGGCTTCGAAACGAGCAGTGGCCCCGAACAGGATGACAAGTGGGGCCGCCTCAATCTTAAAGGAAAGATGATGTCCCTGCTCAGCGGATGGCACGATGGTGTGCAGCCAGAGTCCACAAATTGCACGGCCACGCCATCTTTCCATTGCGAGGCGCCCGCGGTAGCGAACAAACCTGGCATTCTCGAACCGAGACGAGTCAGCTTCGGCGCCACTGTCGCAGGAGGCGCCACTGCACCATGCTCGATTGGGACGACTGAACCTGAGGTCCCGGCTGAACCACAATGTCGTCCCTTGCCTGCGCAAGAAGTCTGCCGTTCGGATCGGACTGCCGACGACGCTGGAAGACTCAGACACGATGACGAAAGGCTGTCAGCGGGTACAACCAGTGTCGTAACGCCCATGAACAGTGGTAGCTCGGGTGCGGAACAATGTAGCACCACTGATTCCCAGTGGAGAAAGGCAGGGCGAGCAGCGCTGCCCATCAGTAGTACGCTAACACAGACTATACAGATGGGCTGGCATTCGGGCTCGTTCGTGTGCTCGCCGGCCAAAGTGGCGACTCGAGACAGTGGGCAGCAGACTGATCCATAGGAGCTGCCTTGATATAAATATTAATAGATAATGTGATACATACCGTAAATACGGTAGATTGAAAATCTCAGTGTTGTGTGGTGTTGATCAGGTGATATGTTGTGGCAGTGGATCGAACTCTTTACGCCAGAAAGGGGGCGACTGCCTTATCCAGGTGGCCATGGGTTTGTGCTAGTAACCTGTGGTCCTGCGCACCAGCCGCAGCTCATCTAAGGTCCGTTGAGAGACCCCACCGTAGTTGGTGTCATATATAAATGGGTGGTGTCCCCTGTAAAAGCTGCACGGTGCACATTCTCGCACTCGTGCTTCCCCACCTTACACGTGTTTGGCGGCAGGCACGGTCTGTTAGCGTATTTTGGAACGAGCTTGATGAAGGAAAAGACACAGTGACGCACACAAAGGACCACAAATGGAAGCGCCTCACTGCGGCCTTGTCTTCATCAAGCGTGTGCAAACATTTAGGATGCTATTCCAACCAGACCAAGGAAACATCCTGCTGAAGTACGTCGCTCTTGCGGTCTAAATTTGAAGGCGTAATTATAGAAAGTTCGTGAAGGCAGTGTCCTTGCACGTTGTTTAAAAGGTGATCGTGGTACTCCTGTATAGAGAAGGTACGCTATGGTACGAAGAACTTCATTTAAAGATCCGGAGAAGTGCCACCTCTTAAGGCGACACGGCGGGCCGCTCCCACGTGGGGACAGTTAGACCCAGCCTAACCACCGCACCGCAGGCTCTCTGGACAGCTCAATATTGATGCCAATATTCCGAGCTCCCGAGAGCCGAGCTCCATTTTCTTCTCTGCACGTAACATCTGCACGTAACAAGGGGCACCGCCAAAGAATGCGTTCTAAATCGCACGTGTCCCCGCAGCGAGGGCACTGCGAGCTGAAATCACTTTGGAATAGACAGTGCATGGAAGCAAAATTCGGATAATAATTAGTTTGTAGCATCCTAAGGGTTATCTGTGGTCTCGTGAGCTCTTAGTGTGGTGGAGAAAATACTTCTTCCCCGATTGAAGTGCTTTGTGAATTCATTAAATGTGAATAAAGTGTCTCGAAACTCTTGAACCCTGTATTGCGGCAAGGCCTCTCCTCCAGCGCGGAGAGTTATTACGCGCGCTTGGGCAACACCCTCTAGAAAATAGAAAGGTCTTAACTCTCTTTGCGTGACGTCACACGATTGGGCGGACTGAAAAAAAAAGCTATGGAGCGCTGTTCAAGAGAGTTTGTCTGGCTGGTGCACTGCGTGTAAATTTTTTTTCTGCAATAACAAGCGTGCATGTATCTAAAAAAATTACACCAGAAAACTGTAGCAGCAGAACATTTATTTGCGAAGTCCAGTTTTTTTTGTATGTACTCGTTTTCAATTACAAGCAACGCATGCAATTATTTGGCCTCGAAAGTTGTGGCTTTCCCCTTTTTTATCAGCAGCGTCGAGAAGTTGGTCGTTCAGCTTCCAACAAAAGTTGTTTAGCAGAATGTTGGTGTTGCATCGCATGATGTGTATAAATTAAGCACTACACTAATTCAAGTGTCTGACTATTCTTACACATAATGAAGTTAGACTGATTTTCACTAGCCAGCAATCGTAGCGTCGTTTTCGTTATGACCTGGCGTCGTTCAGGCATCATAAGCAGGACTGGCTCTGCAGCGAGCTGCTCTACTACAACGTCATCATCATCATCATCATCATCATCATCATCATCATCATCATCATCATCAGCCTGACTACGTCTACTGCAGGGCAAAAAGCCTCTCCCATGTTCTGCCAATTAACCCGGTCCTGAGCTTGCTGCTGCCAATTTATAACCGCCAACTTCTTAATCTCATCTGCCCACCCAACCTTCTATCTGCCCACCCAATCCGCTTCGCTTCTCTGGGAATCCAGTTAGTTACCCTTAATGACCAGCGGTTATCCTGTCTACGTGCTACATGCCCAGCGTATGTCCATTTCTTCTTCTTTATTTCAACTATGATATCCTTAACCCCCGTTTGTCCCCTAATCCACTCTGCTCTCTTCTTGTCTCATAAGGTTACACCTACCATTTTTCTTTCCATTGCTCGCTGCGTCGTCCTCAATTTAAGCTGAACCCTCTTTGTAAGTCTCCAACAACTACAACGTAGCTGTGAGCAACTGCTTTAAGTGCGAACATTGATGGAGAAACCAAACATCTTTGGTCCAGCTGCTTCGCGAGACCAGAATGCTTGTTTGTGGTAGAGACTGTGATCTTTCTGTCAATGGTCAACGAGTACATGCATTGCTCATACTGCATGACCTGCAACGTAGACGAGGACTGGGAGGACGTCCTCTATCTTCGTAAGAGCCTGGCTGGTAACGACATTGCTGTGGGAAGCGATGCCATGGTCTTGATTTCGGACACATTGCAAGTATACTGGTCAGGGGAAACTGTAGGGAAGGTGCTCTGCAGGCGCAGCGTGTTTCCGATTTCGTATATATTCCTGATAGAAATCTAATATTGCGCACCTGATAGCTGCCTATACTTTTTAAATCGATCTTCAAGGCAGTCTGTCTGAATCTTCGCAAAAAAAAAGGACATACGGCACTCCAAGCTCCTCGAAGCTGTACCTAGCAAGCTCAATGAGCACATAGGTAGTGTCGAGAGCAGCGCGAGTCTCCTTTGTCAGAGTACCATTGTCAAAACCTTTGTTTTTGTTCTCATCTATCCACCTCAGAAACATGTGCAAGAAGTCATTTTCAGATCGTTATCAATAAAAAGCACTGGTTATTGGAAGTGATCTCTAAGCCTTTCTCCCTTCCATAGAGTTTTGGCGTTTACTATTTTCCACCACTTGAATATGATCTCAGTCAATGTAGCCGTGGCCTTGACAGAGAACAAGTGATTTGCTTCAAGAGCTCGTAACGCCTCTGGTAAATAATCACTGAAGATTTGTAAAGCAAGCTTTACGCCCTGTCTTTCAATATTCGAAGGGTAGAGGGCTTTTCTTGACAGCCCATAGCCATACTTCAAATGATTGCCACACTCTTTGCTGTGAAGGTCCCCGATTGTTGCAAACGACACTGTTTGCATTCGCTCTGATTCTGGCGTGTCTCCTTGGAATGATCTCCGGGAAGTAGAAGCAAATTTGGTGACTCTTCTGATATCCAGTTATTTCGTATGCATTTTAAAATGTGCACTGGGTTTATAACGAAGAACGGCGGCCTTGAAGGGTCTGATAGATGTTGGTACACAATTCTATTACGCGGAGGTGATTTGAAAAGTGACATCGCTTTTCTGTTCACATAATTGCTGTCGCTGGCGACGCACATAACCTGTACCCAATTTTTCCAGCCCACAATTCACGTATTTAAGCGTCTTTTGCAGGAACTCCGCTTCTACTTGGTGCACCGACACAATGTGCGCAACTTCTTTGAATTTACAGGTCAGGCTGCTCTCCATAAAAATGAGCACACAGTCAGCAGCTTCATTTACATTGAGTGCAGCGCTGGTGATATTGCCTTCTTTGTAGTTAAAGTAAGGTTTCATACGCATTTCATCAACTATAAAAGTGACAAAGTGCTGGTTATCTTTCAGGTAAGAAATTCTTGTCACGTAGCTGAGGAATGTTTCACTCTGATGCTCTTGATGAGGACTCATACATAAGACGAGCACATTGATAATATTGTCTTAGGATGCAGCCAGGTGATACTTCTTATAATAACATAATAAATCAGCGTAGTAGCGCCTGCGCTGTTTTTTCGATAGGCGCAAGGTGACTTGCTCTTTCAGAAATCGAATACAGGTGGCTTCGTATTCTGCTTAGGACGTGCAAAGCTGATCAAGCATGGTGGTGGTGGTGGTGGTGGTGTTGGTGGTGTTGCAGCAGGCGGGGTTAGCCTGGCCTGCATGGCCGGCAATTGTTCCGCCTGAGCATCTTCTGAATTTAGAAATTGTCACCACGTGCCAGACAGCCCAGTGTCTCGCAGGAAGACCAACAAAATTCGTTGCACGTTCCTCCTAGTTGCCGCGGGTCTTTCAGGAAAAATGACGTCATCAACTGTCCGGTGCCTATGACAGCCTTTTCGCAAGGTGCGGATCATCGCTGCTCTTTGCACATCAAACTGTGGGCAAAGCCAAATGAAATGTTCAATATCTCCGATGTCACCACAGAAGGCACAGAACGGGGAAGCGTATCTCCCAGTCTTGAATGACCAGGCCGGGGTGTATGCGGAGCCGGCTCTTATGCGGTACAAAAGCGTCGCTTGTTCACGAGAAAGTTCATGAATTACACATGCTTGGTGTGGAAACTTGTAGATCGCCTTGAATTGATTGCGTATCACATCTTTGTTGTTCTGGTAAGTCTTGGGAGTTCTTACTTTTGGAGCAGATGTACGTGCTTCGCATGCAAGGGCATCAGCCTCTTCATTGCCTTCAATGCCAACGTGGGATGGGATCCACTAGAACTTTATATTAAAACTCTAGCCATTTAGGTGTTTAATTAGCGCCAGAGATTGCCTGCTGAACTTTTCTTGAGGTAGGCCAGGATGCAGCCTTTGTAGCGCCGATTTGGAGTCCGTCAGCACTACAGCATCTCGTGCAGAAGAGGATTGAAATTTTCGCAAAGCCGCCATGATTGCAGGGCTTTCTACCGTTGTGGACGAAACCACGCGATCCAGGCGGCTTGACCATGACCCGCCAAGGCAGGGTATGCAGAAAGCCGCTGCGCAGCTATCCATTTGTGTGCACACTGATCCGTCGTTGTACATTTGTAGGTGGCAACGGTACATGGTGGTCAAGTGGTCCAGCGCAAGAAATTTTGCTTCCACGGCGGGAATGGTGCACTTCGCTGGTAGATTGGGTACGCTGAAGTTACACGCAACATCCACAAAAGACCATGGTGGGTCGATAGGGCGCTGTTTAGGCAGTTTCAAGCCTAAATATCGAAATGTGTTTAGTGCCGCGTTGAAATGTGAGCCAGTTCTTGCTCTTAGCCGCCGGAGAAGCGCCGTGCTTGCGAAGGACTCGCCCAGTCTTGACAGCTGCTTCAATAAGGCCTGAGATGCCAAAAGGTGGAGCGGAAGAGACTCGGCTTCATTGGTGACCTTCGTGTTTGAAGCCACCTGAGGAACTCCCATCGCCAAGCGAAGACCCTTTCTGTGCACTGCCTCTAGGCATTCGAACTGGCTCGGTGATGGTGATATCAGGGGCAGCTGATAAAGAAGGCGGCTTGGTGTAAGCGCATCATTCAATTTAAGCATGGACATAGGATTGTTGACCTAACGGACCCCTGCCATGCGACGAAGAGCGTTGATCCTTTTCATTGATGCAGTAACAATACCATCAACCGCACGTCGCCATAATAGCTTTTTGTGGATGGTAATGCCCAGGAAACGGACACTTGTTGCACAACGAATTCAGTGGCCTCGAATATTCAGCGACAGACGTGTTGACTTCCGTCGCGCTCCTGGGAAGAGCATGAAGGCCGATTTTCTTGCTGATAAAGATAAGCCAAGTGTCAACAAGTGACGCTCAATGATTGAAATAGCACTGCGTGCTATCCGGGCCAAACGTTTGTGCTGGTACCCTGAGATCCAAATGCAGATGTCATCGGCGTGAATGGATATTTTAGCTGCTTTCAGAGCTAAGTGCAGAGTGTCAGGAAGGCTGGCCATGGCAGCGTTAAAAAGCAAGGGAGATAGAACACTTCCTTGTGGGACGCCGAGGGAAACGCGTCTCTCTTCGCTCGTTACATTTCCAAGCTTAACACGGACACAGCGGTCTCTGAGAAATTCAAGTACGAACCGAAGAGCATTCCCCGACACACCCATGGCTTGGAGCCCGTTCACGATGCCTGCCTGAAGCACACAATCATATGCCTTGGCAACGTCCATGAAGACGGCGAGTGTCGAGATTCCGCTGACGTGGTGGTGCTCGATGTAGCCTAATAGGTCCAAATCACTGTCCTGGGCACTCAGTCGTGGGCGAAATCCGGTCATACACAATTGCCATCGTCTTCCTTGTTCAAGGTATCAAGTTAATCTTGTATATATTAATCTTTCCATCAACTTAGATACGCATGATGTAAGAGATACCGGTCGATATGATGCTAGGCTCGCAAGACCTTTTCCGGATTTTAGGACTGGCACCACCCATGCTGTCTACCAAACATATGGGATTTATACCTTGCTCCAGACATGAGTAAATATGTCCAAAAGGGCCCCTGTTCGCTCATATGGCAGATTTCTCAGCATTTGATTGCTGATCAAATCGGGACCCATGGCACAGCGTCTTTTTAATTTGTTAAGTGCCATATCCAGCTCTCGAAAGGTGAATGGCGTATCCATCGTGTGAAAAAACTGGGGTGACAGAGGAATCGCCACTCTTGCTGATCTACCAGATGTGTACACGTCTGCGAAATCCTCTGCAAGAGTTTGCAAATCTATCCCTAGTTTCAAAGCGAGTGCTTCGAATGGCCTGTGTGAGCGGATCTTCCCAGAAAAATTATTTATTACTGCCCATATACTTGTCAAGGGCGTAAACGTTGATAAACTCACACAGAAAGCGGCCCATTGATTTCGTTTCAATTTTTTTTCTATGGCGATGAACCGCAGCGTTTATCCTGTTATAGTCGGTTTTCGCAGACGGATTTCCTTTTGTTCTCATTAGTTTCCGCTCCGCTCGTCTACGTGCTGCGCAGACGTTCTTCAATTTCATGTCAGGAGCAGGAAAGTGGTCGGGCAGTTTCAGCAACGAAGTTGCCGTTCGCTTGCTTTGCAACATATCTGAGAACAGTTCACCAGTGGATTTGTCCAACGCTTCTCTGTTGGTGTCCCAGCGTGTTACATTGCAGAATTGTCGACCAGCAGTTCGAAATCCCAGGATATTGGTGAAGATGGGGAAATGGTCGCTGCCCATCCTGTCTGGAGCCGTGGTCGATGATACCAGAAGGTCCGTGGAGTGAAGTTCAAGGTCTATTGCACTCCATGAATCTGGTGGCCTGAAAAATGTAGGTTTGACATCGTTCGCCACACATAAGTTGGCGGCTGATCAAGCAGTATACAAACAGCCTTGCAAAGTTCTGAAACTGAGTTTGACATCAGGTCAAGGTCCCACATCTCGATGCCTCTCAAGAGTCCCACCAAACCCCTTTTACTGTTAGCGATTTCGGGGACACAGAGATCTGCGGCCAGATTTTGTTACGGCCGTTTTCCTAACGTGTAGTGTCACGCTCAAGTCTCCTTTCACGCAAACCGAATATTTCAACCCCGGTGCTTTATCGTCGATGATGTGAATGAGAAGAAACTTTTCATTTATTTCGATTACATCGCATAACATTACGTTGGCTTCCTAAGTGGTTGGCAAGCACGCTCGAACTGTTTAATTTATCCTCTTCGCGTGCTTTGATAAACACCTCGTTGGATTCAGCGATGGCTTTCTGAAGGGCTGCATCCTCTATTGGCGCACGCTTGGACTCAGGATCTTCCCCCCTCGTGGTCTTTCTGGACAAGTAGCTCGAACAATTTGGGAACTTCGATGGTGAAATGTCATGGCGAAGACGCACATAAGATAGTGACAATGTCAATACGCGGCCAGTATGATGTGTAAGCGTCGCGTCTTGACTAATGTCCCCGTCCATGAAATGAAGTTTACATACATAGAAAAGAAAATAAGTACAAATTAGTAAACCAGTGGCTACAGTTCACACAAACGGGCAGCTCATGAGCCACTTACACATGTACGTATATATTCTTTCAATAATTAACATCTAAAAAATCATGAAAAAAGTTACCCTAGAATTTTCCGTGACTGTGAAGTTTTCCTGTGGCACAGCCGGAAACCGAGCGTCCCTTAGAGCTTGATCTCTCGTGAACTTGACGTGCACCTTCGTGATGTCCCTCGTGCAGTTTCTACGACACATATCTATCTATCTATCTATCTATCTATCTATCTATCTATCTATCTATCTATCTATCTATCTATCTATCTATCTATCTATCTATCTATCTATCTATCTATCTATCTATCTATCTATCTATCTATCTATCTATCTATCTATCTATCTATCTATCTATCTATCTATCTATCTATCTATCTATCTATCTATCTATCTATCTATCTATCTATCTATCTATCTATCTATCTATCTATCTATCTATCTATCTATCTATCTATCTATCTATCTATCTATCTATCTATCTATCTGTCTGTCTGTCTGTCTGTCTGTCTGTCTGTCTGTCTGTCTGTCTGTCTGTCTGTCTGTCTGTCTGTCTGTCTGTCTGTCTGTCTGTCTGTCTGTGCGCCTACGAATTTTAGCTCATACATGACTGTATGAAGAACATATTTGACTAGTGATAACATGAAAATCATAACATGTATATCATGAATGTCATGACTTACATTTCATGGTCCTGCAGCTCTAACGGTGGTTTCATTCACTTGGCATGTTGCATAGCTGGTATGACATAGCATGATTGCAATGCGAACTCAAGCAAAAAACCCTAACAAAAAAATGATGAGATGCATGTCATGTAACAACATGACTCCATGCCACGCTCATGATGCCCTCGTGGCCGTGTCGCTAGCGTCACATATGCCTAATTTGGTACGACAGTAGGAGAATGGATGACGAAGGTATGTGACTCGTGCAAACATGATAATGATGAGATGCATGTCATGTAACATCATGTCTACATGCCACGCTCATGATGCGCTGGCGGCCATTTCGCTAGCTTAACTTATACCAAATTGGGTATTACGGGACGTGAATGGATGACGAAGGTATGTGGCTGGTGCAAACATTATAATCATGAGAGGTGTGTCATGTATTATCATGACTACATGCCATGCTCATAATACACTCGCGGCAATTTCGCTAGCGTCCCATATGCCAAATTTGGTATTACAGTAGGTGAATGGATGACGAAGGTATGTGACTGGTGCAAACGTGATAATCATGAGATGCGGGTCATGTAACATGATGACTACACGCCACGCTCATGATAAGCTGGCGGCCGTTTCGCTAGCTTCACTTATACCATATTTAGTATTAAGGGACGTGAATGGATGACGAAGGTGTGATATTGGTGGAAACACAATAAACATGAGATGCGTGTTATGTGACAACATGATTACATGCTACGCTCATGATGCGCTCGCGGACGTTTAACAGCTTCTCATGTACCAAACTCGTTATCACGCAACGTGAACGGACGACATAGGTAAGTGACACATCCAAACGTGATAATCACGACATGCGTGTCATGTAAAAACATGCCTACATGCCATACTAATGATGCGCTCGTGGCCGTTTCGCTAGCTTCACATATGCCAAATTTGGTATTACGTGACGCCAATAGATCACGAAGGTATGTGACTGGTGCAAACATGATAATCATGAGATGCGTGTCATGTGAGAACATGACTACATCCCACAGTCAACGCGCCAATAAATTTCGACGTGACGTCGTGTGCGTGCTTGCCGGCGTTGCCACGCCAAGCGCCGGTCCTGCCATATACTCGCAGGCACGTGCCGCGCTGCGTTGCTTTGACGCATGCGCGTTTCAGCGCGTCCAGCATCCCTCCGTAATGAAAGAGGGAGACGCAGTGTTGTCTGGGTAACACACCGGCGCAAAATGCAGCATGTCACTTTTCGGGCCGGTTGCCGTCGGGCCGCGCCGACGGACGCTGGTCGCACCTGGCGTCAGACTATAGAGTGCTCGCGTTTTGCTAACGTTGCGTTGATGTGCACAGCGTGCGTGCGTGTCAACGCTACATTGGAGTATATTGGAGTCGTTCATATCATGATGCGCTCGCAACCATTTTGCTAGCTCAATATATACCAAATTTGGTCATACGTGACGTCAATGGATGACGAAATATATTACTAGTGCAAACATAATAATCCTGACACGTGTGTCATGTAAGAACATGACAACATACCACGCTTATATTGTGATCGCGGCCGTTTCGCTAGCTCCACATATACTAAATTTGGTATTAGGTGACGTGAATAGATGACGAAGGTAAATGACACATCCTAACATAATAATCATGACACGGGAGTCATGTACGGCATCATTCAACTTGACCTCGTAACGTTGTGCTGATTTAAAGTGACATATCAACCGATATCGTTCATGCTTCGCATATCATCGATTCCCACTCTACGTGGAACCAGTCAACTTCTTTTACTAGCAGACGCTGCCTGCCTGGGCCTTGCGAGGCGAGAGAGAGAGAGAGAGGGTGGAGCAAACAGATGGCACGAGACGCAAGCAGTGGTGTTCCGTACTACGCCGAAGAATTCCCATTCAGAGACATGAAAATTTTCTATCTCGGGGATCTTTCCCTGCCAACGGTGACTGAATTCCCAGTGAAATTCCCTGCACAACAGTACTAATTTGCGCCCCTATTTACGCACACACCCACTATAGTTACACGGGTCTCACGTGGTGGCAACCTTTCAAATCATGACTAGCCCCTCCACTGCAGCACAACAAAAGCATGATTTTGTTAATTCATACACTGTTAGTACACTGAACTTTGTGGGCTTCAAGTATAAGACCAATAGTGAACTAGAAATCACTCTGCTTAAATATCAGAAACCAATATCACAGGCTATGCTTACGAGGTGCATGCCCCAGAGCCGATTACGGCAGATGAAGGCGCACTGTGACCGCTTATTATCGGTAGCCAGAGAAGAATTTAACCATTCCTGAAATTTCCTGCAATATGACGAAGATTCCCTTTTTCCCATTGATTGGGAAAATTCTCTGCACGGACCATCACCGGACGCAACCATGCGGCACGATACGCGAGGCATGAGCATGCGCAGTGGAGGAGGGGACAACGCCGACGCCCCACGCGTGACATCTTGCGACCAAGAAATGCTCCGCAGTCAAAAGAAAGGGAGAAACAGAGTGTTGGGGGCAAAAGCATGGCACTGCCACATGGTCGGCGCCCCTAGTCAAAAACTCCGCATGACGCGGTGCCGACTCGAGCCCGTCTCACCAGAGTCTGTTGGAACTCCAGCGAGGAGCCGTTGAGGAGGGTAGAAGGGGGTATGGGGATATTTTTGTTACATTCCTATATCGTACGACAGCCATAGGTCTCCCGAAAGTGTGGCCACCACCCATTCATGTTCGGATCGAACTGCTTTACGATCGGACAAAGTAGATTACCTGTTTTCAGGCGCCTTGAAGTTCGCTCGTCCGCCTTACTTAGCCCATTGCAAGCCGTGTCTCCTAAATTTTGTGCCATGGTGGTTCGCTTCCGTCCAAGGTTTCACTTTTGCTTTGAATAAATGTGGTGCGCTCACAGCCGTGCGACCTGTCAGTAACAACCTTCTTAAAAATCAAACTATTCTTTTGGTTAACCTCCCTACTTTTCACCCATTCTTTTGTCTCTCTCCTTCTCATAACTTATCAAGGAGACGTGAAGAACTCATATTGTTTCTAATTTGTAGATACCTACAACAATTTAGGTTGCCAGACTGCAGAAAGATTTTTTAAATTCAATAATACCTAAAAACGTGACGTTTTCAATTTCTGAAACCCGCAAAGTTTGTCATCAATGAACCACAACACACGCAATTGTACGCAAACACGTATAGTTAATAAACTGATTTTTATACGACTCGATACACTGCGAACAGCTTGAAAACAACAAACACAACAGGGTTTTGTGAAAACATTCGCTGATTACAGGTGACTGCGATAAAGAGGAAGTAATTTGCGTTCTAATAAATGCTTTATTCTAAAAATCAAACATGAATTCATGTGAATATGCCATGAGATCTGATGTAAAGTACTGAAATGATGTGGGTAGTGTATTTGTTTTAAACATCGAAAGCCCTACCTAACCTTGCCTCTAATAATGACAAGTTCACAGCCACAACCTAAAATAGAAGTGGTAAATGAAGGGGATAGTTAAAAAGATAAACTGAAAAACGGTGGACAGATTCTGAAGCAGATGATATATATATATGCACACACATTATATATATATATATATATATATATATATATATATATATATATATATATATATATATATATATATATATATATATATATATATATATATATATAGACTTGGCTTGCAGCATGCGATGTTGAGCTCGTTTGTACATCTCTTGTGCGACAACTTTTCTTGGCTTTCCCGGGGAAGCTATGGAACCGAAGCAGTTACCTATATATATACGCGCTTGCCAAAAAGTAGTAGCTATTTTTATTGTACAATTTTCAGAGCTACCGTTCTCGAATGAGGAAAGCTTTCTTCATTATAAAAATAAAGCGAACGTGGAAAACTACTGAAGGAAAAAGAATGTTGTACCATTCTTTTTTTCAGTTTTTGTACAGCGCAGTGCTTTCAGCACGCTTTTTCCCCCCAGTAAACATGTCGTCCCGGATGCCCGCAGTACCGTGCGCGGCCGAAAACTCGCCCTCTTGTTCTCCGAGAAATACATAGTCAAAATGTGAGAGAAAATGCCTGTCGAAACAGACCGAGCAAGTTATCTGCACCATCTGTGCTGGAGTAAGGCACCATCAACTTGAACTGTCCACGAATGTTACGTACCAGACAGTCGCCGAGCTGCGAGCGAGCAGATACGAAACTGGAACTGAGATCGGCTGCAAGCTGCCGATCTCAGTACGCACACCTCGCTTGTACACTTTTCGTTCCACTGCCAAAGTAAATTGTTGCCTAGTACAGTGCAGAAACGATACGGTACTTTTTATGCCCTCTTTTTCTACCACTCTATAACACGTGCTACCTCTTATTAATATTAAGGTGCTTGGTTTGTTGTCTTCTATCCCTAAGGTTTTAATTTCTTCTGGGAATAAAACGGAGCCTGTACTTGGTCTTGGAGGGTAGGCGATCGTTCTCATCGCCAATATCAATGGTGACTCCATCTTCGGGCAGCACTCTAAAGTTTTGGAGTATGCTGGTGATATACAGGAATATCACCATGACAGCTTGAGTCTCCGCGGGACACTTGCGCTTTCCTGAGGAAAAAAAAACAAAACAAAAACGGACAGCATTTGAGGTTTGAGGTCGTGCAGATGCGACTCGTTCCCGGCTATGGCTATCACGTGTAGATGGAGCAGAAATGCGAAAGCACCCGTGTACGCATATTTAGGAGCACGTTAATGAAGTCAAGATGTTCAAAATAAATCTGGAGAATCCCATTGCAGCGTGCCGCAATCTAGTAGGTTTGTAACGCAATGCCCCAAGAATACATTTATCGAGGATGTCCGTGCGGAACAACTGACAGCAGGGTCTCATATGATCACATCTTCAGAGAAGCAATAGAGCAATGTGAAAGGTGCAAGGCCAGAACTATTAGCGGAGCTAAAGTTTGACCTAGGTTGTAAGCTTTAGCTTGTAATTTCTCAAGCTTTCGCTATCGATGCTAAGTTTTTACAAGTCGTACTAAGTATGGATAGGCTTGACTATTCAACGGTTTCTGTCGGTTCCCCACACTAAGCGCGTGTTAGGTGGTTTCGGCGAGGATATGTCACGTGATTATAGATGTTACGAGATTTCAGTCCCGTAGCTAGTTGTTGCATCTTGTTACGCGATTTGTAGTCCTGTGACTAGATGTTATGCGTGATGTTATGGCGTGACAACGTCATGTGATATCTCGGGGTTGTTAGTCACGTGACTACACGTACCATGAAGATACGAGTTTTTAGTCGCGTGAGTATAGTTACGAAATGTTACGGAATTTTAGTCACAGCAACAGTTGTTAGGGATGTTACGTGACTTTTAGTCGCGTCACTATATGTTACGTGGTTATGTGATTTTCATGCTTCACACTGTTCTCACGAAAGAATTAACTATGATTTGTTTCTCAATACGGGTGCCGGTGGTGTAGCTATGAAACACTTTTGACGAAATATATATTCGCGTTCACGTAAGGACACGTACCTAAGGAAAACGATAAGATGCGTTTGGGTCGCTCGCATGTCGCCGAACCATCGTCGTTCAAGAAACGGCCTGGGTCAAACTTTTCCGGATCAGGCCACACGCTGGGATCGTTGTGGACGGCCCAGAAATTGGCCATAACCGTAATTCCGGCCGGATAGAAGAAGCCGTCGCAAGTGAAATCCACCGCGGCCCTGCGCAATACATTTACCATATATACAGGAGTGCACCTATAGCTGGGTTGGTTTGGTGCCTGATTGAGACGGGACCAAACAGCGCTGAATGTGGGACGGTGAAAAAAAAACGACGGATGTCGTAAGAACGTCCGCAACCGTGCTGCAGCGGTCACGGTGCTAGGCTGCTGACCAGAAGGTCGTAGGTTCGATCCTGGCTGAGGCATCGCACTTCGGCGGAGACCAAATGCCAGAGGCCCATGTACTGTGCGATGTCTGTGCGCGTTAAAGAACACCACATGGTCGAGATTTCCGGAACTGTCCCCTACGTTCTCTCTTATAATTGTGCCATGATTTTGGGACATAAAACGTCCGATATTACTGCGTCAGTGTCCTCGTCGTTCATTCTACACCGTGCCCTGTCCAGCGCTGCTTGTTCCCGTCTCTATCTTCATTCATCGAACACTTGAAGTGTTTGACCTCAAAAGGACGTTTGCCACCGCCACCCCCAGTGTCTTGGGTCCCCGATTCTCAATCTCACTATTTAATACCTTACCAACCTAAATCAAGGGGTGTGGAGAGAATTCTATTTCGGAATTTTTATGTGTGTTTGTGCTTGTATGCGCTTTTGTGCATGTGCGTGCAAACTTGAGAAGTGGAGGCGGGGTTAGAGAAATGTGAACTCCCCGGTGTTTAATTCCCATTTTTCTGCACCACTGCCTTATAAATTTACTTCACCGCGCTTTCATTGTGCGTAGGTGGCACCTATGAAAACGGTCTCTGAGCTCCTGCGTTCGTGCGTGGGAAACGCTTTGGAATATTGTCCTCCCCTTTTCTTATTTTATAATGTGCACCTCTGACTTAGCTTACCTACCCATGTTCTCATACCCAAGAAGAAGAAACCCTCTACAAGAGAGTAGTGCATTTAGCCTGGAACGTACCCCGAAACTGTTATGGGGGAAGCGCTTGCTTGTATTAAGGCGATAGCCTTCAACGGCTGTGTTCCAATACTTACCGCAGACGGCTAAATAGACAGCTAAATAGACGGCGGCCATCTTAAGTCCCATTCCAATTCTCATGTAGCCGGCAAAGTGGACAGCTCAGAGAAGACCGCATCGTAGACAAATACAATGCAGGCTACTTTGTTGTCTAGACAAGATGAGGGCTCAGCGAATCGCCCAGATAGATCAAATCTCGCCAAAATTGCCGTCTGCACACAAGCGGACGCTTTCCCAGACACTTTATGTGAGTAACATTTATTTGTTTTTGATTTTAACATGAAATAAGGCAGAAAAACAGCTATTACGTTTGTTTATTTTAGCTTTTTCTTCTCGACGCGAGGTGGTGCATCGTCGCGTAAAAGCTGTCTAAACGTGTTCCCATTCTCGGACAGCATGGGCTCGGTGCGGTCTTTTAAGCAGTCTGCGTAGACTGTCTACGTGATGTCTAGGAATCGGAACACAGCCAATGTCTCGTACTCGAGTCAGCCCGTGTGTGCCCTGGAACAGTGCCAACTATAGCCGCTCTCCTTTACGCTCTCTCAGCAGTGACGTGGATCGTAAAGTAGTGCATAGCAGTAGTTGTGCCGCTACAGCTCTGGGCCTCTACCCCTTACACTCTTTCATCAATCACTTGAGTGAAAATAGCGTAGAGGACAAAAATACAAAACAATGCAAGACAAGAAAAAATGTTTACAGCATGAACCGGAGCAACAAAAACACATGGCACTGTCAGTCGAATGGCCACATGCTTTCGCCGGACATAATATGGAACTTACAAAGTGTCTTCCGATTTTTTTACCTCCTGGGTGCACTAAGCGGGGTGATGGCCTTCCAGCGTAGCATCTCCCACACGACGGCCATGGTGAGGGGCATTCTAGTCCTGTCTTCCCACGTGGGGCGCCTGAGCGAACCCACCACACGATCGATCTCGGCCTGCACCTGCGCCTGCAGCGTGTCGGCTCGAAGAGCGAAGTTAATCATGTGCCAGTTCATGTACGTAGGGACGCCCGCCGATCCGGCCTGGAAGAAGCCGATTGCCGTGCTCATCAGGTTCTCCACTGCGCGGGTTTGAAAACATAGGACACGAAGAGCCGCAGAAAATGTACAGGCTCACAAGGTGAGGTGGTAAATTAGGTACAGTGTAACACGATGAACGAGGTAGTAAGATAGATGCAGAAAGTTGCCGGAAAGCTAACGTCATGCTTTTTGCTGTTTATAGCATTTGTTGGAATTATTAAGATGTGGTATATTTTGATGGCCATACATAAAAATGGTTAAAGAAGTAGAAGCGTGGCATCCATGTGCTATACGCCAGTATAATCATATGAAATTAACTTGCTATTAGCGTGCTGAAGGAGAACTGGGTTAGTTGCAATGAAAACGTGAAGTGTTTTTATAAAATTGTCAACGTAAAAAGCACTTTATATGTAGGCTTTTTTCTCTCAAAATAAATTTTTTTTCCAAATTTAGAGAACTCTTGACAGACCAGCAATCAAACTTACGTTCGTTTTTTAAATAAAACTAGGTTATTTGAATGCAATATGTACCATCTGACTTGAAGGTTTTTTTATGCCGGGGCCTACAACGGCTCTGCTGACGTATTTCCATCAAGGATGTGACGTTGTAAAATCTGCGTGGTAGAGGGTGAAGGTCATTTCGCACGCGGCCGCGTTTGCGAAAAGAGCGAGCTGCTGACACACGACGACAGAAGAATTGTGACAGTTGTTCGCACTTGTCCTGCGTGTACTTGCGCGCTCGTTTCGCACGTCTTTCTTTCTGTTTGAACAGCGTGCTTTAATTGTCGAACTGTGACAGCTGTTAGTCCGCGCTCGTCCTGTGTATGCTCATTTCGAGCGTGCTTTCTGCTTGAGTTGTGCGCTGCAAGTTTCGAGCCGCTTGCCGTTGTTAACGTGACCTCACAATTCGTTGCTGTTGCTGAAACAATGCACAATAAACGCTAAACCAACTCTGTGAGAACACGTTTCACTATCGCGTCATACCGAATAATATACAGGGGGATAAACTATTTTTTCGTTATGACGTACTATTTCGTCTTCGTCGATTACATGCAGGTCAGAGTTTTGGTCGCATTCATTGTGGGCGATACCATCAATATTAACTTGTAGTTGCAGCGCGATGGCGAGTTATGCCAGTTGGTTTACGTTCATGTTTGAAAATTTGGTCGAAGCGCCCTGAAAACCTCGACAAGAAGAAGTAGACAGGACAGCGCTTACATCCATAACTCAAATTTTGTTAATTAAAAAAAAAACTATATAAAGCAGATACATGATTACTCACGCATGCGTAATAGAGCAGTCCACAACAACGCATATTTGTGTCCGGCGTGGCGGCGTAGCTGTTACTGTGCTCGGCTGCTGACCCGCAGTTCTCGGGTTCAATCCCGGGTGCGGTGGGCGCATTTCGATAAAGGCGAAATGGTAGAAGCCCGTCTTTTGTGAAATGCCAGTGCACGGTAAAGAGCACCAGATGGTCAAAATATTTGGAGCCCTCTATACTGCAGCGTGTTTCGCAATCATGTCGTTGTTTCGGGATGTAAAGCGTCATATTCTATTAACGATGCCTATTTGTAACCGCTAATCTGGAGGTGGTGCAACAAACATAAATTTATATTATTGAGGCAGCCACTAAGTGTTGATTGTGATTGGGGCCCTGCACTGTGACTTGTTACTGCGGTGATGCTTGATGACGTACTGCAGTGACGTATACCTCGTTGCGGAATTATTCGTGATTTTAGCGTAGTTCGATGAAATATTACTAAAAGTGCACTTGGAACTTCCAGTACCAACTTTAATGACTTTTGTCCTAAAGGTTCTTTCATCCTGCTTGTAAAACTAATAACACCGACTCTGGATTGCTAAAGTTGAATGCAGAAAAGTTTCTTGGGGTGGCTCAAAAAAAATTTACGGTTTTACTAGCAGTTCATGGATAAGTGTTTTTGCGAATAGAGAGTCCACCGACATATTTGGCAGTTACCGTTAAGTAATGATGATAAACAATTCCAGGTTTGGGAAAGAGTGTAAAACTAATCAATATATAATTATATTTTTCAATACACTACGTATCTTATGGGACTTTTAGCAGGTGTTTTTTCGTTCACGATTTTTTCCATGAAATTATTCTTGATTCGAAAATTAATATTTCAAAATAAACACACACAGTTCAACTACATTTATTATTGAAGAACGTGTTCTTTGTGTAGACTGTCTACTGGGGTGAGGCTGGTGCTACCCTACTCAATAAGGAAAAAAAAAGTCAAAGATGATGAATGGAGCGAAGATCGAATGCTTCTTGGTAAAACCGTGAAACTCTCGTTGGGGTACGATGGTAGCGCTTTCACGGCATTGGTCGTTGCGCATGGAAGCGATGGTGGTGAAGTTGTTGCCCGACCACAAGCAGTCGCATACCTTACAGCTGTGGCCAAACGAGCAATCGAGGAAGTCGCGCTTGAAGCGCACGTTGGCGTCGCCAGCCTCACTTAGCGACCGCATCCGGCGATTGACCACAGCTTTCCGCGCCCGCTCCTATATTCGAAGTTCTGTTGCCACTGCTTGCGTACCGCCTTTGCTTCGCGGGTTCTCACTTTGCAATCCGCTTGTCGACGAGCACACTTCGCTTCACTGTGCGAGCCTCGCCGCTGCCGCTGCCTCCGGCTCGACGCTGGTGCTGGCTTGCGACTGCTGCTGACGCTGTCATCTTTCTTCAGTCTCATGAGCTCTCAATACGGGGTCTTGGCGGCGGGCCCGTTTGGCAGCCACGTTGTGACCTCTCCGCGCTACGGTCGTCTCTTCCGAGGTGTTCATGATAAGCAGCTCTCTGGAGATGTACGCTCACTGACCTCCGGGCGGTGAGAAAGGAAGTGCGTCAAGAGCACTCACGCTCGCCTTGAGAACTCTGGGCATGACTCACCGAGGGACTAGCCCCAAACAAGAGGAGCTTCGCCTCCCAAAAACACCGTTGGGGGCAGTCAGCTTTGCGTACGATGCTGACCTACACGTTCGTGAGTGACTTCATTCCCGCACGATTGTGAAGAAAAAAAATGACTGCGTGCCCTTTCCCATAGGAAAATGGACTGCAGGGCTATCTTTGATATTCTGTCCTCCATTACAATCCTCATTCAGCCCCGCCGCGGTGGTCTAGTGGCTAAGGTGCTCGGCTGCTGAACCGCAAGGCGCGGGTTCAAATCCCGGCTGCGGCGGCTGCATTTCCGATGGAGGCGGAAATGTTTTAGGCCCGTGTGCTCAGATTTGTGTGCACGTTAAAGAACCCCAGGTGGTCTAAATTTCCGGAGCCCTCCACTACGGCGTCTCTCATAATCATATAGTGGTTTTGGGACGTTAAATTCCACATATCAATCAATCAAACAATCCTCATTCACCATAAAATCTTAGTCGTGCACGTGCGTTCCACAATCCGATGATGCTGGCATCTGCTTGCGTTGGAAGTCTTTCCCAACATTCATCCTTAAACTGAACCAGGACCTTGAACAGACTTTTGCGTGGCGTCCTTCCGATCACTTAGTTAAGAATTGTGATGAAACTAAATTCTCGTTTTTCAGAGTCAGTAAGAAAAAAACATACTGCCTGGTAGACTTAAGACATTCCCACATGCCCACCTCGTACTCGTCCCTATCTGCTTATCTTTTTTGGACCTTAAATTAAATTTGAACTTAGAAAACGTCTTAAGACATTGTCTTCATTCAACGAAAATGTACCTTTGATAGTAGAGCAGAGTTGAAATCTGGTACATATTTTCCCAGTGTCACGTCATCAGCACTTGATTTTGCCTTGATGCTTAGTCACTTGAGTCGCGGCGATGTTTATCGGGCAAACATATTGTGCTGCTATCTGCCGTCTATGTTCAGCGCTTTGAACACCAAGCTGTATGCATTATCCCTAACACCGGTTTTAAGCCAAATGCTACGCTGCTGCTCCGTGATAATGCCCATACTGATGACGAGCATATTTCACTGTAATCTTAATCTTAGGCTTGTGAATCACTTCTTAAAGAGCATTCATATTCATGCTTTGTTTTTATGTGATTTATTAGTAAGAATGACACCCGATTTGCACATGACTCCCAGCTTTCTGCCGCTTGATGCTCGTTCCGCGCCCTGATTGTGGAAAATATCTGTCCATGATCAACGCTTCAAAATCACGGAACTATTTACCCAATGCCGTTAAACCTTTACCATCACTTCATTCCGATAAAATTGCCATTAGCTTTTTATGTATATATTTATTTAAATTTAGCTCCTTGATTATGCCAAGCTTTCTATTTTCATGTATTGCGCGTTTTTATACCGTGAGAATTCCACTTGATTTATTTAGTATTTATTTTCTGTGCTTCCCATTTTGTCACTGGTACATATTGATAGTGAACTATTTGCTACCCAATCATTTGCTGATGTTTGCACCTGATATGATCAACCTTTGTCTGCTGTATTTTATCCGACTGTGTTCGTTTGACCTCGGTCGGATTTCTTTCATATATTCACTCTTGCGATATTGTAAACAAAAATCCCGTCGCAGTCTCTGCCTTCTGGATTCACGTTACGGCACGTAAGAAGTAAAAAAAAATGAAGCTGAATGAAACATCAGCTGCCAGTATACCTAAGTGAAACTCGCCACTCACTCACCACTCATTTTAGATTGATGGTCATTTTCCTGCTGTGCCATCTTCGTCAAGTATGCGTCGATAAGCGTCTTTGACGATGGTAATTTGACGGAACGTCTTCTAGCATTGATTTCCGTTCTATAAAAAGAAAGAAAAGGGAACAGTTCCCGTTAGAAGTTTCTAGAAAGCACATGCACTCGCACCACCAGGCAGGATTTAACGAGAAACATTACTGGGAAATTTTAATTGTTGTGCGTGCTTTATCCTGTATGACGTAAGATACAAAGGAAGTAGAACAGCGAAGGGTAAGTAGGCTGGGGTCATGGTCTCGTGGTAACAGAGAAACTACTCTGTGTCGAAATAATCAACTACAGTTGTGCTTGTATGCACTTATAAGCTGGCGTTTAACAAATCAGCAACATGAGTATAGGCTCTATCTAGCTATGAGGAAATACCAAGCCTCCCACGCTCTATACTCAGGTACTAACGATTTGAACGATGTTCTGTCTACAGGACAATAAAGTACCGTGCTAAAAATCGAACGGCCATTTTTCATTGCTCCTGTTTTGCAAAGTAACTAAGTAACTGCTGAAAAATGGACCATGTGTTAGTCTTGCCACCGCTCGAAGCTTACAACCAATAATCTGAACTTTTTTGGTTTTTCCCGTAAGCTTCACGACAGTGGCGCCACATCATGTACCCGATGTGTAACTCGCCACCTTGTCCATTAAATCACCATGTGGCCGACGGGCCGACGCGTGATCCTATATCACATCTGGAAAACAGCAGCACAGGTGTGTTTACAAGGTGTCAGGGATGCTTATTTTAGTATCAGTGAGCTGTCAGTTCTTCGTAAGATTTTAGCTTACCAAACCTTACTACAGCTTTTCAAGCTGATCAAGCGAACATCCTGAAGATAAGTCAGTCACAAGCTTAACGATTGCCCTTGTCAAGAAGAACAAAACACAGAACCACTTGATGCAAGTGTTGCCAGTTTTGCTTTCGTATTTTATGTGGGCTGAAGAATCGTCATCCCGGCGCCGATCACGTTGTGAGAACGTTTTATGGGTTCCCGGACTCTTTATCCAAGCAATAATTGAATAGCCTTTTAGGAGAACGAATAGCTTGGCGAGTTTGTGGGAATCAATGTTACAGCAGTAAAATAGATACATTACCATATTCCGATCATTGATAAATAGGCATGGTTTCTGAGAATAAACAGTAGTTTGAAGTTAGAACTTGTCTCGTGTATTTGCCCCTCGCTTGTGTCGTTTATTTGTGCTACCTGCTTAAGCACGAATGGCTTCTCTATCGAAGTTGATTGCCTGGCGAATATATTGCCGTGAAAGATTCTCGATTCCTTCGGGAACGAGCGCAGATACATTGATTTGTCACGAGCTTTACGCGCATTTGACCTTATCTAGTCACGACCAGTGCGCTAAAAGCTAAGCAGGGAGATATGCCACGGGAAAAACGTTACGTTAGCAGGGGTAATGACTTTGAGCACACGTGAATAAATGCATCACTTGTTTCCGCTATGATCCCTGTGCGCGAGGGTGGCTCTCTGTGTAATGTGAGCAAACTATGGAGCGATGTGCCGGTATGTGGCTGCGCTCAGTGGTAAGAAGCTATTCTGATACAAACAGTGCTCTAAATTCGTGTCGGCTACCAACTAATGGTATGCTATCTGTTGTGTGACAACAAATAGCAGAAACGTGCAGCTCCGAAGGGAGTGAGCGCAGGCTACTGCATGAAAGGAGGGCCCCGCCGCGGTGGTCTAGTGACTAAGGTACTCTGCTGCTGACCCGCAGGTCGCGGGTTCGAATCCCGGCTGCGGCGGCTGCATTTCCGATGGAGGCGGAAATGTCGTAGGCCCATGTGCTCAGATTTGGGTACACGTTAAAGAACCCCAGGTGGTCAAAATTTCCGGAGCCCTCCACTACGGCGTCTCTCATAATCATATGGTGGTTTTGGGACGTTAAACCCCACAAATCAAATCAAAATCAAATCAATGCATGAAAGGAGGGTGGCTGAGGAAACATCGATTTCACGCTGCGCTTCTAAAGTATCCTTGTAATGCAAGAATGCAATATTTAGCTGAACTGTTCATAGCATTGTTTGCTATACGCGGTATGTGCTTTCTCACCTGGACCAGAGGGTGTTTCATGGCTCGTCTTAGCAATGATTACAAGGCCGTGAACAAACCTTGTGAAATCTCCCAGAGCTCTAAAGTGCTTCTCGATGTCGCGTCTTCCAGGAAACGCCAGGGTGTTCAGGAATGGACCTTTGAGAAAGCCCAGAGGCGTGATCCGGCGGGTCGTGTTGACGGCCACGGCAAGCTTCCGCAGCGTGTCGTCCAGCCACTTGCGCTTCGGGTGGTCGAACGGATAGCTCTCTCCAAAGACGGGCGCCACGGCGTTGTTTGAGACGCTGGGCAAAATGAGGTCTTCTATGGCGATTGGTTGACCATCCGATTCTGATATGCGCTCGATGAGACGATGACACTCATCCTGGTGGAGCAGAAAGATCAAGCATGGCCTGCTTCAATATTTGCTCGTTATACTAAACTCGCAACTAGTTCCCCTTGTTCAACATTACTTACATATACTACAAATATTCCTAGTTTCACTGAGCGATTAGCTGCCAATTGAATAGTTTAACCAAAGCTCCTATAAACAACTTTACTGCGCGCGCACGTTTGAGGCTGTGCACGGGCTACTTCAGGTGACACATCATCATTCTATAGAAGTACATCCAGTGTGCAAGACATGGGCGGAAGCCTCTCAGTGCCATGGCGAGAACTGTAATTAATGCCAGTAACTTTATAATTTGAGCAGCTATCGTTTGATGCTTGTGCTTGAGTTAACTTAAATTGAAATTCATACCTTTCTTAAGTACTCGTTGATTATATGCCCGGTAATCAGAATGCTCAGCCACCGGTGAAACATCGGAGCTAACTGTTTGAAAGCTTCAAGGAAGACAGCTATACTGACGCGACAAAGTTGGGCGACACAAGAACGCCTTCATCAGCGTGTTTTGAGTGCTGTCCATTTTTCGTTTCCGAGGAGTAAGAACACTATAACATCTTTTCTCGCCCCTTTTTTTACCATGACTTCAATCTGCAACTAAACTTGTCTAGCTACTGTGTAGCGCGGTGCGTATGCTATCGAATTTTTTGTAGACAACATTCTCGCTCCATGGTTGGCTTTTTTTTTTTTTGGAGGAGGGACAGAAACGTTCGGTTCAGATTTTAGGTTAAGATGACATCTTAGTGGGGCATTCCGAGACGACTATTTTTTTTACACTTTTAAATAACTCGTGCCAAAAATATTTGGAGGTTTCATGGGAGAAGCCATGTTATGACTAGACAAATAAAAAAAAGAATGCAGCGGAAGATGAAAGCTTGAGCAGGTTAAAAACCCGTGAGTACGAGGTGTCACTGAAGTCGACATCTCAACAACAGAATTTGTCTTCTTCTAGTATAGAAAAGAAGTCCGCTTGTGGAAACGTCCTTAGAGTATGACTTTATATATATATATATATATATATATATATATATCCGCAGTCAGGAAGACGCACGTACGCAGTGATATTACTGACGTTTCGGCCGCGGGTCCGGCCTTCGGCCTTCATCAGGATACAGTGTATGACCTGAGTGCTGTTTATATAAACGTGCATATCAATAAAATAAACATATGAAAACTGACACGAGAGGCGATATAGGGGCATATATAAACGCAAGTCACACGATTTGAAGGGCACCTGATACGCGTGTAAAAAGATATCATTTCAATGCGCGAGCACATGGGGAGCACGTTGTTTATAAATAAAAGAAAAAACGCATAAAAGAGAGAACGCAAATTATGAAGAGTAGTCCGACCGGCAGCGTTTGATTGGTAGCGTTTTCAGGCAATGCTCAAAACAAAAAGTGTTGTAGGGTCACTTTAACGAACACTATATACATATATATATATATATATATATATATATATATATATATATATATATATATATATATATATATATAATGAATGGAACAGGCGCTTCTTTTAAGAAATATATGGCCAGAACACTGTTATTAATTGTATGTTCACCTGATTGGCATATATCGATGCATACATGTTCGAAGCCACTAGGACATGGCACTTTCAAAATGGCGTTGTCAGACAGCAAAAGTAGATTTTTTTCGTTGGAACAATAAACAGCGAGCTGAGGCACATTACCCCATCTTCTCAATCTTACGTGTTTTAGTGATCCCCCTTCCCAGCTGATTTATATTTCTGCCAACAACTGTACACGTGTCCAGCGCTACACAGCCCCGTCTCTACAATGGATCACTAAGAAAGGTCCAGCCAGGGTTTTGACATTATAACATTGCTCACGTAAGCGATCGATAAGGCGACGGCTAGTTCGGCCACCATAGTTGAGTCCCCAGGACGACACGTTCTGCAAAGTTATGTTCGTGGTTTCTTTTGCAGCAGCCTTGGGGGCCGTAAACTGGCAAAGATCTGACCCCCCCCCCCTCACACACACACCGGGCTACTGTTCTCTGTGGATCTAGTTACGAATAAAAATTGTCTTGAGCTGACAATTGTGCTAAAACCTAATTGTTCTGACTTTTCGTTTTCGGCCGGGGTCTGGCCTTCGTCAAAAGAAGGATATATATATATATATATATATATATATATATATATGCGTCACACACACACACACACACACACATATATATATATATATATATATATATATATATATATATATATATATATATATATATATATATATATATATATATATATATATATATATATATATATATATATATATATATATATATACCAAAAAAAAAGGTGGATACTTAAGGCCTCGTTTTTTCGTGTTTTCACACAATATTAGTGAAAGTTAACAGACAATATAGCCAAGGAAGGTATAGAGAAGGTTATTAGACCAAATTGTAAGGTAAATGTGAAGAAAAGTGGGTGAAAAAATAACTTGCCGAGGGCGGAACCGATATATATATATATATATATATATATATATATATATATATATATATATATATATATATATATATATATATATATATATATATATATATATATATAAGGTTGCGTTCGTATTAGCGTAGCGTCGTGGCGTGGTGTAGGTTAAATACGCTTTTGCACAAGCTTGTGGCTAATATAATCTCCGACCAATGGGCTTTGTCCATAGACATTTCATGTCTATACAGCTACTCTCGATTAGGGGAGATGCAGGCACTTTTAGCGCCGTAGGTCGTATTTTCAAGGTCAGCGTATGACATGGTAAGACCTTAAAGGTGCCCTGAAACACTCTTTGAAGTAACCAGGGATTGGATTCATTAAGAGAGCTTATTGCCTCAAGAGTTCAATGCTGCGAAAATTTTAAGAATCTGTCCTGTACGAGTGGAGTTACGAAGAACTGTCGCACGCTGCAGTTGGGTTCCCTCTTCTCTCGTCCCAGCAAAAGCCCTGGAGGTTGAAAAGGGAGGGATGGCAGGGGCATGGAAAAAGCATCACGCGAGCCTCGTGACCTTGAGCAGGTTTTCTCTTTTTTTTTTCGAATACGTGACCTTTTTCGTGGTATCGCGCACGCACGCGTGGACAAGTCGCGGCCTTTCGCGGCAATCCTTGTAACGACGGAACGCGCCATGTTCGAGTCAGCCAATGGCTGATAGGTTGGCTTCTGCGCACGTTTTTTTGAGCCTCTTCCGTCATTTCTGGAGGGAAGAAAAAGTAATTTTTAGCTGACTTCGACAGCTTATTATGAATTCCGGGCCACGTGCTGCGTCATAATATTTCGCTTGCGTGTCTTCGGGAGCCTCTACTATTGATCTGCAGCTTCTTCAGACCATGCTCAAGAAGTGCTGTAGGGTCACTTTAATGAACATTTACACTCCATCTGTACATTATCCAGAACACTCTGATCCGGAATTCAACTGTGAATTCCTGTATCATTAAAGAGTCTGCAAAAAATGTTTCAGGTGAAAGAAGAAGCACCCTGTTACAGAAAGCATAACTTCAGCAATCAATTTTTGCAAGGACCACCTTGAAAAAAATTATAACGTGAATGTTTCCTGGAAAGTGAACAAGCCTGATTAGTGATGCTAAGGCATTGTTAGACACAGAGCCTCTAGGGATGCTATTCTATATGGAAACTCCCCCTATATACGCAGTACATTGCTTTATTGCGATAGTATTTATATGGACACTCCCAGCTGCATTTTGCCGCCGGCGTCGACATTGACGACGTCGTCGCCATCACTCACCACACACACACACACACACACACACACACACACACACACACACACACACACACACACACACACACACACACACACACACACACACACACACACACACATATATATATATATATATATATATATATATATATATATATTGCAAGAACAAAAAAAACTCAGCAAAACATTTTGGCACGAAGAATCGAACGTGGGACCTGTGGGTCGTGATAGCGAGACATTAACCACTGTTCCACTGCTGCGCATTTTTTATTTATTACCGGTTTTGCACTAGGTACACACATCAATAAAGTCACTGTAAACAATAACATAAACAAAAGAAGCCATGACAAAACAGTTGCGGAACTATTAGTGGTCACAGTGCTAAAGTTCCTTCAGGTTCACCAGGGGTTCAGCCCTGGAGAGCCATTCGGGAACAAAACCTTGTTGTTTGAGTATATCAATGTACTGAGCAATGCTTTCGCGGAAAAGCATGCGGGCTGGACGCCTGTCAGGGTCACAGTAGTAACCGGCCATTCTTGCCCGCCATAGACAATAGAGACGAAGCAGCATTATAAGATCAAAAGGCAGTCCCTCCCCTTTTTCTACAGTTAAAAACCTGATACCCAGTGAATGTAAGGGAAGTTCCTTTTGTAGAGTTCTCTGTAAAACATCCCAGAAGTAAACTCCTTGCCAACAATGCAAAAAAAACGTGATCTATTGTCTCCAGCTTACGGCAGATCAAACAGTTCGACCCTCATGGCATATAAACTCCTCTATCTTCTAAAAAAGTCTTAACCGGTAGTGTTCCGGAGTGTAATTTAAAGAAAAAGCTTTTTGCACTAGGCTGAATTTGCATGTTATTAACACGCTTAAGAGCATCATTGCCTTCTCCCCCGCTATTGATTAACCTATACATAGGAACTGAAAAAATCATGTCGCATATGTCTTTATGCAATTTCTTTCGCCCGACCGAAAAAAGGTATTCATTGGAAAACCGAACTGACAGAAACCGGGCACTGTCCGCAACTTCCTTAAAGAAACCTCGCGTAACTCCGGGCATGCTTGCGGTGCTAACCACAAAATTAGGCAGAACAGGACAAATGCGTAACTGGCATACCGTACTTAAGAAGGGGTGTTGAACATCTCGAAAGAAAATAAAACGATTAACTAGTCGCACGAACAGATGCGACAGGCTTAGTCCCCCTGTTTTACTCTTCGGAACAAATTCGTCCTACTAGAGTTTTCCCAAGTCGACACCCATATAAACACAGCAAATATTCTATGCAGCTTTTGCACATGCACCCGTGAGCAACACAAAACCTGCATCAGATACCATAATTTGCTCATTAAAAATATGTTGCATACAGTGGCTCTGGCAAACATTGAGAGGCTGTTGCCATTCCACTGCGCTGTCCTTTCGCGCGTTTCTTTTATTTGTTCAGTCCAGTAGCCATTAGTGTCCTTGTAGTGCTGGAAAGGCACGCCTAGATATTATACTGGAGTATTAAACCAGTGAAAGTTAGCATAGGTATCTGGGGTTGACCTCCAGTCTCCGTGCCACAACCCCAGACACTTTCCCCAATTAATCCGCCTTTCTGTTTTTTCTCCAAAATTTTTAAAAACGGCAACTGTCTCTTGTACACTTTCTTTGGTGGTGCAACACACTGCTACATCATCAGCGTATGCCAAAACCGTTACCTCGGCGTCAAGCAGTCTGAAACCACGGATGGTCTCGTTTTCTATTATGGTCAAGCACAAGCTCTCTATGTACAATGCAAACAAGAGTGGACTTGCCGGACAGCCCTGGTGTACAGAACGTTCCAGCTTAATGGGAGACCGCGGGATCTTGTTAATAATTAGTCGTGTAGTAGAGTTCTTATACGCCAAAACTATGCCCTCTGTAATCACCGATCCGACATTGACATGTTCAAGTATGAAGAATAGCACATCTTGCGGGACGCAGTCAAAAGCCTTTTCTAAATCAAGCTTAAGGATCGCAACATGATAATTAAAAGCATCGCAACTCTCAAGGACACATCGCATTGTGTGTGTGTTCATCAATATTGAGCGCCCCTTGATGCCACACGTTTGGTGCTCCCCAACTATCCCAGTGATTACGGACTGCAATTCGCCTGCCAATACTTTCATGAGTATTTTGTAGTCAGTGTTGGTTAGCGAAATGGGCCTAAATGACGAAACTAGTTTTCATTTTGCTTTGTCATCCGTCTTAGGTATTAGAATAGTGTGCGTCTCGGCAAATGAAGGTGGTAATGCTTTGATTGCATAGGCTTCCTTGAAGACAGCTTGTAACACTGGTGAAACTTCTGTTTTAAAAGCTTTATACCACACCGCACCGAGACCGTCAGGCCCCGGCGACTTCCCAGCGGTGAGACTATCTATTGCATATTCAATTTCAGAAACGGTTATAGGCCTCTCTAACGCTTCTTTCGTTTCGAGGGATAACTGCTGCATACGGCTCAAGAAAGTGTCCTTGAACTTCGTAACATCTACTAATGCGGCTGCGAAGAGACCCTTGTAATACCGAAAAAAAGCTTCAGCGATAGTGCTGTTAGTATTTAGCAGAATTTCATTTTTCTATATTTCGTCGATGTAATTACGACGCGCTCGTGATTTCTCGATTCCAAGCGCGCGCTTGGTAGGAGTCTCCCCCTTAGCCCACGCCTCTGCTCTCGCTCGAATAAGGGCTCCTCTGTAGCGTTCCTGCTATACTAGCTCAATTTGTCGTTTCACCCTTCGAATACCTTCCTTATATGCACCGGGCTCCTTGCTTTCTAATGCTATCAGTTTCTTAAGCGTTGTTCTGAGTTCATTTTTTTATTCTTTCTTGATATATTAAAGTACTAGATCTCAATATGGCTTTCATTTTAACGCTTTGCTTCAAAAGCTCCCATTCCTCGCCAACATTACAGGCTCCGATCACTTTATTGTTCTTAATTCCTCAATTTCAAATATATTAAAAATCTCATCCCGAAGTAGTTTAGCGTTAAACTTCCATGAATCCCAACTAAATTTGTTTTCTTTTTGTTTAAGTCCCAAGTTACATTAAACAAGACAATGGTCAGAGAAAGAGACAGGTAAGACTGTGTAACTATTGCTTTTAGCTAGCGTCTCCCCTGCCATGTATATCCTATCAAGACGTGCGTGACTGGTTCCCTGAAAATGCGTAAATTGAACTCCGCGACCGTCTTCGAGGCACTCCGCAACATCATCCAGGTCAGATTCATTCAGCAAGTCATAGAGCATTCAACACTTTTGTCTCACACATGGCGATTATTAATTCTATCCTTCGCGTTCAATAAACAATTGAAATCTCCCAATAAAACAAGCTGTTTTGGTGTCCGTAAATGTTGCTTAATTAACGAAAAGAAAGTTTCTCGGTCTGCCTCCACGTTCGGTGCATAGACACAAATGACGCGCCATTAAATTCACTAGTACTAAAATCACAAGTCACTGTTGTACCAAAGTCACAAGAAAAGTGACTTTCAACAATCAATTCCGGAATATTTTTAACAAAAAGCACACAACTGGCCGAAGTTCCATTTGCGTGACTAACTATGGCATAATATTTAGACGTAAACCGCAGCATCATGCTCCGGGTCTCCTCGCCACCTTCCCCTTTTGTCTCCTGCACGGCTAACACGTCAATATCTTGGTCAATTACCAAGCGATACACTTGAACCTGCTTTTTCTTGGAGACCAAACCTCGAACATTTAAGGTTGCAAAGCTCAGTGCCCAGTGACTAGCCATGGTTCCTCACTAGAAAAGAGCGGGTAGGCCCGGAGCATGGTGCTTACCGTGTACGTCTAGCTCCCTGCGAGACGTCTCCGGGACCATCCGGTGGTCCGGCATCAATTAGCTGCTGGTCCCTTCGCGTGCTAACTGGTCGGTTCACAGGTAGATTGGACCTCAATCTGAGGCCCGAGCGCCGCGCCGGTGTCGCCTTCACTGGTGGTCCCTCTACTTTGATCTCGCGAGCAGTGCCCGCAGATTGCTCCAGCGAACGCTTGACCGCCGAGCTTGTGTTGATCCCGCGGGTTATTCTGTGCGTTGGCATGTCGCGTCTTGTTGCCGCTTGCGTCGACGTGTCCACCAGTTGGCTTTGTGAGTCTTCAGTGGAATTCTCTTGGATGATGTCCGCCTTATCCGTTTCTTTCTCCTAGGGTTCCGACACTGTATCGTAATCTTCAGGCGAAACCAGCCCGCGTTCAACCAGAGAACAAGCCGCCTCTCCTGGCCCATTAGCCGCGTCTTCCGCCTCAGTGGCGTCCATTGTCTGCTCTTCGATCTCATCGCACGTTGCAGCGCTCGTAACTGCTGCGTATGACCGGACGCACTGAGCGTCTCGATGTCCAAATCGCTGACAAATTGAACACCGTGGCACCCTGCAGTCTCGCCGTACATGACCAGTTCCTTTGCACCGCAAGCATTGCATAGGCCTGCCCGGCACCACAACTAGGGCTACTTCCCCTGCAACGCGCACTTGGTACGGAAGGTCCTCCACCGTAACTCCACTCTTCAACTTTAGTAGCATGGTTCTCGTCGTCGACGCTTTGTCGCTGACGCCGTCGACTCTCCAGCGCTCTCGATTTACTTCGACAACATTGCCGAAGGCCGCGAACGCCGTCCGCTCATCCTCATCGGCGACTCCATAAAGCAGCCAATGAAGCCGCAGTTTTATCTGCTGGTCCTGGGGATCAACGATGAGACACCGGTGTCCCTTCACCTGAAGCTCCTTGAAGGCCAGCAGTTTCTTCGTCGCGTCTTCTCCGTTCAGTGTAACCACCCAGACGTGATTATTCTGGTACGCTCCGAGTGCTATGACGTCCGTTAGCACTCCAGTGGAGACCAACGCGTCTCTGAAGTCTTCAACCTTGTCGGGTCTCGCTCGAACGTCTCTATGCAAAAACACAGTATTTAAGGCAACGGGCCCTGTTGGCAGATGAGGCAGAATCACTTGGTACTCTTCAGTTGACCTGTTACCGTGGCCCTCAAGGACCGCTGAAGCCGCTCCGACGGAGCCCTGCATCCTGCGCCCGTTCACTAGCGTGGCTGAAAGCAGAATACTGAGCCACTGCTGCGCACGTCCTTCTCAGGTCAAATGGCAAGCTATTTATATCTACCAGTCAACGCTTCTCAGCAGCATCTTGGGGTGGGGGGGGGGGGGGAATCGTGTTTTCAGCATTACCAGCAAGACAGCGCGATGAGCGCGTGGGACTCGCTCACTGGATTTCATGCCGACTGATTGTGCCGCCGCGATCTTCGATCTCTGGTCGACTGGCTCGCCCTACGCCGTCTCCTGACGTCGACAATAGCTGTCGCAGAGTGGTGCTCCATCCTCGGACTCTTGCGACCAGGTCCATCTTTCCTATCTTCTCCTCACTTCCGTATGTGGCTCTCCCTGCGTCTCACTCTCTCCGTCCACTCTCTCTATCTCTATACAATTTAATCCTATCCTATTAATCTCGCCTTACCACCATCCCTCGTGAGCTACCCTTGAGGTGTCCTCCCCCTAAGGGACAGTTACGGGGCTCAATTTTATATTCGTTTCATATAAGAATCACATTGTGTGTGTGAGCATGCGTCGCCACATCGCACGGCGAAGTCAGCTCTAATCTACTACGCGTACTTTGACAGGCTTAGAAAAAGGAAGCGACACTTTCTCAGGCGCCCTTATCTCGCGGTGGCGAGGAGGGGAGGATTGTACGTCTTGGCTGGCCTTGGGCTGGCCTGGAACGATTCTGCTCTAGTTGCCGGGCGCACAAAGGTCGCTGCAATCATTGCAGTCTCCGTTTGCGGAAAGCGCGTGCTTTTCAGACACAGCAAAGTAACAAATAAGATGCTTATTTGCGTGCATCCGTACCTTTGAATACGTTTCGTGTGTCATTTGTGCATGAGAAACGTGGGGCACGTTTGGATCTGCTTTAGATTCTGCGTGTGACCTTTCAATTTGTTGCTATCGCGTTAATTGCTTCGCCTTTGCGGCAAAGCTGTGACTTTTTATGATGCGATAATAACATGAGCAAGAAGAACGTTTGGTCCTTACCAAAATGTTGTTCTGTACTGACGGCCTGGCGAAGCCGATATCCCTGAGCGCTTGGAGGCAGAACCTGCGATTTTCGACCCATTCTTCTCCTTCCAATGACATCGGATCTGCACGTGTTAGGAATGACAAGTACACCGCTAGAAGAGAGGGCTTTCAGAATCAAAGAAGTCAACGGAAACATGTGTGAAATGCAACTCTGCTAGCACTAGATAAAAACTCTCACCAAGGATATCAGCCACATGCGTTTATCTGGCAGCCTTGCTTGACTTTCGTGGTCGCGAAGATCTTCGAGTTTTCGTGCTATAACTTGCACAATATGTTCGCTTCAAATTTCACCGAGCTCTGTGCATAGTACTTGTGCCCCATTGTTAAGTGAATGGCTAGAATTCATTTGGGCAGGCTCTTGACTTACCATTGTCCTTTCTGTAGCACCCATCTTGCTTGACGCTAGACCCCGTTCCTTAACCAATAACCTTCGTTCTACGCAGACGAAAGTATAGATATCATTGGATTGCTTGTGTTTCTTCTAGGCAGAGCCTTTCTCTACATATAACTTTGTAATAGTGGGAGACAGAGCTGCGTTTAAATAAAAAAACGAAATGAGCACTCTCCGAATAGCTAAACCTTTCCTTGTTCATAAAAAAAAACAACAACCGCAGTCGTTTTTATCATGGAAATCATCATCAGCCTTACCACACGCACTCCAGAGCGAAAGCGTCTCCCATGTTTCACCAATGAATCCGGTCTTGCGCTCATTGTTGTCACGATACACTCACGAACTTCTTAATCTCAACTATTCACCTGAATTTCTTTCTCCCCTTCGTGACTATGTCTTCTCTTGGAATCCACCTTATTACATTCAATGACCAGTGGTTCACTTTCCGTTGTGTCTCTTAAAGCTAAACCTACCCTTTTCTTTTCTATTACTTGCTGCGTCGTCCTCAATTTAAGTTCAACCCTTTTTGTAAGCCCCCAGGTTTCGGCCCTGAGGGTAAGTGCCGGTAAGACGTAACTGTTATATGTATTACCCTTGAGGAATAGTGATAAAATACTATTTATGATTGGCGGATGCCTGCTCGAAGTAACTTCTCCACCCCACTTTTCTCCTTTTCATTAATTCAGTCTTATGATTCGGCTCTGCAGTGAATACCTGTCCTCATAGACGGCCCCTTTACCATTTCAATATCCTCACTATCTATTCCAAAGCAACGTTCTACACCGATACTGTTGCATATTAGTTTTCTGAATAATTATCAGATCTACCATTACGCTTTCCTTGTGCAGTTAAGTGATTATGAGTGTCTCGACGCGTCCTGACAAAAATCCGTAAACTGGGCAGTGTGATAGAGCCAACGTTCTGACAAGCGGACTTTTCTTCGTCAAGGCTGCAGTTGCAGCCTTTAGTCAAAGTCTGGGTTGGTATGGCGCTGAAGGATAAACGACTGAATAACATGGCGGACAAGGAACAGAAGGACAAAGACTAGACGTTGTGCTTTATTAACAAGAACCCAACTACAGCATTGTGCATCACGACTGGACGGTCTCCGAAAATTCTTGCGGAAGATTTTGCCAATATTTTCACCTTTCCTATGTCAAAAGACAACGCCAGTCATCGTTCCGTACCAATTTTATATGGACCTTCATGTAAGATAGATGAGGCAGAATTTTTTTTATTAAATGTATCTAAGGAGAGGTTGGTGCCAATGCGTGGCGATGGCTACTCCTCTTCTCTTGCACAAAAGTCATCATCGCACATTCAGTAGCAAACACAAGGCTATACATATGTACATAGCACAACACTTACACAATGAGTTCACGTTTTTCTACACTGAGTGTCCACACCACACAGAAATGAGTCCACACTGCGTAGAACTGTGTCCGCACCACACTGAGTTTGTAAAAAAAAAGAAATCCACACAAGTTATCACGCCAATTTAAGTGTTCACACAAGAACGTGAACGTTCAATAAAACGTCTAAGGTGATCTTGTCGCTTAAATACTGACATGTTTTCAGAAAGGTTTTCCCCCAAAATGTCGTAACGAAGTAGGAAAATACTGTTTTGAAACATACTGCGGTTAACATTTGTGTTTTGTTTAGTACTTTCGAGCTATTTCTGATTCCTCCAGAAAGTGAACGACTGCACGTGCTGCAGTGGCTTGTAGCTTTCCTCTTGGCCATGGACCCAAGATTTTTGCAATTGATGGAGGTCGCTTATCCAAAGAATTGAGTTTTCTAAAAAGATTTTTTCGAGGTTCGTCATGATTTTTTACAATGCAGAAGAATATGCTCCACGTCTTCTTGAGCTTCTCCACATGAGCAGGTGGGATTGCCAGCTCTCCTTACTTTGTACAGGAAAGCCTTCGTGTAGGCTGTACCAAGTCGAAGCCTATGGATGACTGTTGCTACCGATCGGCTAACCTTTAACGGAATATTCAATTCTATACCAGGATCAATGTTATACAACAGAGAGTTGTGCGCACCATTTCCGAACCGGGTTTCCTTAGACAGCTCATCTTATTTATTAGACAACGTGCATCGCTCATCGATAGAGGTAGCAGTGATATATTAATTTCTTCATATGCTGCACGTGCAATGTGATCAGCTATGTTGTTTCCTGTGATTCCACAGTGGCTTGGCACCCACTGGAACATTATAGTGTGGTTTAAATCTTTTGCTATAGCGTACGTCCTCTGTATTTCATATGCGAGCTCACTAGCTTTGTTTCCCAAGCTGGTTCCTTTTAAAGAAACTAATGAGGACTGTGGTGAGTCACTGATAACTACCCATCGAAGTGGACCTGGCTGTAAACATATGAAGCGTAAAGCACAGAGTATTGCATAGAGTTCTGCCGTTGTGGATGTTGTGAAATGGCTGAGTTTAAAAGCTTTTCTTGCTTGGTATGCAGGTACAAAGAATGCCTACATGGAGCTTTGATTCAGACATGATCCGTCGGTGTACATGTGAATATAGTCTTCATAGTTAGTGTAAAGGTGTGTTAAAGTTAATTGCTTTATTACGATTATGGGCAGATCGTTCTTACAATTTATTCCCCGAATCGAAGTTGTAATATCTGGAATAGAGAGTCGCCATGGTGGATGGGATGCACATGGAGGCCAGTATTCGTGCTAGGCAGTAAACTCTTGAATTCTAGTATATTTTTATGCATTCTTGCAGCTGATCTCTCCTGATTAGCTCGGTATAGGGGATGATCAGCGTGTTGAGTTGCCAATCGAAGATAATGCCGGAAAGTTTCCGCAAATCTCATAGCATGGAAAGTCGGTTGACGAGACTCCGCAATTACTAAAGCACTGGCAGACGCTCGCGGTACACTAAGACATATACGAAGGCTTCTGGCCAACAATCTTTGAATCCTCTCCTCTAAGTTACGTGATATCCCATGTAAAACCGGGGCAGAGTAAGCTATTCTTTGTCGAATTATTGCTGAATGTACACGCAATAAAGAAGAACATGAACTACCACATCTCACTCCGGTCAGTCGCCGTAATATATTGATTAGAGAGTTGACTTTGTCCTCTAATGATTTTATCTGTGGTGCCCAAGACAGACGTCTGTCTAAAATAACCCCTAAAAATTTGTGCTGCCGCACAAGTTTTAAGCACTGAGAGTCTATCTGAAGTTTGACTTTCTTAAGGCATTTCCTTGTGAACTTACCCTGGCCAAGCTGCTGCGTCATGCACTTTGCCTCTGTTACCATCGCACTGCACCAGGCGAAGGTGGTGTTACGTACCAAGCCTTGCGAAACATGGATGAGGTCTCTCATCAAAGTATTTTTGACGAATAAAACAAAGTGCGGCAAATGAGTCTGATTGCTGCTGAATGGAAATTGTCTGCGGTGAAGCCAATTTTAAAGCCTGGTCGCCCTGCACAACTTCTGTGGTAATACCGGCCAATATCACTAACTTCTAATGTTATGAAGCTGATGGAACGTATGGTGCTGTTTCGTATGGACGCCAGATTACAGGAGCTCGCTTTCTTTCCTGATGTCATGAGCAGATTTCGTCGCCACCGTTCAGCCCTCGACGGCATAGCATATCTTGTATCATCGCTTGAATCTGCTCGAGCATACAGAAATTCAGCGTATGTTCTATTTCTTGACATACAGCAAGCGTTTGACTTGATGCCACATAAGGCGATCATTTGTGCATTGATGAATGAAGAAATTTCAGGTCATCTGTTACACTTTCACCGCGATTTTCATTCTGAGCGCGAGAATGAAAGCGCGCATTGGTGAAGTACAGAGTCAACCTCACGCTGTTAAATGTGGTGCCCCGCAAGGCAGCGTCTTGTCACCGCTTCTCTTTAACAGCGTACTTGCTGGACTTCCAAGCCGATTACTGCAATAATGTAACTTCTCTGTAGTCTTAGTGATTTATGCTGATAACATCGCACTCTGGGTCAGTGGTCCGTCACACCATGGTCCACGTCTTCGTGGTATATTGCAGCGAGCTCTGAATTCAACTTCAGAATACTTGGTAGAAGTTGGCCTGCAGGTTTCACATGCAAAGTCAGCTGCGATCGCGCATCATGCAAGGCAACGCGCTCGTCGATGCCTTAGCAGGCTTTACCTCGGAGACACACCGACACATTGGGTACACAAACATCGCTACCTGAGTGTAATCATCGATGATCGCCTTTCTTGGAGCCCTGCTGTTTAATCTGGGAGGCAAAAATCGCTGTTCCTGTTCAAGTATGTAGCCGCCTTGATTGCTAGGGATGTAGGCATTGATCAGAAGATGGCACTACAGGCTTACCAATCAGCTGTACTTTCTCGCGTGTTGTATGCCTTGCCAGTCTTGACTGTACCGCCTGCTTTAATGTCTCAGCTGGAACGGGATCATCGTGTTGCCCTCCGAGTACTGTTTGGCTTACCTCGTGAAGCGCAATCCATCCAACTACTGACTGAAGCACACCAATTGCCGCTAAAGCTGCAAGCTGACCTGACAGCGCTACATCACATTGAGCATCTGAACCGAGCCCCACATGGCAAGACACTCCTTAACAGGCTGTTACAACGCCCACTTTCTCGGATGGGTAAACTGGCGGCTTTGTTCAATGACTATACAGGCAATTCCGTCGAAAATATTGAGTTGCCAACATCGACAGAGCACAGACCATGTGCCTTGTCTACCCACCTGTCAATTTCAGGAATACGCAAAAAGTGTGACCAGCCTGTTTCGAAACGATACCAATTAGCCCTTTCACACTTATTTGAAAACTTCGAAGACTATGCAAAAGTATTTACGGACGCTTGTGTACGCAGCGATGGCCTGAGCGCTTCTGCAGCTTTCTTCTGCCCTTCAACCGATATCAGGTGGTTGTTTAAAATACCGCACCCATCATCGTCAGTGACGGTCGAGCTAGCAGCGATTGATATCGCCCTTAAGTACGTACAAGAAGGGTTACCAGCACCGAAGGTTGCCATCTTCACCGACTCTCGTGGTGCCCTTAGCAGACTTACCAGCAAGGAGACAGACAGCCCTATTCTGAGCAGCACCATGGAACCCACTAACAATATTTTGTCACGTGGGGTATGCCTAGCTACACAGTGGGTACCTTCGCACGTGGGTATAGCGGGCAATGAATAAGCGGATCGCCTTGCTTCGTCATGCAATCATGATGGCTGTGACTGTCCGGGAATTCTATGTACGATAGACAACGCTCGTCTGCTTATACGCTGTTGGGACTCCGGGTCCTGCCGGTCTCGTTTTCGGTAGCTGGCCCCGTAGCAGGATTCATCGTCCGACAATTCAGTGAGAAGAAGCGCCCGAACGAACGACAGAGATTTATTTATATGTTGAGAAGTGATCAGCTGATCCAAAGAGAGAAGAGAGAGAGAGATACAAAACGTCTTCAGCATTTTATAGTGCCACGTTGCCAACACTGGGCGCATTGTCCGCATCGTCAGCCAATACGGTGGCCCCGGCACCTCGGCCATGAAAGAGGGGAAATACCTCACAACACATGGAGGGGCCCAACCTAACACGATGCCCAAATATGGTCACGACGCCCTAAAAATGCCCAAACATGGTCATGAACGCACAGCAGATTCCGGAATTCTCCCGGCGAGAGGGAGGAGCCTGAATGGGGAGGTGGGGGTCGACGACACAGTCGGTCAAGAACCGGTTCTCCCCGCAACTCCTCTTGCTTGGTTCCCTAGCGCAAAACCAGTGCGTTGACCTTTGTTTTCGCTTGGCTGCAAGGCCGTCTCAGGTGCAGGCTATCCCGGGAATGCGTCGACGATCTCCCAGAGGGGTTCGCAAACCTTCGGAGAATCCCGACGCTGGGGCCAGTCGTAACAGTCTCTCGCGCGGGGGGGTGAAGATATCGATGGGCTGAGGTTTGCAGCCACTGTCTGGAGAGATCAGCGCCGGCAGTCGGTTTGGTGACGACCGTCTTTGATGAAGTAGAGGGCACCACCTGCTTCATTGTGGGCTCAACAGACATCACATACGCACATGAAAACACAACTACTCAGCCGGTGAGCGCCGGACAATTCCGCCAAACTCCACCAGGCAATTTTCCCTTTAACTGATAATAAAGGAAATACACAATTTATTCAATATGTTACTCATACGTTAAGGTGACACAAAACAACAACACTAGAAGCACACCGAACCCGAAACCCTGGATAGCCGTGTCTTCAACGTTTTCACACAAGTACACCTAAAAGAGTAAAAAAAAAACAATCACTAGCCCTTGTCTAGGTCAGGAAAAAAAATGCCAGAGTTCTCGAGACATCCTCTCGCGTCAGGGGCATCGACTTAAGCCATCAGCGTTGCCATGGAGCGTTACACCCTTTTTGTAGCGTTACACCCTTTTTGTAGCGTATTTCAAACGCATATTGTTGCAAAACGAGGCTCCACCGCAGCAGGCGGCCGTTCTTAGAGGACATGGTCTGTAGCCAGGTGAGAGGACAATGGTCCACTTCCACAATGAACTTGCTTCCGGCAATATAACAAGCCAGTTTCTGGACTGCCCAAACCAAGCACGCACATTTCTTTTTGCTAGCGCTGTAAACCTGCTCGCGAAGGGTGAGTTTCTGGCTAATATAGAGGACGGGATGCTCTTCATCCCCCTCAACCCTTTGACTAAGAACTGCCCCCATGTCTCTATCACTAGCGTCGCATTGGACTATGAAATGCCTCGAGTAGTCCAGTGAACTAAGCAAAGGTTGGCTCGACAAAGCCGCTTTCAAAACGCGGAAAGCCTTTTCTTTCTCCTCATCCCAGTCGACCATTTGGGGCTCGGTCTTGCGCAACGCGCCAGTAAGAGTGCTGGCAATGTCGTAATATCTAGGAATGTACCTACGATAGTAACCAGCTATTCTAAGAAAAGCCCGAATATCGGTTTTCGTTCAGGGCTGGGGAAAGTCTTGGATAGCTGCCACTTTCATTTCAGAGGGACGGCGATGCCCTCGACCGATAACATGCCCGAGATAGAGTACCTCTGCTTGTGCTAGCTGACACTTGGGCGCCTTTACCGTTAAACCTGCTTCGCGTAGGCGTGTCAGTACTGCTCTCAAATGCGCCAAGTGTTCTGGCCAGGACGAGGAAAACATGGCGACGTCGTCCAAGTAAGGCAATGCAAAGTCCTCTTGACCCCGCAAAACCTTATCCATTAAGTTTGAAAAACAGTAAGGCGCGTTCTTTAGGCCGAAACTCAACACTTTAGGGCGGAATGTCCCCAATGGTGAAATAAATGCAGCATACCGGCTCGCCCTCTCGGTGAGCGGCACCTGCCAGTAACCCCTCACTAGTTCTAGCGTTGAGATAAATTCCGCGCTGCTTACCCTCTCGACGCGTTCCTCAATGTGGGGAATTGGGTATGTCTGATCCTTGGTGATGAGGTTTAACTTACGATAGTCTACGCAAGGACGCGGATCTTTGCCGGGTACCTCCACAAGAATAAACGGGGAAGTGTAATCACTTTCACACGGCTCAATCAGGCCCAATTCCCGCATCCTGTTAACCTCTGCTTTTATTAGCTCAAGCCGGCGAGGTGACACCCGATACGTCTTAGATCTTACCGGTTCCGACGAGGTAAGCTCTATGTCATGAGTGAGGACGGATGTCCGGCCTAGCTCGCTTACAAATCTGTCCTGAAACTCGGTCAAAAGACCACGCAATTCCTGCTTCTGCTTCATTGTCAGCTGTGACTTTGATACTAAATCCTCAACTCTTTTCTTGATCGGGACTTCGTCCATTCGGGAGCTAATTCAGGAATTTCTGCCGGAACCTCTTCCGGAACATTTAAAGTCATGTTCTCAATGGCTTCCCTCTCTTTATAGGGCTTGAGTAAGTTGCTATGATACACCTGGTGTACTTTACGACTTCCTGGTAATTTTACCACATAGTTGGTGTCAGACAATTTTCGAGTAATTTCGGCCGGGCCGACCCATTGCACTTCAAGCTTATTCTTTTGGGAGGGCCTCAACAACATTACCCGGTCTCCTACAGCAAAGTGTCGCGCTTTAGCTGTTCGATCATAGTAAAGCATAGCCTTCTGCTGTGCTTTGGTCATCGCGCTCTCGGTCAGTTCTTGGGCTTTTGTTAGACGATCCAACAAGGTGAGGACATATATTCCACTACTACAGGATCATCACCCTGACCTTTCCGCGACTCTCTCAGCATACGAAGAGGAGATCGCAGCCTGCGGCCATAAGCAAGTTCCGCTGGCGTAAATCCTGTTGCCTCATGTGGTGCAGTTCTTAGTGCAAACATCGTTGCAGGTAAGCACATTTCCCAGTTAGTTTTTCGTTCAAAACATAGGGCTCTTAACACTCGCTTCATCACGGAGTGAAGCTTCTCTATCGAGTTCGACTGTGGATGGTAGACTGAACTATGCAATAATTTCATGCCACACTGCTCTAGAAAGGTTGTCGTTAAGGCACTCGTGAAAATGGTGCCCTGGTCTGATTGTATCTCGGCAGGAAAGCCTACCCGGGCAAACACGGACAGAAGTGCGTTCACTACTTCCACGGAACTTAGCTCTTTTAGCGGGACCACCTCTGGAAATTTTGTAGCTGGGCAGATTAAGGTCAGGATGTGACGGTAGCCTGAAGTTGTCTTGGGCAAAGTACCTACTGTGTCAATTACCAACCGACGAAAGGGCTCCGTGATTACGGGTACCAGCTTCATTGGAAATTTCGCCTTATCTTCCGACTTACCCACTCGCTGACACACATCGCAAGATTTTACAAACCTCTCTACATGTTTAAAGCATCCAGGCCAGTAGTATTCCTGTAAAAGACGATTTTTCGTCTTCTTTACGCCTAAGTGGCCTGACCATGATCCTCCATGCACCAAACTAAACAAACCCTGAAGATACGCCTGAGGTATGACTACCTGGTCAAACTCTATTCCTCGCCTATCTAGATATTTTCGATAGAGTATGCCGCTCCTCTCTTGGAATCTCACATTTCGCTTGGCGATTCCCTCTTTCGAACTGTCCTGGAATTGCTTAAGCGTCAGGTAACCCTTTTGTTCGGTTATTAATGAAGCGGGGCTCACCTGCAGCAGCCGACTGAAATTATCCGAAGTTGGCATGACACACAACTCTTTTGTAGTTCCTAGTACCTGGAATGTGTCACCCTCTGTGTTATCCTCTGTACTACCAGGAATCGGCTTGGGAGCAACGGCATTTTCTATTTGCTCGGTCAACGAGGCGTAATTGACCCCTTCCAATTCGGGAGGAGGTTCATCGTCGCCTTTAGGAATGGTTGCCTGCGCGACTACGGCTTCTGCAGCCTGTTCTCGCATAAGTCGATTTGTTACCGTGGTGTCCAACTCGCAACCCGGCCCGTTGTTGATTTGAGGCTGGTTTGCCTCAGTGAATGTTGCTCTCGAAGCCAGCGCACGTGCCTTCGATCTAGTCAGTGCCTGCACTATGCCTTCTCCCAACGTTACACCTTTCTCCTTCAGCATTTGATCTGACTTATCTGAAAATAAGAAAGGATACTGAGGGGGTAGATATGGCAATACCGCGGCTTCCGTTTCCAACGTACCAAATGAGCCTTTAAGGACAGCTTTAGCTACGGGAAGGCACTGACTGTTTGCTTCTACGGCTTGTTTAATCCAGGCACAGTCTCCTGAATACTGTCCGGACTGAACAAAAGACGGATGAACTACGTCCATAGTGGCTGCGGAGTCTCTAAGAACCCGACACGGCTTGCCGTTCACGGTAAGGTCGTACATATAGGGCTCTAACAACTTCATGTTCTCGTCGGCTTCATTTATAGATAAAAAGGCCACCTTTTCTTTCGGGGAATGTTTCGCGAAGTGCCCTGTTTCGTGGCAATTGAAACAAGCCGCCGGTTTTTTCGCCTCAAATTTCCTTTTGCTTGCCTCTGCCGACGCCTCATGGTTAGATGCCTTGTTTTCCTGACCCTTTTGTGCGAGACTTGTCGGTTGTTTTCTAAACGGCGCCTTATTCGGTCGTAGGAATTTTTCCCTTTTTGGCTCGCTGCTTGCCCCGAGGGCGCAGCGCGTAACGAATTCTTCAGCGAGCTCTGTGGCTTTTGTTACGGTGTTCACGTCTGGTCTATCCTGCACCCAGAACCTCACCTTTTCCGGTAACCTTTGATAGAATAGTTCCAGACCGATACACTCGAGCACCTTTTCATGATTCCCATACGCCTTTGCCTCTTTCAGCCCCTCCCCCATGTTGGCCATTAACTTGTAAGCAAACTCCGGGTATGAATCATCGCTCTCTTTTACGGCGTTGCGAAATTTTTGTCTGAAACCTTCCACTGACAACCTGTATTTCCTGAGAAGGCTCGACTTTACCTCATTGTACTCGTCAGCCTCCTCTTTCGTCAGGCGCGCGATTACTTCAGATGCCTCCACCGGAAGTAGGGACAACAAGCGTTGGGGCATGTTTCCTGGTCAAAACCTTGCCTTTCGCAAGTTCTCTCAAAGTTGACGAGGAACAGCCCAATGTCCTCCCCTAGCTTGTACGATCTCATTAGGTCCGTCATTTTGAACCTGACCCGCTCTGCGGTACCGGATGCCTCGCTGCCTCCTGCTCTACTATTATGGCTAATCTCTAGCTCGAGGCGCTTCATTTCAAGCTCGTGCTTTCGTATCTTATCTGCCTCGGCTTCTGCCGCTTTTCTTTCGGCCTCCACCGCCTTCCTTTCGGCCTCTGCCGCTTGCCTCTCCTGAATCTCTTTGACACATTCTGACAGCTCGTCATCCTCCGCCCCCAATGCGAGAATCGCCTCTATCAGCTCTGGCTTTCTTTGAGAGTCCGACACCTCCAGATTCAACTCTCTTGCAAGTAGCAACAACATCGACTTTCGCAGGGATTTCAGATTCATGGCTGCCTCCAGTACCGCTGTCTCTGTTCCACAAAGATTCCTGTCCTGCAACTAATTAACCTTGACGGCAACGACAGCTCTAGATTCCTGCCTTGGCTCAAGTTTTCCGTTAACTTAGTCTACAATTAAAGCTTCAAAAAGCTCTTACACGGAATCCTCCCCTGTCACTGTTAACCTTGACGCCACTGACAGAAAGAGCTTAACCAAGCTATCACACAATTTCTGTCTGACGCAAGTTACCTGTTAACCAATGACCAAGACAGCCCCTCTCTACCAGCTTTTACTTAACACATAGAGTAAATGCCTGGTAAAATTTAACAGAGAAAGCCGGCACTCACCCAGTTTGCAGTCATGTCTCCGGCGTCGTGCCTCTCAGAAGTGCCGTTCGATTCTCTCTGGAAGTCGATGAGTTCGTGTCATCCTTCTCCTGTCGTCCCGTTGTTGGACTTTGGGCTAATTCCGTCCAGTTGTCGCTTTCAGGGTATCGGCATCCCGCCGCTGCCATCCAGTTGTTGGGACTCCGGGTCCTGCCGGTCTCGTTTTCGGTAGCTGGCCCCGTAGCAGGATCCATCGTCCGACAATTCAGTGAGAAGAAGCGCCCGAACGAACGACAGAGATTTATTTACATGTTGAGAAGTGATCAACTGATCCAAAGAGAGAAGAGAGAGAGAGATACAAAACGTCTTCGGCATTTTATAGTGCCACGTTGCCAACACTGGGCGCATTGTCCGCATCGTCAGCCAATACGGTGGCCCCGGCACCTCGGCCACGAGGGAGGGGAAATACACCTCACAACACATGGAGGGGCCCAACCTAACACGATGCCCAAATATGGTCACGACGTCCTAAAAAATGCCCAAAAATGGTCATGAACGCACAGCAGATTCCGGAATTCTCCCGGCGAGAGGAAGGAGCCTGAATGGGGAGGTGGGGGTCGACGACACAAACGCTCAAGAACCAGTTCTCCCCGCAACTCCTCTTGCTTGGTTCCCTAGCGCAAAACCAGTGCGTTGACCTTTGTTTTCGCTTGGCTGCAAGGCCGTCTCAGGTGCAGGCTATCCCGGGAATGCGTCGACGATCTCCCAGAGGGGTTCGCAAACCTTCGGAGAATCCCAACGCTGGGGCCGGTCGTAACAACGCCGACACCTCCTAAAGCAGCACACAGACTAGCGTGGGGCGAATGGATCGTTCCCTCCCCGTGTTCGTGGCCGTGGCTTGCCTCGTAGTTCCCGAGCCATGTTGTACAAACTAAGAGTGGGCTCTGGGCTGGTGCGTGAACGGTTACACCATGAATGTCGTGTGGACAGCCCGCTGTGCGCAGCTTGTGGCTCCTGCGAAACACTTGAGCATCTCGTAGTGCACTGTCCCACATTTGCTACGCAGTGGTACTTGCTGATTAAGGAACGTAAATTCCTAGGACTTAAGTGCGCGACTCTAGACGACTATCTCTTTCCGAGTGGTAGTGCTTCCCGACGCGACCAGGCCCACCGAGCTCTTCTTACATTTATAAACCAAACGGACCTAGCCACCCGTTTATAGACGAATTCTTTTTATTTTTATTTTTATTTATGTTTTTTACTCATACTCGACGAAGTCTTCGTCATTATTTGCCTTCCTCATCTGCTTTCTTCTTTCTCCTCTCTAACCTTTGTTCCCTTTGTTTCTTTCCTCCAACCGAAAGAGTGAGCAGGTGTTGTGCCCTCCCCCCCCAGGTAGCAGTTGCCAGCTTGCTCTCTCCCTCTTTCCTGTGTCCTTGTGTATCAGTGTATGCCAATAAAAAATGGCAGCATATCCACGGAGTCAATTATGGACAGTGGGGCGAAGCATTCGTCCGTCCATTTGTTCTGGCTTCCATCCGTCCGCGCGTACGTCTGTGTGACCGTCCGTGCGTACGTCTGTGTGACCGTCCGTGCGTCCATCCTCCCGTCCGTGCGTGCGTCTGTTCGTGCGTCCGTCTCTGCCTTCGTCCATGCATCCGCCCCTGCGTCCGTTCATGCGTCCATCCATGCATCTGCCTGTGTGTTCGTTCGTCGATCTATTCGACACTCCAAGTACCACCATCTCGCATCTTTTCATCATATATTCCCCATATAGAAGCACCACCATCCAGCAGACATTTCAAGGACTAAACGAGAAGTGGCACACGCACACTTTCTTACGGCTTGCGCTTCGGGTCTACTTCCCACCTTTAACCACCTCGTGTTCATGGTACATACTAGTTCACTGTATTCATGGCACTGTGGCCCAACGTTCGCTAAACCTTTCTAGAAACAAGGAGGTTACGCCCAGCAAGTATAACGTAGCAACCTTTTCCTTTCAGATAGTGCTCAATGTACATGCCAATGGCTGCTAATGGGAAATGAGAGACAGGAGAATTCTGCTTTCAGTTAACGTGCATGCCGCAAACTTTTTATTGTTCAACAAAGCACAGGAGAAATCTCCCAGCGGTGCCACCTCGCAGGTCAAAATGTGACACTGGTTACACACTACGACTACGACTACGACTGCGACTACGACAACGAGGGACGAACGGGTGCCGCTTTAAGGAGCTTCGCCCCTAATAATAATAATTACAGCAGAGGCGCGCGCGCACACACACACACACACACACACACACACACACACACACACACACACACACACACACACACACACACACACACACACACACACACACTCACACACACACACACACACACACACACACACACACACATACACACACACACACACACGCACACACACGCACACACACACGACGAAGAAAGAGAAGGGGCTTGACGCGCACAGGCTCCCCTGTTTTGCTGCAAACGGTCAGCTATTCTCTCTTTCGGCTCTCTGAATTTAGTCAGGAGTTGCTTTCGAATACCTTTGGATTCCGTCCGACATGCACTCGAGGCTCTCTCAGTGGCCATTTGGCCGCAATTACCAGTCGTATCTTAGGCCGCCGGCTGCCGGTTCTAACATGGCTGGCTCATACCCGCTCGGGTATGTCCGAGCCACAGGCTGTTTCTGTACAGCCTCCGGTGGCAGGTGGTCACCCTGGTCCAGGGCATTTCCTCGATCGGATAGTTCGGCGTTTTCGCTGGATGGCGACAGGGCGCTGCTCGATGTAGATTTGCCGAATGTGCCAGTTACTTCCGTTCCTTCAATTCCTGACATTCCTGACATTCAGTTGCCTGATGCAGCGGGAACGGCGCAAATTGCAAGGCTGCCTGCCGTAAGTGATGAAATAGCGCAAGCTTCTTTCCACAGCGTGATTGCACATCAGAAACAGATGCACATTATTTTATTCGATGCCTCATGTAAGGTAACTAATACCCATAGGTCTCAGATCATTGGTTTGCTCCAACAAATCATACAGAAGTGTGCTGATATCCGAGTACTTGCAGAAAACGAAGGTTGCCGAATGGATGAACTTCGTCAACAGTTGGCCCTGTCAAGACATTCCGCCTCTCTCGGTGCGGCACTCTCGGCTCCTCAGGCTGCCCAAATGGCCACGACTTATGCGGTGGCAGCTGCGCGGAGCACGGCGCGTCCTACCGCTGTCCCGCCCGTTTGGCCAAAGACTTGTTCTCACCCTTTACTGCCATCGCACTGGTCGGAAATCGCTGACCAACCCACAACAAACACCACTAGGCGAGCGGATCAACATATGTTTCAAACACCACTCATTCCGTCTGCCAATCCTGCCAATGAGGTCACGAAGATTATAAAGTCAAACATTGACTCCAGAAAGGAAAACATTGGCGAACTGATTATCAGAAAAGACACATCATGAATGAACAATATTAACAAATGACCATAACTTTATTACTAGGTTAAAGAATGCCCTTGAAAAGAACGCAATCACAAGCATGACATTATCAGTCCGCTTGCCACAAAAGCAAAAACCTTGCGTCAAACTCACAGCTGTAGACCGATATTCAGGCCGCCAACATCATCTCTCAGCTACACATGCACAACCCTAACCTACATTTAGACCCGACCACATGCCGAGCGGTGGTATCGTACAAGGAGCGATCAGGCAACTTAACACATGAGCTTGAAGTGGATTCTTCCACCTGTCGCTCACTGCTTGCTCAGGGACGAGTTCTTCTTGGTTGGACTGCATGTAGCGTGAGTGAGGACTTTCATGTGCTATTGTGCACATACTGTGCACGGCCATACAAGAAAGTCTTGTCCTGTCGCCAACGAACATGACAAAGTGGTGTGTACGAAGTGCACGGGGACACATCTTGGCGAAGCATGCACTCTTGAAATGAACGACCCAGAAAATGTTTGCAACAAATGCCGAAAGGTCGCAAGACCTAGTTCTCATCCAACTGGACACGAAATGTTTCCTATATTAAGAGAATGTGTCGCAAACATGAGGGCCAGAACGGACTATGGATAGTCTAAGAGGCATGTACATCAAAGAGGGACGCAGCAGCCTCTATAACGTGCAGTGTGATTCATCGTTTCCTACATTAGTACACGCATCATTTTCGACTCATTACTATGGACCACATGAAGGTCACTGCCTTTGTCGCTGTTCTTCTAATCATGGCATATTAATACACAAAATTACTGCAGATGACACACACTTGCAAGTAACTACACATCCCACAACATTACACGATATTTCTTTTCTCGAAATATTTGCTGGTGGCGCAGGCTACACTGCAATACATGAAAAAAGGCTCTTTACAGCTTTCCGCATTTTCTTTTCAAGAAAGGCGTCGCGCTTCTCATTTAAAATTGATCAGAACTATCATGACTTACAGAAATAACTTAAAACTCTTACAGGCTGATCTGGACCAGACACGTGATGCCACAATATTATTGATTGAATATATCACGCAACAACATTTTGATTTCGCCTTCATGTGTGACCTGCACATCCGCGCAGGCACTGTTCAAGGAATATCACACACCATAACCAAGTTCCACGCACCAAACGATTCTCGCGTCATGCTTCTAGTACACAACACTAATTTTGACTTATTGCCATTACACGTAACAGATTTGGTTGTTGCAGTAAAGTGTGAAAGCCTTGACCGAACAATAATACTGATAGCTGTGTATGCACTACCGCAAAGACCTTTTGATCCAGTTCTGGATGAGTTGCAATGTGTAGTTTCATTAATCACAGATTGTACAGTCATCATAGCCGGAGATTTCAATTCTAAGCACAGAATGTAGGGGCCAGCTATAGTGGATGTTCGTGGCTCTCAAGTAGTCCAATTCGTGACGGCGAATGACTTAGTCATACTGAACAACCCCAACTTCCCTCCAACTTTCACAACTCCGTATGCAGATTGATGGATAGATTTAAATGTGGTTTCGCATGACCTCATTCTCGATGCTTATCATTGGAAGGTTCTCCAAATTCCTATCCTCTCGGACCACAACTACATTGGATTCTCGTTCTCGCAAGCACATACCAGCAGTGCTAAATGATTAACTAATCTAGGAAGAGCGAAAATTCTTAACAAATTAAAGGACGATACTTGGTTCACAATGATACTCGGCTGCAACATTGGGTCACCTTAAGCCTTAAACAAGGTTATAGACAAATTTTATGCCATTTACTCCGCTTTAAGGCAACGTTACTACGATGCATAACATCACGTAGTAAATTAGGTAATGGTTGGTGGACCCCAGAATTGTCTATCGAACGTAAGCGTGTTTGGGCTATGCGACGACGCTATCAGTGAACAGCCGACCCCCTCCTTCGAGACATGTATCGCAAATTGTACGTTCACTTATTTTCCACCTACAAGGATAAAGTCAGGAAAGCAAAATCATTGTTTGATAAAAAATTTGTGATTTGCTTACTAAGAAATGTTGATATAGTGATATTTTGAACACAGCTTTTCAAAAACACCACCAAGTAACTTTTATTTCTCCTCTAGATTTACCTAACGGCACTCACACAACTTCTGTAATGGAGTCCGCCCGGCTCCTACTCGATATATTGGTAGTCGTGGACAGCTGTTGTCAAGACAACATGCACCACACTATCATGCGTGACATTGTGGCTAGTTCTTACCCGTGGCACACTTCTCACCCTCCTTTTACAATATCTGAGATAGAGTGTGCGATGAAACAAGGCAATTCACACTCTGCTCCTAGACACAACCGATTAACCTACCCATTCATTAAAAGATTATTTGTATACCATCCCGAATTTTTCTACTTGATATTGAATACCACCTTAGAATCAGACGCTTCCCGCAGGCTTGGAGAAGAGGAAAAGCAATATTCACACCGAAGCCAGGTCGTCCGCTCAATGCGCCGAAGGCATATAGAACAATAGTAATGAACTCTGTCTTCATAAAGTATTAGAAAGACTCCTAAGTGCTCGTCTGTATTATTTTTGCACAATATTCTTCTTCACAATAATCAATACAGTTTTACGCATATTAATAGTGCTACTTTAGCACTGTACACACTCCGAAGCAAATTAGCTGCGTACAAGGCATCCAAACTTCCTACTATACTCATATTTCTTTATTTTGTAGAAGCATTCGACAGCGTTTGGCATCCTGCAGTCTTAAACTTTTTACGCAAGCACAAGTGTCCACAAAACTTGTACTGCCTCCTCAAATACTTTTCACCGAACCACACTGTGACTTTTTTCAACCAACGTCGCACAAGAGACAGTTCGTACAACCATTGGCAGCCCGCAGGAATCCCCTATTAGTCCACTACTGTGGAACATAGTAATACACAGCTTACTCAATCTTCCCGTGCCACCCGGCGTACATATACAGGCGTCCGCGGACGATACCATCATTGTCATTACAGATACTTCAAGACTCTGGTTACATGCAAAAGCTGAGCATGTCCTGGCTTTAGTATCCGGGTGGGCACGAGAACAAAAAGTTATGGTAAGCGCCGAGAAGTCCTTCTTCGTGTTTTTTAACAACAGACACATAGGTACATCAAAACGCCGCCCATCTATACGCATGTAAGAAAGGCGCACGTGCCACAGAAATTTGTGTGGCCTATAAGAAAAGAAGCATTGTCACACACGCGCATGTGGTGCAGAAATTGTGTAAATCTCGTACACGCAACTTCCCATAGAAAATAAGAAGGAAACAGTTATCCGAACAAATGAGGTGCTCCTTATCATATAGTCACAACCCAGCCACGTTATGCTTTTAAGTGATAAAAAGTGGCGGGTATTCAAAGCTCTAACGCGCTCAAGCGGTGGCCTTTCACGTGCTACAAACGAGTTAGTACCCATCACGTGGCCGACTCAACTGCTACAACTCTGACATAGATTCACAATTCCCAGACTGCTCATAAATGTACTGTTCACTCGTACAGATGCTCTAGCAATGTCCAGTGGTACCTCGAGGACCTCTCGCCAGTGAGTCCGACTGGAAGGAGACATTCAGGAGCCCCAATCTCCAAAACACACGAAAGGCAGTCGAGACGGCCCAAGATCTGACGGAACGCCACCACGTTCCCGCCTCGACGTGGGCGTCGCCTACAGTACCGGTGGTTGGGATGTCTCTTGTGGACATCCTGGTGGCTTAAACTCCTCAGGACCGTCAATGAAGTTCTTGACTGACTGACTGATACTCTATCCTTAATGCTTAAAGTGACACGAAAGATCAAAATTATCCTTCGCGTATTAGCAAAGTATGATTTCGAAAACCTAGAAACACTACCCTTACGATCACACGATGCTAGGAGGCGAGAAAACGCGCGGAAAGGAAATGCGCGTGGAGATGCCACCCTGAGAATTCCATGCTGTTGCGTCTTCGGCAGTGGCCTGGATGACACCATTAAACAACGACGCTTCGGGCAACCTGTACGGCTGGTCACCCTTAGGTCCATTTTTCCGAAGGTGGACGAGCTGTTGCGTTTGGCGGGTCACCTTTTTGCCACAGCCGCCAAAACGGAAGAAAGGCAGCCCCTTGTTTTTGTGGAGATAAGGAGCAGCGCCAAGACGCCCTGCCGTTTCCGTGTGCTGGGCGTTGCGTGCTCGGCTGAAATTTGTATACAGAGCACCGCTGTCCTTCAGGTCTGCGCAGAGATGCGACACGTGGCGTCTTCATGCCCCGGTAAAAGCCACAATGCCGAGCTTCCGCCGATTACGGACGTCGGACAATCACGCTGTGCGCCTCTGACTTATGAGCCACCGACGCTCAAATCAGCAACAGATGTTCAGGCCTGGCTCCTCGGAGGCGCCTAGACCGCGGCTGCTGCTCGACAAAGCATGAGTGATCGGCCCGAGCGGCGAGATGACAGACTTGTTACACCCCGCTCAAGGAAGATTCGCCGAAAGAGGCAACATCGCCGGGACCATACACGTGTTTGGTTTGTGTATGTGTGTTTGTTGGGCCGGTGCCGGCATAATGACACTCGTGTGTGCTGCGGGACATCTTATTGACCAGTGCCGTATGGACCTATTCTTTGATCTAGGGATCTGGGAAGACGAAACGGTATTTAGTCAGCCCTCGGAGGCTGCTGAGTGTGGCTCACGGAGCTTGTAGTAGTAGTAGTAGTAGTAGGATTTTTATTTACAGTAAGCCGGATACAGAGCTCACTGCAGGGGCAAAGGGCTAAAGGCGAACAGCCTGACAAAGGCCCTTGTCCCTCCGCAGTTCGTGACAGTGCAAAGCTTAAACAATATATATATTCAATACATTGGTTTCAAGCAACCTGAAATTGTAAACACAAAATTCAAACATAAATAGCATAAGAAGTTTACATAACACATTTTAAGAATTAGAGGTCACTCTCGTTATAGTTCACAACAAAACAATATCAATGAAACAACATCAAAAACAGACACAAAATGCATGCGGATACAATGAATTCCGCTGTATACACTCGTATAATTGACATAGAAGTTGATGAACAATTTAAGCATTTGCAGAGGCTTGAGACTCCATTACGCAGTTTCGGTAGTGTAGACCGGTGGTTATGAATAAGTTCTTTATTTGTTTCTTGAAAGTCGCACTACTAGCCCTAAAGTTCAATTGATCTGCAAGGGTATTTAAAACCTGAGGTACCTGGTAAGCAATACTTTGTTTTCCATACTTGGTTCTTGTTCTAGGAGCTCGTTTCTTTTTTTCTCGCATACTGTAGAGTTGTCTTTCGGTGCAACTTTCTTCATATAGCTTAGTCTTTTGTATTAACTGAAGTAATTTAAAATGACATAATTGATCAATTCTGAGTATGGAATGTTTAATGAATAGTGGAGCAGTGCGCAAGTCTTGTAGATTCCCCCTGTAATTTTCAAAGCAGCGCAATATTTTCTTTTGTATAGTTATTAACTTATGGTAATTCCCTTGTGATGTCGTTCCCCAGACTAACATCCCATAACTTACTTTAGAATGGAAGAGTGCGTAGTACATACTTATTTTTAACCTCAATGGGATTAAGTGCATTGTTCTAAAAAAACAACCAACTATTCGCGCTAATGCGGTGATAAGATGATTTACATGTGTATTCCAGTTTAATTCCTCCTGAAACCATACACCAAGAAACTTTTGTTCCCTAACATGTGCGATGCAATTTCCTTCGAATTTTACAGCTATGTTACTAATAGGTTTGTTTATAGGTCGGAATATCATATAGGTTGTTTTTTTTGCATTCAAGCGCAGTCCATTTTGCCTTAACCAATTTGAAAGATTGCTTAGATAATTATTTACACTGACCTCAAGTGATAATAGATTGTCCGATGTAAAGAAAACATTTGTATTGTCAGCGTACATTATAAGTTCAGGAGAATGAGGTATATCGACAATATCATTTATATAGACAAGGAACAATAATGGCCCCAGTATAGACCCTTGGGGGACTCCTTGGTTCAACTTTATCTTTGCAGAAATAGTGTTATTCAGTTTTACATATTGATAACGATCTTCTAGGTAACTTTTAAACAGCTGTAGTGCAACTCCACGCACCCCATAACTTGATAATTCATGAATCAATGATTTGAATTGTATGGAGTCAAATGCCTTTTGAAGATCGAGGAAGAGCCCAAGAGTATATTTTTTGTTTTCCATATTTTCGATTATCTTATCTTTGATATACAGTAGAGCTTGTTCTGTTGATTTATTTTTTTGAAAACCATACTGACTTTTTGTTATTATTTGGTGCTTATCAAAAAAGGATGCAAGTCTATCATAAATAACCCCTTCAAATATTTTTGATATTGTTGGAAGCACAGATATAGGTCGATAGTTCGCTAAAGTATTGATATCACCACCTTTATGTACTGCAGTGACTTTTGCTACTTTTAGCTGCTCTGGAAATACACCGTTAGTGAGGGTGAGGTTTATAATATAGGCCAAGACATTAGATATCAATGGTGACACCATTTTTAACTCAACAGAACCTATCTCATCAATCCCTGATGCAACATTGTTTTTAAGTTTTCTAATTAATCTTTCTACTTCAACCGGATCTGTGGGTGCGAGAAAAATAGAATACGGCAAAGGAGATTTATCAGGAGTTGGAGCATTATCTCGCTTTTCATCCGTTAAAATGAAGGAACCCGCATTTATGAAATGTTCATTCATGACATTGGCCAACCTTTCACCACTGAAAATCTGACCATTAATTGTTAGGTCATGTGTCCTATTACAACCCTTTTTTCTGTTCATAAGCCCATTTATGACCTCCCATAGCTTCCTCTGGTCATTGTAAACGCTTTCAAATAATTTTTCATAGTAGTTCTGTTTAGCCTTCCGTATTTCTGAATTTAAAACGTTTCTATATTTCTTGTACTCAGCTAAGGCGTCTGTGTTCCGCGAACGGATGAAATCATGATACAATTTATTCTTTATTTTTATGCGCCGGTAAAGATCACGATTTATCCAAGGCTTTCTGCATTTCTTATTTCTGCCACGTGAGCGCTTCTGAAGTGGAAATGCCGCATCATAGCTAGTACTCAATAACGTCATGAATGTGTTATAAGCATCATCAGGATTTTCTTGTCTATAAACAATAGACAAGAAATTGTTCAATAGACAGCCTTTTCAATGTTGCTATTCGGGACAGAGAGCCCATGCTATGTATATAACGTAAATAAACCCTCTCTACGAAGTTCAACCTCCTCCTGTCTCGACATCTTAGACATCTTAATCATGGTTCTCTGGTGCCGCGAACCCCGGTTGAAACAGCGCTAAAAACCGTGTGCGGAATACCATCGTTGTCAACAACACTACACATGGCAGCGCTACGAGCCACCGGCGCGCCACAAATGCCAAGAAACAATTCCTCCTCTTTTCCAAGCCTTTCTCGTCTACGCGTCGCGTCGACAAGTTGAATCTCTAACGCGCAGCACAAATATGCTGTGATTGGTCGAGCAAGAGCCCACGACTTCAGGTTAGTCTGCAAGCAGCTGTGTCTGCTGCTTGTTGTTCGTCGTGTTTGCGCTAGCTTGCGAATCAGCTACTGCGGCCAGTAACGTGGGGTCCACACTGGCAGGATTTGTGTAAACACGGGCCGGCACGGCAGCAGCAGTTGACGGAGTCGCGGCAACCGGAAGTAGACGGTGTTTCGAGCAGCGCGTCGGCGAATATGTATTCGCACGAGATTGGGAAGGTAGGGGGGATGCTTGGCGAGAGGGCAAAGCGGATTTGGGAGAAGGTACCAATGAAGGGTGGCGAAGTGAAGAAGAAAAGGAGTGATCACCGCGTTTCGATAGTGAAACGTGTCTAAATCTTCGAAAAAAAAAAGTTCTCATGGCTTCGTGCCGTTGTACACTCGTGCACAACTTCTCCAACACAACCCAATCGCGACCTATGGGTGGTTTAGGGGCCCTTTAATGTTTACCGTATTTGTGTTTACTAAGGAGCACCATAAAGAAGACGGCAAAGATATATATCAGAAAATTCTTCGGTTACTTAGGGTAGCTTTCGTGCTAAGGCTGGGTCAATTGCAAAATTTTATTATTTTCTTGAAACTCTTTTGCCTTCGAATTTCTTGTTTTGAATAACTCATTTGCCTTACCTATGCCCACACGAAAACAAAGTGCGTCTGTACTTACATCCTACAGAAAGACCATAGAGGCGCCACTCCTTTGAACGGTAAAGAAGCTCATCCTTCGAGAAGAGTTTCTCAATGGCTTCGAAGTCGTTAACAATGACCATCTCCGTCAGACCCGTTCTGACTCTGAAACAGGAAAGTGGCGGTTATCGTTACATTCGTATTGGTTCGATGATCGCTCATGTCAGCATGTCAGCTATGAAAAAGTGTGGAGATGGAGAAACGGGCGCAAGAGGGGAGTATGAGACAACACATCACAGGTGCACACGTTGTCGTTTTTTCATCTAAATAATAAAAATAAATGGAGAAGTTGTCGTCATTTTTTGGCGATATCTACGCCCATCGCTCCCCGCCGTGGTGGTCTAGTGGCTAAGGTACTCGGCTGCTGACCCGCAGGTCGTGGGATCAAATCCCGGCTGTGGTGGCTGCATTTCCGATGGAGGCGGAAATGTTGTAGGCCCGAGTTCTCAGATTTGGGTGCACATTAAAGAACCCCAGGTGGTCGAAATTTTTGTAGCCCTCTACTGCGGCGTCTCTCATAATCTTATAGTGGTTTTGGGACGTTAAACTCCACATATCAATCAATCATTATTTACGCCCGTCGCCTTAGTTGCTAGAATAAAAACAAAGCAAAAAAATTGGCAGATCCCAAGTACCTGGGAATGGACGTTGTGCGAAGCATGCGGAGGGAAGATGATCATGTTTCAATTTTTTTTTATCAAGCGACACGTCCTGAAATGACGCTAAATATATGTAAAAATGTCGCACGCACAGACATAAGTCGAAGAGTTGCAAATGTTTCTTTATATAGCCAGTTGTTTTCACTTGCGTAACAATGACAACTGGAACATGCGTATTAGCAACACCAGAAGCTGACATGAAGCGCTGCTCACGAGGATACTGGCCCTCGACACTGCCACATAAGTGAACTTCAGCTCATGGTAACTAACCACAATTGACGCTAACTCGACAGGACGGCTGTATCAAAGGAGTACATATGTAATGTTTATAAAATTTGGTAGGCAGCACTGAAACCACTGTTGAAGTTTCACGAACATTGGCGTCTATTTGAAAAGTAGTTCCGAGACCTGGCGTAGCTCTGTGGTAGAATGCCTCGTTGACACGCAGAATGCTTGGGCTTTATTCCAGCTGGGACCCTGACACTTATTATTTGCATTCGTCGGGTCGACGCTACCCATGTCGGGTATTTCTTAACGCTCGCGCGTTGGAATAGCCCATGTGTGTTCCCGTTCTTTCCTGGGTAGATACTAAGTGTGAATCACCTGTGGCCCATACCTGCATACCAGCGACACATACCTGCCCCTGGGTATGTGCCAGTGTCTGGAAAGAAGTGTTTGACGACGTACGCGACAGGATTGTGGCATTATTCATGTCTTGACTAGCGCGTCGTATTCGTCAAACCATTTTACCATTTTGGTTCACGCGAAATTATAGGGCTTACCACGAGAACACCCACACGTAGAGAGAGATATATATCTATACATAGAGAGAGAGATAAAGAGAGAGAGAGATAAGAAAGAGAGAGTGAGAATTTATTAGAAGGCAGAGAGGTCGGCCTGAGCTAGTTTGCTCTAGCCTGCTACTCTACACAGGGGATAAGGAAAAGGGGAAGGAAAGAGGGATGAAGGGTGATGATGGAGACAAGAATAGGTGGTGCGTATGTACAGTAGCCACTTAGTATAGTACCCTACAGTCTAGTATCTAGTGCAGTGCTTTTTATAAAGTCTAGAACAGCCTTTGTAGCAGTTTTTGACACTGTTTGGTCGTTCATTGCTAACAATATGTGGCTTTCACTTAATGGCGTTCGTCCGATGCTTGCCAACGTTGCAGTTAGCATTTTTCTTTGCGCCACGTATAATGCACAGTCACAAAATATGCGAGCTATCGTTTCGCACACTTGGCAGCGTTCACAATCCGGACTGTCCGCACGGCCGATTAGGTGGGTGTAGTGGCGAGTGAAGGGGACGTCGATGCGAATTCGGTGCAGTATATTAGCCTTTCTTCGGCTGATTTAATCTGGAAGACGAAAACTCATACCGGGGTCTGTTTCTCGCAGGCGCTTGCTCCGGTGATCTGGTAGCGACCAACAAGTGGCAGCGCATTCGCGCATCAGCGATCTCAACAATGTGTTGACGTCACTTCGCGAATAGGGTACTTTGACGTACATAGGAGCGTTGTATACTGCCGCTCTTGCTTCGCTATCGGCTGTTTCGTTGCCAACCTGGCCGCAGTGTCCAGGAATCCATCGGAGTGTAATCAAGTGACCGCTACTGTGTGTTAGGTCAAATGCTTGGACGATTCCTAACGCTAACTCGTAAAATTGGCCTCTTCTTGAGCAAGAATGAATAGCTTGAAGCGCTGACTTTGCATCAGACAGAATTGTCCATTTACGCGGTGCTTAGTCGTGCACAAATTTTATGGCTTCTTGTATAGCAACAAGTTCTGCAGCTGACGAAGATGACTTATGGTCTAATTTGTACTGTCGGGAAATGCCGAGTTGAGGGATCACGAAGGCTGCAGCTGAGGCGGATGAAGTTACGGATCCATCGGTGTAAATGTGCACAGAGTCGCTGTATCGGTCATCCAAATGTGCCAAGGTGAGTTGCTTGAGGGCAATATAAGAAACACGCGACTTATACGAAATTCCACGTATGTGAAGGCACACCAGTGGTTGAGTCAATGTCCATGGAGGCTCTGCAGGGATTACGGCAGGTGCAAAGCCTGAAGGGATCCTGTGTTTATGCGTATCGAGGCATCGCGAATAGGCACAGCCTGGTCGGTCCACTTGTAGCGAAGACAACGGGTGCTGTGCATGTCGGGTCAGCAGACGAAGGTGCACTCGAAGAGGCTTACAGGACGTGTAAATCTGTATAGAGAGATAAAGATACAAGAACAGGCGGGGAGGTTAACGAGACGCACATCCGGTTTGCTACCCTGCACTGGGGAAGGGATGAAGGGGAGAAAAGAGGTTGCAGAGAGATAAGAAGGTACACATAAATACGAGCACCCTCGGGGGAGCACACACAGTCTACAGGCGTTCGCTCAGGTTTGTTGTCTTAAGTTAAGTAGGAGAGCTTTAGTCGCTTTCTGCGCAACTGAGGCAGATGCCCAAGGTCTCAGAATCTTCTGCACACAGAACGGTCTAGAGTCAAGTTGATTCAAAGCCATCCGGAGCTGGCATCGCTGTGTGTCGTAGCAAGTGCAGCTGCACAGGACGCGTTCAATGGTCTCTTCAGCTGTGCAGTAGTCGCATGTAGAGGTGTCTGCCTTACCAATGCGAAAGGAGTACACCTTTGGGAATGCAATAACCACACGTAAGCGGCCAGATAGACAGATAGGCTCAAAGTCGTCGAACTTCGCTAAGGAATGCTTCGCATTCAATGAACATTTTTTCATTATTGCGTCGTGCAGGCGCAAGGCTGACTCGCCGAAGGTCTGGAAGCTCCTGGAGTGACGCGTCGCTACTGGGCTGGCTCTTGACTTGCGTGAGATCACGGCATACTCGCTGTTCTACCAGTCCATCCATCCGCGGTCCGTCCGTCGATCTGTCCGTTCATTTAAGGTTATTGAATTCATCCATTCATCCTTTGTTCGTTCGTCCCTTTGTCTATTCGTCCATCCATAGCTCACGCTACATATATCCTGGCATAGCCGAGCAAAGCCAATGCAAATTTTTCTTTTCTTTAATTTCACGTTCCATTACTTTTGAACACAATCTCTAAATAGACAAAACTCATAGTTAAAAATTTTCATGCAGCATGTGAACATTGATGTAAGCGCGCAATTTCACCATAGACAACACACAAACGTTGATGGTGCAGCAGCTTGTCATTGTTATAACCAATCTATTTTTAAAACCCTTGCACTTCAAAACCATTATATCGTCAAAAGTGGATTCGACTGTATCACTGCTTTCCGCAAAGTTATGTTGGTGATGGCGCTTTTTTGTACTTTTAGCCCTCGTATAAAAAGCCAGAACGTTCCACTAAGAACGCTTACAAGATTTCTAAATTGGAACGCTCTTGAGTATCACTGATTAACGCTTTATTTGAGAGCACTTCCCTCAAATGATGCTCCGAAACAAGAGCTTTAGGGGCCAAGCTCCTTAGAGCGGCACCCGTTCGTCCCTCGTCGTAGTACGTAACATGTCGTACGCTTTCACCTGCAAGGTGGTGCCGGTGGGGGATTTCTCCTGTGCGTTGTTGAACAATAAAAAAATTCGCAGCGTGCGCATTAATTAAAAGCTGAATTTTCCTGTTTCTCATTCCCAATTAGCAGCCATTGGCATGTACATTGATCCCTATCTGACAAGAACGGGTCGCTATGTTATACTCGCTGGGCGTAACCTCCTTGGTTTTAGAAAGGTTTAGCGAGCGTTGGGCCGCAGTGCCATGAATACAGTGAACTAGTATATACCATCAACTCGAGGTGGTTAAAGGTGGAAAGTAGGCACGAAGCGCAAGCCGTAAGAAAGTGTGCGTGTGCCTACCTCTCGTTTAGTCCTTGGAATGTCCGCTGGATGGCGGTGCTTCTATATGCGGAATATATGATGAAAAGATGCGAGATGGTGGTACTTGGAGTGTTGACTAGATGGATGAACGGACACACAGACAGACGCATAGATGGACGCATGGATGGCTGCAGGATGGATGGACGCATGGACGCACGCAGGGGCGGATGCATGGGCGAACGCAGGGACAGACGCATGGATGGACATTGTCACTGGTCCCGTTAATTCGGGAGGCGATCGCCGGGCTAATTCCAAGGTCCGAAGTATCGGCCCCCCAAATCGCACCACGAAAGCTTGGACAATTTAGAAGTGGTCCTATTTGGCGCGCCAGCGGACGCCGGCTGTGGCCCAAAGAACAAGTCAGAGCTGAGAGTTGATAAACAAAACAAAATTATATTCTCAATTATGGCAGATCAAAACGATACACAAGTATGCACACTCGACAATAGTTGAATACAATATGTTACCAATCAAACAATGTACTACACAGTACAATCAGCCACACTCGAAACAACGGACACAGACAACAATACGCACTACAATGCAGTCGCATGCATCGAACAACCAAGACTCCTAAAGACTAAAGAGTTAGAAAACTTATTCAGTCAAAGTTCTTGGAACAAAGGTCTGGATGATACTCTTCCAAGAATCACTCACTCAAAGTCCAGCGTTGTTGTCGTTCCGCTGCCCCCAAAGTTTCTCTTCCAGGAAACCATGCGTCTTCAATTGGCCGCTCACCAGGCTCCAAACTTCTTCGCCGGAAACACGTCGGCTTCACAGACGCAGCTGTTGCCACGCGTCTTCGCTCGATAGCGGTAGACACACACTTTTGCCTGTAGCTCGAGTCTTCACCCCTCTGGTGGAAATCTTCTTCTCCTCCTTTGTCACGGAAGACAAAAGGCTTCGCCCACAAGGCGGAACACCCTACGCACTCTGGCGCATACTTTCTTCTTCTCCCGCTTTGTCACTAAGGACAAAACCTTCACCGACAGACGCGGCGAAATAACCCCACGCACACTGGCGCTAACTTCCTTCTCCTGCTTTATCACTAAGGACCAAACCTTCGCCGACAGACACGGCGGAATACCCTACGCACTCTGGCGCTAACTTCCTTCTTCTTTCTCCTCATCTCCCATCTCGGCTGCTTGATTAAATACCTTCCGCGCGAGATTCCAGAAAGTTCTCATCATTTCGTCAGCGCGATACGCAGCGATGACTGGGGAAAGACGAGACGGTACGAGGGCCGTCCGCGAAAGATGACGCAACCCTGCATCACCACGCCCCTTTCCATCGAGAACTTTCTAGGGCTTGCTCGGCCGCTGATGCGAGGAGGTTCGTCAGCGAACCTACGCTTCTGAGGGGAGAGGGACACGCGCCCGAGGAGTCTTTGGATGCTTGTTTTTTTTTACCGTTAACCTCGAGGCGTCTCTCCAAAGCTTCGTCGCGAGAATTTGGTGGCGCGCCCTTTTTTGAGCGCTCGTTTTGTGACAGACGTGCGGATGCACGTTTAGACGCACTAACGGACCTGCAGATGAACGCACGGTCGGTCACACAGACGGACGCATGGACGAATGGAAGCAAGAACGAATGGACGGTCGGATGCTTCGCCCCCCTTTCCATCATTTACCCCGTGGATATGCTGCCATTTTTTTGTATCACTGCCTCATGTCACAAATGCAGCACTCGAAAACTGCCCTCTGAGGTTATAATTATTATTTTCTGCATAACTTGGAAGACCCCTTGTCAGGGAACTACGGAAGGAAGGAAGGGAGCAACAAAAGGGAGAAGGCAGAAAGGTTAACCAGAAAGACATCCGGTTGGCTACCCTACACTGGGGGATTAGGGAAGGGGACAAGAAAGACAATAAAGAGGTAAGAGAGGGAGAAGAAAAAAAAAGGTGGGCAAGAGGCTGACAGTAATGTCACTGCAGCGTGTAGAACTATACCGCATGTCAGAGGCGTTCACACAAGCTTTTTTTTCTCAGGAACTACATTAATGAAGGAAATAGCGTCGTAAACTCGATGTTCTTTTTTCGATGATCGGCTAGAATAGTACACTGAAATCGTACATCCCATCTATAATAGGTGACTGCGAGATGCCATAATGGATGTTATTTATAAGAAAACTTGTGCGTAATAACTGGCACCTGAGGGGCATAACTGCATGATCGATGTGTTTCTATTACGGAATGAATTAATCAAGTTTGGCTTAACCACCCAAAACTCATCCCATACCCTTCCCAAACGTACCGTTTGGCATATTTAATTCTGCAGTTTCAAGTACGGAAACAACCACTGAATTGTGCAGCAGGCATTAATGACGCCTGGCAAATCAATTTTATCACGCAAGATGCTTGAGGGTGTTCTCGCTAGCGTTTTCGTATTCACCTATCATCTGAACGCCGACGCACCTGTATGCGCTTAGTAGCGTGTAAAAACTAAAACAAAAGAAAAAACACACAAAATACCATCTAAACTGGTGTGCAAAAGGCGTTTGGTTCCTTTAGAGATAATACGGTCACATTTTGGGAGCAAGTTCAAATTTCAGCTATGAAAAAAATGTTTTCTTCTTCGCTATGTTTGGGTGCACTTTGAAATAATGATCGCTACAGCAGAGTAAGGGGTACTTGCAATGAAAAAAATGAAATATTCAGTTGACCCCGTTATTTTATCGCATGCTTCTATGCACACTATTTAGTCATAATGAAGTTTTAACTACATCGCGTTTCGTCGTGGTAGTGTAGGTTTTTTTGCTTCCTGTCATCTTATTAGAAGATTTGTATAGCGGTAGATGCAACGGTTACCGTAGTGCAGTGAAATTCTTAAATGTGAAAAGTATCAGAGTGGTTAAGCGGCATAAAAGCGCAATGAGGTGAGCACGAAGCAGAAATTGTACGTTAGACAAGTGTTGTGCTTACAAGTGAAACGTTATTGCAACAACCAATGCTGTCTATAGCGCACAACACCTCACCACCTCCCCAAAGAAAGAGCCACGTTGAAAAACAGCAAGAAAGCCGTTTTCATTGTCTGCATTTTTCGCGATGTAAACTCCATTGTCAATGGCTTTTCATATGGCTGCTTTGATCACGAAAGTGGCGCTCTGTTGTGCGTTGTAGGACCGAATGATTGTTGCAATAAAGTTTCAGTTTTAAGTAGAGCGCTGGTCTAGCTTACCGTGTCACCTTCGTCCTAATTTTTGTGTGCTGTGTTTTCTCCATAAGCATTTAGCAACTCAGCAAAACCAAATCCTTCTTTAAAGTGTGTACCGTAATGCCCTAACCCTACGGACGCTTTACAGCGTCAGCGCGTGGGCTTCCCTTTTTCTATCCACTCTCTCTCCCTCCATAGGAACGTGACATGTACGCTGTGTCTGCACACCATGCGCTGACGCGTTCTAACGTGTGCGTGTGGTTAGGGCTTCATCGTAGAGTTACCGTTTCGTGGAGTAGAGATATATATGTTCACCTGTAGGTATGACCATATATTCGAGACCATTCGATTGCCATCGTCGCACAGAAGTGTGGCCGGTGGTACTCGATGTGACCGATCAGTGGTATCGCCGGCGGAGAAGGGGGTAATCTGGAGCCAGGGGGGATGTGCCTCTTGCCAGGTTTGGAACACCAGAGGACGTACAATACGACAAGAAACAACACCACAGTTATCAGGTCAGACCACTCCATATCTGAAAAGAAAGGAAAACGATTGGAGATGACATTTCTTGCTGAAAGTTTATAGGAATGCCTAAATAAACCAGCATGAACGGTAAAACTTGAGCAATATTGGTGGGCACTGCGGATAGGGTTGGCCGTTTGAAGTAACGTTTGAAGCCGTTTGGGGTGTTGTTACGACGGACAAACAGACAAATTTACAGACAGACAGACAGACAGACAGTCAGACAGACAGACAGACAGACAGACAGACAGACTAGAATTTTCACGTCGAATTTCCTCAAAAAAGAAAAAAATAGGTGTGTTGTCGCTCGAGCACTAACCACGCACTTTGTTTACACAGACGCTATCTCGAAAGACATCAATGCATCCCTCTTTTAGTGCTGTCAAGCAGGTAGGATGGCTAAACCACTGCCAAGCGGGCAAGATGGCTAAACCTCTGCTGCTACCTTTGCAGGCACTGAGTTGGATCTTCACCATGATTTCGACAAGCAACGAGCGCGAGCAGTTTCCACTCCTGCTGCATGACTACGGAAACAAGACATTGGACATCGTATTGGACAATCTTCGGTCGACAACGGTGACGTCAGTGATCGCAGGCATACTTAAGAATGGACACAACGACCACCACATTAAAAGGCGCGGCAAATGCCGAGCGGGCAGGATGGCTAAACCACTGCTGCTACCTTTACAGGCACTGACTTCGATCTTCGCCGTGATTTAGTCAAGCAACGTGCGCGGGCAGTTTCCACTCCTGCTGCATGACTATGGAAACAAGACATCAGACATCGTATTGGACATTCTTTGGTCGACAACGGTGACGTCAGTGATCGCAGGCATACTTAAGAACGGACACAACGACGGCTACATCAGAGGGCACGGCACTTGCCAAGTGGGCACGATGGCTAAATCGCTGCTGCTACCTTTGCAGGTTGGTGTACAGCCTTGTGCAGCTTGTTGCTAAATTGACAATAGATTCTTAATTGTTGTGCCGTGCCCTCGGCGATGTAGATCCATTGCGGTGGAGTGTTAATTGTCGTTACTACTTTTGTTAACATCGGGCGATGTAGAAGAAAATCCAGGTCCCAAGTCTGCTGAATTGTTGAAACAAATTTTAGATAACCAGAAAGAATCTGATGAGAAGATAAACACGATTAGAAAAGAAGTTGCCGAACCTAATGAAAAGTCAGAAAGAATGAACAGCCATCTTAATGCCATGCAGGATATGCAAAATAAAACCGAAATGTTAGAAAATATAGTCCAGGAACAAGCAGAACGACTGGTGGATTATGTAAACAGAAGCTGAAGAAATAATCTACTCGTTTTGGGAGTTCCCGAGGCCAGAAATGAGGCCGAGGCAGATTTGCGCGATGCCGTTGTTAACATTTTCAGATGCAGGCTAGGGTTAGACGTTAAATCGGTAGAAAGAATTCACCAATTAGGTAAACAAAGACAAGGCGAAGGAAGACCAGTAATTATGAAATTCATAGATTACCGTGAGATGGAGAAGTTAATGCGTAATTGCAAAAAACTAAAGGGCACTTCTTTCAGTATCAGTAACTAGTACAGTAACTATAAGAAACAGTCGAACTAAGAAAGAAACTATGGGAAAGTTCAGCGCCAGACCGAGCCAAGGGAGCGTGGGTCTCGATGTTGCATGATAAACCGGAGATAAACGGGCGCGTGTTTGTCTGGGATGAACAAAAAAAAATTAACGCCGTCCTTTTCAATACCGGAGTGATAAGAACGATAGCAGAGTTCAAGCGACGCCGGTATCGAGTGCGCATGACCGACACGAATCCTTTGACTCGGACAGCTCTACTGGTAGTTTAAAAATCAATTCCAATCATGGCTAAGAATTCTCCAAAATGCTCGTAGTATCGTAAATAAAGTTAAAGAATCAGAATATCGTTTATAGGCACATAGTCCTCATGTTGTATTATTAAGAGAAACATGGCTACGCGATGAAATACGCAATAGTTGCATTGTTACTCCAGGGTACAAGCTTTTCAGATGGGATAGAGATTCACGAGGTGGCGGTGCTTTTATCATTGCTAAAAGTGCCATCCCAACTTGCATGATACAATGTGATGTTCGCGAAACTGTATGGTGTAAGATTACATTCAACAATAGAGTATACATTATTGGCTCAGTAGACACACCACCTGCGTGTGAGCCTCAGTTTCTGGATTTATTAAGTGATTCCTTGTGTGACCATGTTAACGGGAGCACGAGGTTGATAATGGCCGGAGACTTCAACTTGCCGCACATTGACGGGCAGAATGTTTTGCCGGGTGAGACTGAAGCAATTGTGGCAGAGATTTAGGGCCAACGTCGTAACTTGCGTTGATCGCTTTGTCCCTACTCGTATTAAGAAAACACGTAAACGAAATCCCTGGATAACACGCAGCATTATACATATAAAACGGCGAAATAAAAGATTAAGAAAAAGCAAAAAAAAGAGCGACGGAAGTGGTAGCTATAAATATTAGGTTGAAGGAAGCCCTCGTGAATTAAAAAAAAAAGCGTTTTTTGGCCAAATTCCTGTGAACTTCCTTAAAAGTTCTCCATCCAAACTCTGGCGTTACTTCAGCGACAGAAAGGAAAGAATCGAGCAGATCGAACACGGGGGTTGTATCCTGACAAAAGTTGAAGACTTAGCCGATACTTTTAATCTCTTCTTTCTGTCCGTTTTCACAATAGACCAGGGCGATAAGATAGGGGCATCCATCATTAACAATGCAACAACCACAATGGAACCTGTTATTATCAACCGCGGTGTTTTTCAGTTACTGCTTGAGCTAGTTGTGAAGAAAGGAAGTGGTCCGGATAATCTACGAACAGAGTTTCTCAAGAAATACGCAGAATGGGCCTTGTTTTATTTAGAAATAATATTTCAGAAATTGATTGAGACGCGATCACTTCCTCAAGACTGACACAATGCAGTTGTAATTCCGATTTTCCAAAACGATAACCGTTCGTTAGTAAACAATTACCGACCCGTATCCTTGACGTCGGTTTGCTGTAAAGTTCTGGAACATCTAATAGCAAAACATATTCTTAGTTTTCTTGATTCTAACTAGTTTGTTTGCGCAGGCCAACATGGGTTTCGGCATAGTCTTTCTACTGTGACACAATCAGCTGAAACGCTCCATGATTTTAATAAAAACAGCGCTTCTGCAGACTGATGTAATTAGTGCCGATTTCAAGAAAGCCTTTCATAAAGCTCATCGTAAATCACTTTTCACGCTTGAAAGATTAGGAATAGGCGAAGAAGTATTAAAATGGATGTATGCCTATTTATCTGCACGTCAACAGGCTGTAAAAATTGAAAATTACGCTTCAAGATTACTGACCGTGTACTCGAGCGTTCCCCAAGGATCTGTTTTGGATCGATTCTTTTTCTGATATTTGTTAATGATCTATGTTCAATAGCTGAGGCTTCTATTAAAGTGAAACTTTTTGCAGATGACTGCTTGATTTATTCCCCAGTTACTCGTGAAGGTGACCAAATTAATCTGAACAGGCGCTTACACGCATTATATCAGTGGTGTATATTATGGTACATGAAACTACACTATAGCAAGACGACATTTCCGCATATTCACTCTAGTGGGCGGGAATTGTCATTCATTTATCACATCAGAAGTCGCCCTCTAAATAATGCCGCTTGTTTCAAATACCTGGGAGTTAGTATTATGCACACATTGAAATGGCACTCGCATAGAACATCTGTTCTAAGGCAAACAAAAAACTGTATTTCCTAAAGAAAGAACTGGAACATGCCACACCAGATGTAAAACTAACTGCTCACCAAACATTCATACCTTCTGTCTTAGAGTGCGCTAGTATTGTGTGGTTACCGCACCAGAAGGTGCTGTGGACAAAAATGAAAAGAATACAGAGATTAGCAGTCCGTTTCATATGCGGTAGATACCGACGCACACACTATGTCACAGCTTTGTTAAAAAGTCCTGTGAGCTTCAGTATTTGAAATATCGCAGGCGCAAAAATCGCCTCAACTTTTTTTTATGATTATAAGCGGGCAAACAAAAATAAAATAGGATTTATATCTTCAGCCCCGTGGAAGGCGATGCGATTGTCTCAATAATAGTAGAGCAATTCAACCTTCTTTCACACACACGAATGCTTTCCGCCACTCCTTTTTCCCAGACACAATAGAAATGTGGAACAGTTTACCCAATGCGATTGTGCAACAAACAACGTCAGTGAATTTTGAAAATGCATTAGACAGTTTTTTTTGTAGTGATGCGTGCTAGATTTTGTTGTGAGCATTTATTGGTTGATTTTTATGTGTGTAGTCACTGTTGTTTGTTTTTTATTTTTCTGTTGTTGGTTATTATACTCGTATATATGTGCTTTTGAATTTTTATTTTTTGTGCGAACGTTGTGTACTTTGTGACAACCTCCCTGTAATGACCCCAAGCACGGGGTTGACAGTATCAAATAAATAAAAATGAAAATTTTCTAACTTCACTTATGCCAAAGTTGGTATTAGGTGATGCCAGTGGATGACGAAGGTATGTGACGGGTGCATACAGGATAATCATGGGATGCATGTCATGTGAGTACATGACTACATTACACGGTCAAGGCGCCAATATATTTAGACGCCACGTGGTGCGCGTGCTCGCCGGCGTTCATTTCGTCGCGTCACGCTGGCGTTGCCACGCCATGCAGCGGTGCTGCCATATACTCGCAGGCACGCGCCGCTGCATTGCTTTGACGCATGCGCGTTTCAGCGCATCTGGCATTCCTCCGTCACGAAAAGAGGAAGACGCGGTGTTGTGTGGGTAACGGATCGGCCCGAAATGCAGCATGTCGCGCCGGTTGCCTTCAGGCCGCGCCGACAGACGCTGGTCGCGCTTGGTGTCAGACTATAGAATGCTCGCGTTTTGCTAACGTTACGTCGCTCTGCCCAGCGTGCGCGTGCCTCAATGCTACATTGGAGTATATTGGGTCCTTCATGAAGCGCTCGTGGCCGTTTTGCTAACTCCACATATACCAAATTTGGTGTTACGTGACGTCAATGGATGAAGAAAGTATATGACTGGTGCAAACATGATAATCCTGACACGCGTGTCATGTAAGAACATGACAACATATCACGCTCATTGCGTGCTCACAGCCGTTTCGCTAGCTCCCCGTTTACTAAATTTGGTATCATGTGACGTGAATAGATGACGAAAGTAAGCGATACATCGAAACATAATAATCATGACACGAAAGTCATGTACGGCATCATTTACCTCCACCTCGTAACGTTGTGCCGGTTTTAAAGTGACATATCAACACTTCTCTCTCGTGTTTTCTATATCATCGATTCCCACTGTACGTGGGTTCAGTCAATTTTTTATCTACTCCAAATTAAGGAGGTAATCACGAGAACACTCACACGTAGGTGGCTAGATAGATAGATAGATAGATAGATAGATAGATAGATAGATAGATAGATAGAGAGATAGATAGATGGAAACACTCAAGTGTCTGCTTTATGCGAAAAAATGTTTCGCATTTAAAATATGTTAGCGACTGAGTGACTGAATTGGGACAATACAAAGCGAGTGGTTCAGTTATGACAGCGGATAAGCAATATTCGGCAACGTTTATCAACATAGGTTTGCGCTTAATGTAGGTGATGAATCGTGGTAGGTAGCTATGAAAAACTTCTTCTCAAGGCTAGTTGTACATGATCCAAAATAATTGACATCTCTCTCTATAGATCTAGCTTTGAGAAGTTGTTGTAAATGCGCAGTGGGTCACTATCATAAAAAAAGCAACATAGAGTGAAAATTACTTGAAGTCATGACATCCCACTAGCGCCAGTCGCGTGAGTGCGTTTTGAATTCAGCGTTTGATTCTTTAATATCATGCGTTTATGCAGCGTGAACGCACGTGAAAAACGCATCTAAACTTAGGCGTAGGCATATTTGCCGTAAAGCTCCTTCATAAAATCTAATAGAAACGCTGAAGTACTGAGAGATGCCTTTTTTTTTCTTTGTTTAACTACACATTTCCTGCATCGCCGCTTAGGTATTTTGTAGGGGGGACAAAAACATGTCCAATATATAAAAAAAACACGATGCAGAAATATTTTCACACGTGTCGAAGGATCCCAATGATCTCATTCGAAGCAACGTAAGTGTGGCTCAACAAATACATTCTGAAGACTCCTAGCATATGCATTGATTAATGCAAGAACAGTCCCACGACATAAAAAGCATAAATTATTATCAGTTATATGTACTACTGCGTCTGTTGCAATTTCGCAATGTCCTAATGTTTTAGGAAAAAACGAGCAGAAAAAAAGGGTTGGAACTGCACTGAAAGGCAGAAATATTTGTTAAAGTGGAAAGTTGTTCCATGCTCGGGTGGTTGTGTTACATGGAGCTCGCAAACAGATGGTTGAGTTATCTTCGTCGCATGTCAAAACAAATTTATGTCGTCAAGGCCACCAACTGTTGTGCGCATAAAAACAACCGATATGAAGCCGCTGTATGCGCAAAAGACACCAGCTGCACCATCTGCTGAATTCTTTTTGCTCGGTAAGGCCACTTGGAAAGTGCAGGCGCCCATAACGCAGTGACTTGTGCAGGGAATTTACAGGACCATTTCCGGTCGTGTCATCCGGTACCAGCTGTTTTCACCATATAGCATGTAGACACAAGCTGCCTAGTTTTGCAGTGCCTTCAACGACATGACACAAAAAGTCGTGAGCTTATGAGCGGGATACAGCGTCGTTACTCGTTTATTTGAGGGTGCATACCACTTACCGGGACTTTTTTGGGAAGGTATATTCCTCTAAAATATATGCGACGTAGGAAGGCAGTGGTTGTTGGTTGAAACCAAGAAGTAAATAGTGCAATGAAATAAAGACGCGCCTATTCACCATGCTATTCACCATGCACATCTTATTCTATTTTCATTATGAGGACATACGACAGGTGGAGTCTAATAAATACATTACGGTAACTCGAGCGGCTCAATCCCATAGGTGCCAGAAGAGGGGCGCTTGTTGACTTGGTAGAGGCCGGTATACTTCGCTGCAAACTTGGGAGTCGGGCCAGGCGAGGGGAAAGGCAGTCGGAGCCACAAAAGATGGTGGTGGTGGTAAAAAACATTTATTTCAGAAAAAGTCTACTAGAGAGTGCCGACGTGACCCATCGGCGTGCTAGAGTGGGAAGACCCTATTCCGGGACGCCAGTGGAGCTGGAAGCTGCCCGTGCGCACTCCACCAAGGAGCGTTGTGCAGCCAAGGTAGAACAGCCGAGCAGGTGCTCCACCTAAGCCTCTAGTTGAGATAGGACAAGGGGATGAGAAAGGGACGGGATTACTGGGCACGATGCTACGACGTGATATGTGTCGGCCAGGACATGACAGGTCGAGCAGGTGCCATTGATTTCTGGCAAAAAGTGCCTGGCGCCCGCTGGACTGATAAAGGTGTTCATCTGCAGGCGGCGTAGCAGTCGTTCGTCCGCTTTCTCCAAACCGCGGGCGGGGTCCGGGTAGAGGCGGCGCGAAGCCCGGTAATAAGCCAAAATTTCGCGAAAGCGCGTCAGGTTGGTATTGCCAGATTTCGTCTCGGTACATGGAGGGGCAACGGCCCGGACAGGAGAAGCGTGGGCAGCGGCATTTGCCGCCTCGTTGCCGGACAGGCCCGAGTGGCCTGGGGTCCAGACTATACGAATGAGATGAGGGTTAAAGCGCTAAGAGGCTGCCTGTAGTAGGCTAGCCGCCAGCGGGGCAATGAAACCCTGAAGGTAGAACAGGCCGAGCATGAGTCCGTCTGGATAGTGCGTGAGGCAGGGTGAGAGGTGGCCAAAGCTATGGCAACCTCTTCAGCGTGCGTTACTGTGTCTGCTCGAAAGGAGAGTCCATCGACGTGTTTGCTCTCTGTAATCACGGCAGCCGTGAAGTGACCCGAGGGGGAGGGACCCGAGACGTTCACGTAGAAAACACCAGGACGATCGGAGTGTTGCGTATGAAGGGCCGCGGCGCGTGCTAGTCTACGGCCAGGATGGAGGTCGGGGCTCATATTACGGGGTAGAGGTTCCACCCATTGCTTTTGACGCCAGAGCTCTGGTACCGGCTGCAGAGGGTCTTGGTCAGATATCGGATTAAGGCCAAGTCTGTGTAGAAGACGGCGCCCTGAAGGCGTCTGCGACAGTCGATTGATTTGGTTAACGCGATGAGCTTCGCGCATCTCTGCAAAGATGTTGTGTACCCCCAGAGCCGCGAATCGGCTGTTGGAAGTTGCAATAGGTAGGTCCAGAGCGTGTTTGTATACTGAACGAAGAAGGACGTCCAGCTGGTGCTCGTGTCGACGACGCAAGCGAAGGTAAGGCAAGGCGTAGAGGACGTGACTGGTCACAAACGCGTGGGCCAATTGGAGGGACTGAGACCTTCAGAGGCCGCTACGCTTGGTAGAAACTCGCCGTATCATGCGGCTCGCCTGTTCGGTGGTGCGTCTGAGGCCTGCTATTGTGCCCTTTGGATCCAAGGGTGATGTGAGGTGAAGGCCAAGAACCCGAATATTTTGCACTGACGGGACGGGCCTGGACGGAAGAAAAATTTGAGGCGGCGGTAGCAAAGAAACTGAAAGAAGAGCCGATTTAGCTGGAGAGCACTCCAGGCCGCATGAACCAGCGTAGGTGTCCACCAGAAGGGCAGCCTTTTGCAGGCGTTCTTCGATTTGCGCTAAGGAGCCGGTGTTGGTCCAGATTGTGATATCGTCCGCATATAGTGCGTGTTGTATTCCCTCGACCTCGCTTAGAAGAGAGGGGAGGTTCATCATCGCCAGGTTAAAAACCAGAGGAGACAGGACTGCTCCTTGAGGTGTACCCCGCGTGCCTGATAAGTACGGGCCGTGTTCGGTAGAATTAAGGCGAATGAAGGCGTTGCGATATGATATAAAGGCGCGAATGTAGTTGAAAGTCTTCTGCCCGCAGTTTTTGGTAGACAGGTTAGTGAGTATAGTGCTGTGTTTGACGTTGTCGAACGCCCCGCGGAGATTGAGAGTGAGCAGGGCTTTATCGTTATGGTGCATAGTAGTCGGCTCTATGATATCGTGTTGAAGCTGGAGCAGGACGTCCTGCGCCGACAGATGCGGGCGAAAGCCAAACATCGTGTCGGCAAAGGTTCTCCTGGCCTCTAAGTAGGCGGAAAGGCGTTCGCGAACTATGGTTTCTATGAGTTTGCCTGCGCAAGACGTAAATGAGATGGGTCTCAGTGCCTCGATACTAACGGATTTTGGCGATTTGGGTATGAATGTCACGACTGATGTGATCCGTTCCGTTGGAAGCGGAGAGCAGTGCCATATTGAATTTATAAGGTGGAGTAGTGAGAGGTGTGCTTGGTCGGGAAGATTTGCCAGGAACGATACTGTGATTTTGTCGCGTGCAGGGGCCGTGCCCTGTCGCATTTTCATGAGTGCCAATCGTAAATCGGAAAGCGTGTATGGGGCGTCGAGGTCGGCGTTAGTGGCGCCGGAATACGTATATGCTGGGCCTGCGGGATCAATTGTGCGGCAGATGTAGTGGTCACAAAGTTCTCGCGCCTCCTTGTAGTGGTCACAAAGTTCTCGGCCGCCTCTGCAGTGAGCGCCTCAATGCGAGCGCGAGGTTTCAGATTAAGTTTGTTTCGTTTCCAGCGCCTTACGAGCCCGCGGCGAGCGTGCCAAAGATGTAGGAGGTGTGGATCGATTGCAGGAGTCAAATTAGAGGTTGCAAGGGTGCGAGTGTTCGCTTGTTTCATACGGAGAGCGTATGATGCCCACGCTGCATATTCGGTCGAGGAGAGGACGGCGGGGAATGGTTGCATTCTGAACTGAGTCCAATCGGTGAGACGGGCTTGGCCCCAGTGTTGGCGCATTTTCTGCCGCGGTGTGAACGAAATGCGGAGTAAAAAGTGATCGCTGCCTAGGGTGTCGCCTAAATTTTTCTATGTAGCATCGCGGATGTGACGGGTGAGGGAGAGGTCTGGGCATGTGTCTCGCGTGACCGAGTTGCCGGAACGTGTGGGTTGTGCCGGATGGGTAAGAAGCGTGAGGCTTAGCGAGAAAATGAGCTCCTTGAGCTCTCTGCCCCGGGCCTTCTCGTAGTGGTAACCCCAGTGAGGGCTGGGGGCATTAAAGTCCTCGACAATCACCAGTGGTTGTCGGGCCGCTATACGCAGCGTCCGATGAAAGAGATGCGCACACGAAGCCCTCGCAAGGCGAGAGGGACAGTACACGTTTAAGATATGTATTGATGGTTGGCCCCTCCGCTGAGACAGCACTGATATAATGCAGTAGTCGTAAGAAAGATCTAGATTGAGGTCAATATGTATCGTCGTGTAAGCTTTATGCACGAGGAGGCATGTGGTGGTGCCGCCTACATAGGAGCAGTATCCAGAAAGGGATGGAGCAGGGCCAGATTCTTGGAGCGCCAAGACGTCCAGCTGAGAGCCAAGTCAGCTGAGAAAAAGGGAAAGATGTGAACGCTTTCGCCTGTTCCCGAAGCCTCCAGGGTTCCACTGTATGATCTCAAATTTAGACGCAATGTTTGAACGGGACGTACGATTGGTAGCCATCGTGACTGTCTTAGGTTTTATATTTGGTCCTCCATGTCTCGCTCGGGATCCTCAGAGGCTGGGAGGGGCGCGGAGGCCAGATTGTCCGACGGTGGGGTGGGGGTAGCCACCTTACGACGGCGCCGTGGAGCTGTACTCTCACTGCTCACCGAGCAGGAGTGGGAACGCGATGCCTTGGGTCGAAACTGGGTGATTGCCCAGGCTTGAATAGCCTGGGTAACCTCTACTACTATGCGTTGGACAGAGAAGCTGGTGAGGAGGTGATTAATTGAAGCCTCGACCAGCGTAAGGCGTTCCTCTATGCGCGGGGCGCGCTCCTCGCTAGGGAGAGTTTGGTTAGCGGGCAAGAGAACCTGAGATGCCCCAGGAGCCTCAAGAGCTTCTGGAGTAGATGCAGCACCGGTTCCGAGTGCTGGAGTACGCATGGCTGCTTGAACCGGTGGTTTAATGGGAGTGGACTTAGTGCGAGGACTAAGCTTGGACGTAGCTGGCGTAGCCGCCTGGACAGAGGAGGCAATACCGGATGGCCTTGCAGTACACTGTTGTTGGGGTTGAAGTCGCTTATTTAAGAGTTCAAGTTGTTTAGTTAAAAAAAAACTTGCGTTTGAAGTGCCGCAACTTGCTGGCGAAGGGCCGCAAGTTCGGGAGAAGGAGGATCGACAGAAGGGGGTGAGAGAGGCTTAGAAGCAGCATTCCCTGCCCAACTGCTCACCTGAGGTACCGCCGCTGGTGCTTCGAGCGGTGGGAATGCCTGAGTGTCGGCGTGGAGTGGTGGAGCCGACTGATGCAGGTTGGTGCCGCTGTCTGGCTGTGACGAACATGAGGTGGTCCCTCGAGGAGATGTTGAGGGCTGCTTGCGTTTCCAATATTTTGCCGTGCAGCCACTGGTCCCAGTCTAATGGGCACCGTGGCAGAGGGGAGGCACTTGGGGTGGCAGTCGGGGGCATTGAGACCTGCAGGTGCGGGGGTTCCACATTTGGCACACTGGGTTAGAGCGGGGTGAGGACACTGAGGTGGTCGATCACCGATGGTACCACACTTGGTGCAAATAGGGACTGTTCTCTTGTAGGCGCGGATATACGTCGCCACACAGTGGTAGAAGAGGAAGCGGGGTAACTTCGTGCCCTCGAAAGTCACCCCCGCCGCCGCGGAATCTCCTAGTTTGCGAACCGCGAGGATAGTACCTCGAGGCCAATGGAGTTCTGACTTTATCTTCTCCGGGCTTTCTGCAGGGTTTATCTTGATGACGCCCTTGCATGTATCCCCTGGTTCCTTGGCGGGGCCCCGAACGGGAAGCTGTTGATCCCCCACTTGCAGCTGGAAGTCCCCGAGGAGTCGCTGTGCCATAGGCAAAATGGTGGTGCTACAGACAAAGATGTTTTGTTCCCAGATCGGCCACACTTGAATTTGCGTTGTAGTCCGGTCGCCGAGGTAGCTGCGGATGGCGTCGCCCGCGCGATCGGCCGGGACGAATGTGCGTAGCTCGCAGGGAACGCGAGGTTTCACTACTACGATGTAGTCGTCGCGAGAGAGGCGAGGAGTCTGGCGCGGACGCCACTTGCGTTGCTTCGCTGGCTGCGAGGACGGAGCCGAGGTAGGCACACCACCGGAGGGATGGCGCGCCGGCGTGCCTTGCAAGGCTGGGGAATGGTGGCCCGCTGTGGCGTCTCGTTGTTGTTGAGACGCAGACTTCGCTTTCGCTTGCTTGCGTTGCCATAGTCTCACCCTGTCGTCGAGGTATTCATCTTCTGATGGCATAGTTTTTACGGAGGATGAAATCTCCATGGACAGTACTTGGCTTGAGGTAGGATCATAGCCCGTAACCACGTTAGCAGCCGCCATCGCCGGGCTGAGAGCCCTTAGCGAGGCGGCGTTGTAGCCGGGAGTGAAGGACGTCCCTCAAGTTGTCAAAACTGGACCCACCTGGACGAAGGTGTTGTCTAGGCGAAGCGGAGAACTTGGCGGTGACGATAAACCCAAGTTCCAAGGGTACCAGGGTGGATGTCCGCAGAAATAGCAGAAAATCTACGGAGGCGATGTGGAGTGCGTCCGTCACCATCGAGCGCTCGCCTTGTCTTTTCGCCACAAGAGAGAGCCTTTGGAGAAAGTGTTGTGGACCAGATTACGGTCATGGCAATCTTTTCAGAGTTTGATTATCCGTGGTAGAGTGTACTAGAACTTTTGAGTGGCGCGACCGAAACGCTTTCCCCTTGCTTTCTCCATCCCCAACTTGTGGCGAAAGTAGCGGCGGTGCTGCCATCGCCCAATCTACCCACTTAGTTTACTCGACTGGCTCGGCGGTATGGCCGGCATCTCGGTTTTAGTCGCGAAATGACAAAGAAGCAGCGTCTAAACCATTGCTACGCGCCAGGTTGCACAACTGGATATCCGCGTGTGCAACAAAGTCGTAAGTTATCGCTTTTTAAGGCCCCGAAAGACGAAGAACGACGACTCTTTTGGGAGCGGAACCTCCATCGGCTTGACAAGCCACTTGACGCCGATTGTGCTGTGTGCGAGTTACATTTTGAACCGCATTTCATTGTGAGAGACTACGTACATGTTATCAATGGTGTTGAAGTCCGAATTCCTAGGGGAACGCCGACACTTGCCCCTGATGCAGTCCCGACGCTCTTGCCCAACCTGCCTGCATATTTGACGCTCAAAACTCCGGCTCCACGGACCCAAACAAAGCGGCGGCATCAGTGTGTGCCGGCTGAGAATGACAACAGAAAACGGCGACGCATTAGCACTCCTGCACAGCTCCTTGTGGATACCAACGGTGCAACTTCTTCAGATGGCGACGAAGCTGACGAGACAAGCTCAAGTCCCTCGTCTGACGCGGTTGCCACTCTCGATGACCTTCGTGGTCTTGTCCTACCATCAAAGTCATGGGCGCTCGTTATATTGTACAATGTACTATGCTGCTTCGGGCTGCAGTGCGGTCAGCAGCAACTTCAATAACAATAATGTCAAATAACGTTTATTTGCGCGGAAAAGGGGAGGTATGTGAATAAGAAAAAAAAGAGGGAGATCATCTTCACACTTGGCGCGCCAGAGAGGTACCAACACCTACGCGGAACGCCTGCCAGCCATCCGCCCGGGTAGATTGGTTGACGCCAGCGCCACCGCATCATTCCACGCCGAAACGGCCACTCCCAGGCAGCCGCTCGCGCCACTCAAAAGCTTATAGTACACTCTATCCGCGGTGAATGAGTGTGCAAGTAGCTGTCGAAACGTTTCAGCATATTCTGCCATTTCAAAAACTAGGCTGACTTCAGACACATTGGGATTTCATAGCACAATTTTGCTGAGTGTCCTGCATGGTTCATGGCCATATATAAAAAAAATCTGTCAGATCCCACGTACCTGGGAATCGATGCTATGCGAAGCATGCGGAAGGAAGGTGACCATGTTGCAATTCTTTTGCTGAGTGACGCGTCAGGAAATGACGCTAAATATGTGTACAAATATTGCACGCACAGACATATGTTGAAGAGTTGCAGATGTTTATATACCCAGTTGTTTGCACTTGCGCAACGATGCCAACTGGAACATGCGTATTAGGAACCCCAGAAGCAGACATGAAGCACTGATGCTCGTGAGGCTTTTGGCCCTGGACACTGCTACATGAATCAACTTCAGCGCATGGCAACTAATGACAATTGACGTTAACACGACGTGATGGCCATATGAAAGCAGTACATATGTAATGTTTATTAATTTAGGTAGGCAGCGTTGCAACTACTATTCACGTTTCACGAAGATTAGCGCCTATTTAAAAAGTAGTTCCGAGACCTGGCGTTGCTATGTGGTAAAATGCTTCATTGCTACGCAGAATACATGGGTTCGATTCATGCTGAAGCTCTGTCGTTCATTTTTTGCATTCGTCGGATCGACGCTACCGATGTCGGGTGTTTCTTAACGCTCGTGCGTTAAAATCGACCATGACTGTTCTGGTGGTTCCTGGGTAGCCAAGTATCAATAAACTGTGGAACATGACCTGACACCAGCAGCCATACCCGCCCGTCGGTATTTGCCACTGTCTGGCGTGATGTGTTTGACGACGTACGCGACGGGATTGTGACTGTATTTATGTTTCAACCAGCGCGTCATATTCGTCAAGCCATCTTACCCTCCCATGCTAATTTTGGTTCACGCCAAGTTAAAAGGGTGATCAGGAGAGCACCCAAACGTAAGGGGCAAGATAGATATGTAGATAGATAGATAGATAGATAGATAGATAGATAGATGAATAAATAGATAGATAGATAGATCGATAGATACGCTCAAAGTCACCGAAGTTCACTGAGAAATGCTTCGCATTTAAAATGCCAATGAGGAACTTTCATGGAAAGGGGATGTCTGACAAAAGCAATTTACTCAGAGAATATGAAATATATATGCCATGCCTTCCAGCAGTACACTCGAAACCAGGGCCCGGATTCACAAAGCTCACTTACGAAAACATTTTTGCGCAAGAGAAATATTGTTGCGTAAGTCGATTCACGAAACGAAAAAACGTCGTAAGAGGCCATAGTTGTCACATCGGCCGCTGCAAATAAAGCGCGCTGTGACTGCCCGGGAACATGTCAGCGATGGTGATGCAGTTGCTATATTTGCTTACGTCACCGAAAAGTGCTCGTAAGTGGATTCACGAAGCGAAATTGTGCGTAAAAACAGCATGGCTGAGAGAAAATCCCAAGAGTGGTCCGGACCACTCTTAGGAACAATGTGGCTACTTGGAACCTGCCGCCGCAGCGGTATACTTTGGTGCCCTGGCTGGTTTTGAGTTAATTCACGCCCATTAAGGGCTGCCTGATGACTGCTGGTGCGCTTTTATCTCTTTCGGCACTTTAAGCTTCGCGTGTTGTTTCCCTTGTACGCAGTGGATGGTGTTGACAACCACCATCGTCCAATAAGTTCGAAGTCGCAGTAATTGAAGAATTCTATTGGGCGTCAATGGCATAAAACTACGCATGTAAAGATTTGTGGTTGGAAACCAATGTGATACGTGAATGGTCGGTGCATTCGAACGCGACATGACATAGGATCAACCTTATTTGTTATGTTGTTGTGTTGCGCTCCATCTCATCCAATTAAAAGTGCGACTCGAGATCTTTGCCTCATTGGAGGAAATTACCACCAAAGAGGTTAATGGGAGCACATTCTTCGCAAGCTATTGGAAATAAAAATGAGAGAAAGTTTCCAGTGAGTGGTTCCTAAAGTTTGTGCTCTAGTGTACTTTCATTGGCTCTAACTGTCCAATGGTTGAAATTTCTGAAATACAGCTGTCGATACACTTTGGGACGATGTGGAACAAAGCGTACTTTGTAAACCAAAGCGTATTAGGGGTGCGCGTGATTACGCATGGAACTACAAACAAATCATGCATCTTCACCTTCACTGTTCAGACACCGGTATGGACTGTGATATTATGGCAAGCAATCGGAATAAAATGACCCTAGTAACTTTGTATGACACCGAAAATACGCAAACCTTCACGATTCTGGAGCAAACCTTGGCTGAATTCATCCCTGCGTCAATTACCAGTCATTTAACTTGGCGCACGAACATCATTCAAAGGTAGAACGAGCCACTGACATGTATTTTGTGCGACGTAGTGACCACTTGACCTGAGAATAATAGCGTTGCGAAGGCGAATCCCCTGTCGCATGCTCTGATCGAAGCAGACGACAAACGCAAGCAGACGACGGCTTGGCCGACAGGCACAGCTTGTTATTGGTTGTGAAGCAATACCCTCTACATCAGCTCACTCCGTGACGTTGCCAAAACACTTCTTTCATCTGGCACGCCTGTCCTGTTCGTCATATCACCTCCCTCGCACATAAGAGAAATTTTTTTCACGCCGTGAAAATAGTGCAAGTACTTTCTAAGAGCTCTCTTACGTGCGGTGCAGTTGTCGAAAACAACATGGCGTCGTAAACAGCATATCGGTCGGTGCGACTTTCAGCAAATGCTTCTCGCATGAGTTACTTCAGCGTTTGACCGGATGTGTTGTGATTACAGCAGCTCTTTCAGTGCGTGTGAGCAGTGCGGAAAGCTGTGGCAGTGCAATGGTGTACGGTGAAGCGCAGCGAAGCCTGTGCGTCGGTGTGGTTATCAAGCGGGGATCGGCGTCGATGTATCGACGGCAACTAGCACTCGAGAAGCCTGCAATGTGTGTGTTTGTGCCGGTAACAGTTCGTTCGCTTGAATTTCCAATCTCTCAGTTGGGTGCTGTGCGACATTTCGGATTGACAGCGTTTTGACACGTTACTTGAGTGACCTCAAGTACGTACGGAAACGTATGAACTACGCGCTCGGTTCTTGCTTCGCCACTAGTTAGCCCGTACGCTTCTATTTACTTGAGAGCAATGTACTGTTCGGGAGTGAAACGATGTTCGTTGTGAACAGTGGTGCTGTGTTGACGTTCCAAGACTTGTGAACAAGCTGTGCTCGTGTGACCGAAAATTGAAAGACAGCGTTGATAACTGTTTTGCCCGGCGAAGTTGTGGTGGGGCAGCTTGGCGCTTTTGTTTATTAAGTCGTCACTTCTCCTTTTTGTGATAACCATAGTCCTAGCGCTGTGATGTGATCAACCAAAACTGCGAGATGCTACATTCTGTTGTGGATCATGTTACTTTGGAAGCGCGCATAGACTGTTCTTCGGTAACAACTTGAGAGTTCTATGTGGCAGCGAGAGCCCGTGAACGTCAAGCTTCCCTTCGGCCCCCAGAAAAAGCAAAGATTTCACCGGTGCCTTGCTTTGGATGAAGTTGTAGGCCAATATCGCCTAACTACAGGTTTCCGAGTTCGTCTGGCCATCGTTTTTCATGGCACTAGAGCCTTGACAACAGCCGGTCATGGCCAGTTCTTACACTTTATCAATGGACGTGCACGCCTGGCCAGCCCTTCATTGCTGTCATTGGCAGCTTCCAGTCTGCAGATGCCCTTTGCCTGTTGGCCGTACTTGGTTCCTCATGACACCGACGGCTACTAAATGCTGCCATCGGTGAGTTCACCTTGCAGAACTAAATTTCACCAGTACTATAATTCACGCAGTTCTATAACGTGTGCAAGTTTTTAAGCCCATCAGATGTAATGTTTCTCTATGGTAAGTTGAAGCATGAAAAATATACTACTACTGTTATATACATAGATATATTATGATGCAAATACATAAAAAGTTTTTTGTGATATGATACAAGTGAGCTCTTGTTTGATTATGAGGTTGGGCCTGTCGATTGACCACGTTTGATAGTTGGAAAGTTAATGTGAATTTATTTTTCAGAAGCCAGGTTGCACTTAAAAATTTATGTTATTTTGGAAAATTAGTTCTATAGACGATTACCGCTGTGCTAGTACTATACTTCAGTAGGACATATATATTGCGGTACGTAAATTTTACATGAGGCTTCAGTTTATTTCAAAGTGATTATAGCAGATTTTGGTCACATTAACGAAGTGATAGCTTCCTCAAATAAGTATTAGAAGTGAGTGCTTTAATGATTGTTTTTAAATATCTCGTTTTTGGCTCTTCACAGATCGCAGAGATTGGTTTGTTAAGGTCCTGTGATTCATCGGTTGAACATTCTGGCACATCAATCCTCATCATTACTTGGAGCACCTGTAGAAAAATAGGAAGGACGCGTTCTCCCTAACTATGCAAGCCTATGTCACTGCTGGGACTGTTATCATTCAGCGGATGGGGCGTGGAAGCATGCATGGCAGCCTCATCTGGAAGGACTGCGATCTGCTTGGGAGCTTCGAGCGCACAAAACTGCCTAACGGCTGGCTGCAAGGTTAGTTTTTCTTTAATACATACGATTACGTGAACACCACTTACTGTGCACAAATTGAAAACCCAAGCATGGTTGCTTTCAGTGGATACCTGTAATATTCTTACACATAATTCTTATTCAACATTTATAGAACTAAATTGCAAGATAATTGAAAATGTTGAAAGCTGAAAGCCGGCAGCTTTTGAATGAAACTCCAATAACTTGAGGCTCAAAAGCTTGTGCTTTGAAACGAGCACAAATACTTTGATTCCTTATTGAGCTCTCGAGCTTGTGACTCCCTCTGTGGATCAAATGCTCTGGAAGGAATTAGCAAGTGGGTGAAAATTGCCTGGCTGTTCACAACTTGTAAGGAGAAAGACCTATTGAAGAAGCCTCAGATGACATAGGGCCAGTAACTGCATCTTTTACCTAATGTAGCTTTTTCTTTCTCAGTGCTGTTGCTTATGTTTCAGCCGAACATGTTCACCACGATTGCATAGTGATATATATTTTTCTACAAATTGTACCTGACCTAAGTATGCATTGTTGATCTCTAAAGGTGACGTTCAGTGTGTTTCAAAGCCATGGCTTCTCATTTCTCGGTCTGTGGCTAGCCTATTTCAGCAGCAGAGCGATGCAGCTAGCACACATGCAATCCAAGTCACGGAGCGCTCCTTTGGTGTTCTGTGCAGGACGCAGCATATCCATCCGGCAAGACACTATTATCAACAATAATGGTGAGTGTTGGTGGCACCTGTAGGAGCCCGTTGTGTTTGTTGCGTATGATTATTTCCCCTGATGAAGTGCATTTTCGAAAGGTTTTCTTCATTTAGAATAATAGATGTCAGCAACAAGCACACTCATAATCCACAAGTTCTTTGTGTCTTCTAGATTGCCCATTTGCTCCTATACGCAGTATGGTGAGCTGGCTATGTTAGACAGCCTTAAAGTTAGGAACATTGGCTGTTGCGTTGTAATGCAGTCTAACTTGTATTTCTTAGTGAACCTATTTGTGGTCTGCTTCTCGCACCTAGTGTAAAGTCAAAATAGAAGACACTTTATTGGCTTTTTATGTCTGGCAGAAGTTTCATGCCTTCATCTATAACATTGTAGTTTTGCTCTTGTATCATATAAAATATATTTTCAGTCTTCACTGTTTGTGTGTGTGTGTGTTGAGGCTTGTCATTGGCTTCTGAAAATACAATATCTGTAAATATGAGCACATAATTGATAACTATACACTCTTGCATGTAGCATGGTTGTAACAATGATCTGTATTTTTCTAAGTTTCAGAAGTAACAAGGGGTTTGGTGCTTCACGGTCATGTACAGTGTATCAAGAACAGAGCACAGAAGACCAACAAGTATAAAGGGACTGCCAGTGACTGTTCTCCTGCTCAAAGTTTACAACAGCAGAAAGAGCACATTGTGATGTCAGGAGCAGCTGCTGCTTAACTTCTTAGCAGTGCATTATTCAGCAGTTCATTTGCTTGCATTAAAAATTATTTAAATTTTGCATGGAAGATACCAAACTATGACACTAATTCAAAGGCTGCTGTACTGTTAGTGGGCAAATATTTTTGAGCTGAAGTTTTTAACATGTGTGTTAGGTGCTTGCGTGCTTCTACATTTACATGCCAGAAATCACAGCATCCATGGTCGCCAATGGTAACTGTGTCTGCATTCTTGGTAGTACAAGAAGTAAAGCCATGGATGCAGTAATCATGTACTTAGTCGATGTAATCCTTCAGTGTACACTCATTTGTATAGCACCAATGATGCCATGAGTGTATAAGCTCTGGGAAGTGAATCTATGTGGATTATTTTATTTGGAAGGAAGTAGATCATCACTACTCTTAGTATATCTTAACAGAAGATTTCAGTGCTTGGGTATTATCCCACTGCCTGTCCGTCCTTCAACAGTCTACTTATCTACTGTGTAAGTGTAACTTTTTAAATGTATACTTTGCTCGGATAGGTTTGTTCATAATGTAATGCAAGTGACTTATCATCTATGCAGCTCTACTCAGACTAGAAATAAAAGTACTTATTTTTATATGTAGCTATACCATGCATTCACTTGTGTTTTTCTAGGTGCCTGTACAGTTGTTTAGCCCTACAAAAGTGCTGGTATACTCTAATATTGAATCTGGCATCTTAAAATAGTTTGTTAGTGGAAGTAAGAATGTGTTTACAATCAATATTACTATCCTCAGATGAACTGTGAAAACTCTGTGGAAATTTATTTACATTTTTTGAACTTTGTGAAGGCAAATGTTCTTATGTTCTTTTATTGTGGTCCCTGTTTCATGCAAATGACACATAATTACTTTGCCGTGGCATAGTATTAGTTGTTATTTTACACATATGTGCTGAACAACATCGCAGTTGAGGCCAGCAGCAAGACATACATGCAGTGCACTGGAGCATCACCTCACATAGTGTACAGTCTTTGCCCACCAGTAAACTCAATATTTTTCAAGCAGACTAATAGACAGCTGTATGGGAACTGTGTTGATGTGCAAACTTTGAAGTCTTCTTGAGGAGTGTTTTTCATCATTTTTGTTCAAGTGAAGTAGCTACCCAAGGCCACAACTGGTGGGAATGTGGTGGTTTCCTCTCTCCAAAAGCACTTTTACCAGCTGCCTCAATGTTAGCATGGGGTGAATTCACGAACTGGAAAAATAATTGGTCTTTGTTTTCTTGGCCGAAAGAGTCGCTTCCACCGTTGAGCCACCACGACGCGCCAGAATAGAAACCTTTAGCTAAATAAAGTTGATTCTACTTTTGAGAAGTGTTTTGGGGAAACGAAATGGCACCTATAGCTGTCAATATAAACACTGTTTGCACCAAAGAGCTTAGTAGCTTATATTTGTATTATTCATGTTTTGTCTAGAATTTACTCGTGCTGTGCCAACTTTCAGCCCAAGTGTCCTAACATGCTTTGTTAGTGGGTTGTGAATGAGCCAAGCTATGTAAATAAACAGAGTGATATTGCAGACATGTACAAAATATTGATGCACAGCCCTTTTCTTTAGCATGACATTGTCAAGGGCTTTATTCTTGTGTTTTTTATAAAAACTGCTTGTCACTGGGCAGCAGCAGAAAACTATGCATCAAGCTTTTGCGAGATAATTCGAGAAACACCGTGTTCAGACAAAACAGTGCCGGTGGATATCCCTCGTAAGTTACTTTCTGTAGTATATTCAAAATGAGTCTATTAGAATTGTTGTTTTATAGCCATTCATTTTAATATTTATATATGAGTGTGTGTATTTATGTATATATGGGTGTACATATGTATATGTGTGTGTGCGTATATGTATGTATGTATGTATGTATGTATGTATGTATGTATGTATGTATGTATGTATGTATGTATGTATGTATGTATGTATGTATGTATGTATGTATGTATGTATGTATGTATGTATGTATGTATGTATGTATGTATGTATGTATGTATGTATGTATGTATGTATGTATGTATGTATGTATGTATGTATGTATGTATGTATGTATCTTTTAAATGAGAATCCGTTTATCATTGGTGAGTAAGTTTGGTAATGATTTGGCTGAATTTGTTTCTAGTTATTTCTCTTTTGAGCCATTATACATTTCAATTTGTTTTGTACTGCATAAAAATAAATGTAACCTTACACAGAATATGTGTGTTCGAAGAAGTTTCATTTACCAACCTACAGTCATGGGCAAGAAATTAAGTAAAATGGAACGAACCTGCGAAGATTAGTTTAGAGCATAGCTACTCTACATGGCATATCTCGTACACATTGCGTTGGTTGAATATGTCGATTTCAACCTTTCAATTTTAGTCAGAATAAGCAAGCTATCACCCGTGGTTCTATATGTGTGTGATATTTATGTATACTGTGATACCGGTTCGCAATTACAATTAAGGTCACAAACCTAGTCAAGCTGAATACACGAATTTTGTCCATGCACCTTTATCTGCACTGGAACTGTTGTTAATAAAAAATAAACTTCAGTTTAGAAATTAATTCTAGTAACCAAAAGCAGGGTATCTCTTTATCACACAAATCAAATTGCCATTGTTCTGTTCCATTCTGGACAATAGGAGACCCTCTCAGCAGAACTCGATTACCTGCTATTGTTCATTTTAACTATTGACAGCGACATTACACTAAAGCGTGCAGCATGACAAATAGCGGGAGAGAAGACACAAACTAATCACTCTGTTTGCGTCAGCTCTAACTGTCCGTGCTCTTTGATCTTGCTGCATGTGATGATGCCCACCAAATTAGCACGAAAGCGTGTCCCTACAAAGGCAGTCAACTTGGCTGCAAGCAGTTAGCTCACTGCATGTGTAGATTTTCTTCAAAACACCGTGAAGACTGATTGCTGGTCGAATATCCAAAGACGTGAAAAGTAATATACCAGGTATGATATTGGTATTTCAGCACTGGACACTTTTGCGATAATAGAGGATGGAGGAGAAAATTATGAACCCTCAATTGTTTAATTTTTGAAGGAGCACAGTACAGCGCTTTTCGGTCAAAAGGGGAGTGAAAGAAGCAAGTGCGAAAGCCTACTTCTCAAAAAACTAGTACCCGCCACCACGCATAATGTCAGGCCGGGCAACCTCTTGAAAAAAAAAAGGGCTCAGTGATTCTGCGAATCGAACCAAGTACCTCCTCGATTGTAGTTGAGCGCTGTAACCGCTCGTCCACTGCAGCAGTGCTTCTGTTCGCCCTATTGCTGATATATCGTCATTCCTTCGAATGAAGCCAAATGCAAAAACGTCCCGTGAAACTTTGTCAAAAATAGAAAAAATAGTTAGAATGCGTTTTCCCAAGGTTACTAGAAGATAGAAACCGCCACGTGTGACTGTATAACCGTGCGCTATTTATTCTTGTACATTACTGTCATGACGTTGGGATAGCCGGCTCTAACGTACGCTACCTTCTCATAGTTTGCCAAATATAGATAAGAAAATAAAAATATATATCGGCCTGTGACAACGCTAATCAACTATTATGAGTTCACTGTCACTAGTGTCACTTTCACTAGATGAATGCTCAGTTTGCTTCCATTATCGTTATTTAGGAAAGTTTTGGCTCGTTAACTCAACTCTCTTAATTAGCATTGATTCTCACACCTAAGGACAGTCACACATCATCTCGCTTTCTGAGTGGCTGTCCCTCCCATATAACGCGTACTCCACTTTTTTATGCTCTCCGAGCATCTGACCCTGCTTTGCGGAGACATTCCCTGACGTCTGCTGGGCCAGAAAATTGTCTTTATTATCTATCAATTTCAAGCTTTCGCGAAGCCGAAACGAGAGTCTCTCTCTCTCTCTCTCTTTTCATCCTTTTCGCACGTGTGATAACGTCTCTCGACCTCAAGACTCGTATACACGTCCCTTGCTTTGTTTGCGCGCTCAAACAACGCTGGACGAAATATTTGCACCGTGTTTTGTGAAAAACATTAGCACTGAGATACCTCCCGACGAGTCTCCCTCATTTTACGTAGACATATACCTAAGCGTAAGCGTATGCACGTTCTCGCATTCCTTCCGGCTTTATAAAAACGCTGCGGTGCGTGGAACCAGCGAAATTGCGCTCACAATTTCATTTGATTACTGCTGTTATCTATTTCCGCACAATTCGTCTGCAGGCACCAAAGTCGTTCATGTGCCTTGTGATAAGAATATTGTAACAAAGGCTACCTTTGACTATAGGTACAAAACACCCTTACGTTCACCACTATACCGTGCTAGATTGCACCGAATTAGTTAAGTAGCAGCGCAGCTTCAATGAAATGTAAGGTAACTGGTCGCGTTAAATAGGGGAAGACATTCGAGGTACATTTTCAAACATTGCATGCATCGAGTTATGTGTGATTTTATTTATGTGGTACACCTCGAGTGTTGTTTACTTGTACTTGGCGAGATAGTGCATGGATTGCTCGGTGGCTTAAGGCCATCGAGCAACTATTTTTTTAGCTGCAGTCGTTAAATAGAGGCGAGTGCTTGGCTTTGCACAGCCCACCAAAACGTCTATTACAACGTACGCGGCATCCTGTAAGCGCTGTAGCAGACGCTCGCGGAACTGAAACTTAGATGCAGCAAATCATTGGCTATCATCGTATACTCTCGATGCTAGACGCTTTGCGTGCTACCTTGATATTATCGGCACACACTTCTTTCTTTCCTTGTCGTTTCATCGGCTATCGTGTGTCCTCCTTGCCCTCTTAAGTGCCGAATAAGTTAAATTCATAGCCGCGCTATAGTAATCCCTCCAGATAAGAGAACTTTTGGCTAAGAAAATGCGTAGCCAAAGAGAAAGCTTTGTGAATTCGGCCCCAGAATCTTACGCTAATAAACGCTGAAATGATCTTGCCGTATACTGCCTTGTACCGTCAGGTTATACTACACCCGAAAGTCCAGTGAATTTGCAGCTTAACTTTTACAGCTTCCGAAGAGCAGAGAAAAACACTTGCCTTTTGTGCAAGCGTTGACTGGTCAGCGCAGCGTGATAAACACTACAGTTCTTAGAATTGCTTATGTATGCCTTCTCTGGTGAAAATTGGCAGATCCCACGTACAGCGGGAATCGATGATATGCGAAGCCCGAATAAGAAAGCTTGAAATTCCACTTTAAAATCAGCGCAACGTTTCGAAGTGGAGATAAATGATGCCATACCTGACTTCCGTGTCATAATTATCGTGTTTGAATGTGTCGTAATCTTTTCACGTCACGTGATACCAAAATTAGTATATGTAGAGTTAGCGAAACTGCCGCTAGCACGCAATGAGCGTGGTATGTTGTCACGTTTTTACATGACACACGCGCGAGGATTATCATGTCTGCACCAGTCATATATTTCGTCATGCATTGACGTCACGTATTACCAAATTTGGTATATGTGGAGCTTACTAAATGGCCGCGAGCGCATCATGAAGGGTCCAATGTACCCCAATGTAGCGTTGACGTGCGCACGCTGGGCACAGCGACGCAACGTTAGCAAAGCTTGAGCACTCTATTGTCTGACGCCAGGCGCGACCGACGCAATCAGGATCCGTCGGCGCGGCCCGACGGCAACCAGCGCGAAATTCGTGCCGATGTGTTACCAGACAACGCTGGGTCCCCCTCTTTTCGGGACGGAGAGACCCCGGACGCGCTGAAACGCGCAAGTGTCGAATCAACGCAGCGCAGCGCGCTCCTGCAAGCATATGGCAGGACTGGTGCCTGGCGTGGCAACGCCGGCGTGACACGACAAAATTAACGCCGGCGAGCACGCGCACCACGTCACGTAGAAATGTGTTGGTGCCTTGACTGTGGCATGTAGTCATGTTCTCGCATGACACGCATCTGATGATTATCATGTATGCACCAGTCACATGGCTTTGTCGTCCATTGACGTCACCTAATACCAAATTTGGCATATGTAAAGCTAGCGAAACGGCCGCGATCACATCATGAGTGTAGCATGTAGTCACGTTGTTACATGACCCTCATGTCATGATTATCATGTTTGGATGTGTCATTTACCTATGTCGTTTGTTCGCGTCGCGTTATGCCGAGTTTGGTAAATGTGAAGCTAGCAAAACGGCCGCGAGTGCATCACAAGCGTATGCTATAGCATGTAGTCATGTTCTTACATATCACGTATCTCATGTTCATCATGTTTACACCAGAATTATACCTTCGTTATTCATTCAAGTCCCGTAATATGAATTTTGGTATAAGTGAAGCTAGTGAAACGGCCACCAGCGCATCATGAGCGTGGCATGTAGTTATATTGTTACAGGACACGCATGTAATGATTATCATGTTTGCACCAGTCACATACCTTCGTCAACCATTCACGTACCGTAATACCAAATTTGGTATATGAGACGTAAACGAGAGGGCCGGGGGCACATCATGAGCGTGACATGGAGTCATGTTGTTACATGACACGCATGTCAAGATTTTCATGTTAGAGTCTGTCCCTTGTGTTCGCCACGCCACCATACCAGTTTTGCAACACGCCATGTGAACGAAGCTACCGCAACAGCTGCAGGACCATGAAATGTAAATCATGACATTCATCACATACGTCATGATTTTCATGTCATGACTAGTCTAATATGTTATTCATACAGGCATGTTATGCCATACCAAGTTTGGTATTGATACCATTATCGAAACGGCCAGAAGAGCTAAAAGTCGTACGTGGTTAGATAGATAGATAGATAGATAGATAGATAGATAGATAGATAGATAGATAGATAGATAGATAGATAGATAGATACGGTCAAAGTTGCCGAAGTTCGCTAAGAAATGCTTCGCATTTAAAAACAGGGGAAAAGCCTGTAGTAGATTGAATTGCACTATTGAATGCATACTTCGCGGAAGGAAGAACGACATCCCAATTGGAATGGTCGGAATTAACATACATAGGGAGCATGTCTCTCAGTGTTGGGTTGAAACGCTCCGTTAGGTCATTAGTCTGAGGCTGGTAGGCTGTTTATGTGTGGTGTACCATACGGCATGAATGAAGGAGGTGTTGCAGAACTACGGACAAAAATACGCGTCCCCTGTCAGTCTCTTCCATGGTACACCATGACGGAGAACGAACTAATGCCAGACGAAGAAGGCAACATCACGAGCGCCAGCCGAAGGTATCGCTGCCGTTTGCGCGTATCTTGTCAGATGGTCGGCAGCGACAGTGACACATCGATTATCAGCAACAGAGCACAGCATTGGGCCGCGTAGGTCAATACCAACATGGTCAAATTGGCGTCAGGACATGGTAAAAGCTGCAGTTGACCGGCTGAATGAAGAAATTTCTTCCGCTTCTCATACAGGAACATGAGCGAATGTATTTTTTACATATGTGTACATACCCTGCCAGTTCCGCTCATACGTTATGAGCTCACCAGCGCGTGCATGTTGCGTGCCAGCGTGAAAATAAGTGCAGATATCAGAACGCATACGCGTGGGTATGACGAGTGCCACAGGAATGGCCGCACGTTAGAGGGATACTGTACACTCCACTGTTTGCCTAGCCTTCCTTCTCCATCATCCCCTTTCTTTAGTAAATATGCCTATAAGCATATATATACGCAAGGGAAATGGTGCATTTCCTCCGACGGACAGCGATCTAAGAGACAATGCTGATTGATTGATTGATTTGTGGGGTTTAACGTCCCAAAACCACCATATGATTATGAGAGACGCCGTAGTGGAGGGCTCCGGATATTTTGACCACCTGGGGTTCTTTAACGTGCACCAAAATCTGAGCACATGGGCCTACAAATCTAAGAGATAATGCAAAGTCGTGCATATGCAAATTGTGAGGGTGGAAAGGGGGGTGGTTCGAGCAATGCAAGTAAATGCTTTTAACTATCGAAATTGAAAAACTTCATTAGGCTGATGATGATATTTTGCAATGGATAACTATACAGTGAGCTCGTGCTCTTGCATCACGCATTATTTCGCGCGAGAAATATCTTCATTGGGAATCAAAAGTTAACGATGCAAACAGTTTCGAAGTCACCTAAATGCTGCAGCTAGCTTTGTTGTCGTTCTGCATGATTGAATTAGGCTCAAAGATAAAAATACCGTATGAAACTGAGAAAAATTTACTTGGTTAGACTTGTGGCGCAATATTTTGGGTGATCGAGGGTTCTCTTGCAGAGAAAAAAACCGCTATCATTGGGAAGATCTTGCATTCGAAAAGAACTAGAAGGGCTGCGCCAGTGTACCTTCAGTCTCATACACTAAGGCAGTTCGAGTCTTCCAGATGTGTATTAAATGTAAAAAAGAAAATTTTTGTGAACACCATTTGGACATACGCATGCGCTATTCTGATATTTCAATAACATTGGGGTGTACAGATCTTCCGGAGTTGTCTCGTATCCACGACGCATCATTTTGACGTTAATTATTAATCACGTTAACCATGGGAAGTAGGCTTCAACCAAAACACGAGCTTTTTTATTTAAAGATGAAGGAGGTTATCGAAAGTGACAATAACATTCACGATGGTCTAGAGTGTATGCGGTGCTTGAGTGCCGATAAATATGTCGCGGGATCAAATCCCAGCCACGGCGGCCACATTTGGATGGATGCGAAGTGATTAAGGCCCATGTGCCTGGATGTAAGCGCACGTGGAAGAAATACCCCAGGGGGACGGAATTTCCGAAGCCATCGACGGCGGCTTCTCTCGTGATTTCATATTGGTTTAGAGACGTTAAACGCCACTAATTATAATAGTTATTCAAGGCGACAAGATACGTAGCTCACCTAGTAGACCCACAGGTGGAGGTATTGCTGAACCTCGGAGCAGTGCGTATTGTACGCGTGGATCGGTATACCTGTTCCTCACAAATAAAGACAGCTGTAGCGTCACGTGCCACCTGGTGAGGCTTTTCCGCGTATTGCCTCAGCGAAATACAGAAACTGAAATTCGTGACTACGAGTACGACTTTTGCAGACAGAAAAAAAAATAAAAGAAAGAACTGGGAGTAAACAGAAATGTACGAGGCCTGCACAGGTAAACCGAAATTGTGCACACACCAGCTGTCCACGGCAGTCTATTTTTAATGTTTTCACCTGACTCCTGTGTCGTGCTACACACGCAAGGAAAAAAAAATGCAGGGAACGCACAAAACCCATGCCAGCTAAGTCAAACTCTATTGTTGTAGACGAATGCGAACTGTTGAGGGCACCACTTGGTGCGTGTCATGCGTAATTACATTCATCAATTAAATGCGAAGCACTTCTTGGCGAACATCGGTGACTTTTCGCGCATCTATCTATCTATCTATCTATCTATCTATCTATCTATCTATCTATCTATCTATCTATCTATCTATCTATCTATCTATCTATCTATCTATCTATCTATCTATCTATCTATCTATCTATCTATCTATCTATCTATCTATCTATCTATCTATCTATCTATCTATCTATCTATCTATCTATCTATCTATCTATCTATCTATCTATCTATCTATCTATCTGTCTATCTATCTATCTATCTATCTATCTATCTATCTATCTATCTATCTATCTATCTATCTATCTATCTATCTATCTATCTATCTATCTATCTATCTATCTATCTATCTATCTATCTATCTATCTATCTATCTATCTATCTATCTAGCCGCCTACGACTTTTAGCTCTCCTGGCCGTTTCGATAATGGTATCAATACCAAGCTTGGTAAGGCATAACATGACTCTATTTAGAACATATTTGACTAGTCATAACATGAAAATAAAGACATGTATGCCATGAATGTCATGATTTACATTTCAAAATCCTGCAGCTCTTGCGGCGGTTTCATTTACATGGCATGCTGCAAAACTGGCTTGGTATGACATGATTGCATGGTGAACACAAGCGAGAAACCCTAACATGAAAATCATGACACGCGTGTCATGTATCAACATGACTACATGCCAAGCTCATGATGCGCTCACAGGCGTTTCGCTAGCGTCACATATACCGAATTTGGTATTATGATACGTGAATGAATGACGAAGGTATAATACTGGTGCAAACATGATAAACATGAGATGCTTCTCACGTAAGAACACGAAGACATGCGACGCTAGTGATGCACTAGTGGCCGTTTCGATAGCTTCACATGTACCGAACTCGGTATTACGTGACGTGAACTGACGACATAGGTAAATGACACATCGAAACATGATAATCATGACATGAGGGTCATGTAACAACATGACTACATGCTACACTCATGATGTGATCGCGGCCGTCTCGCTAGCTTTACATATGCCAATTTTGGTAATACTTGACGTCAATGGACGGCGAAGGTGTGTGACTGGTGCAAACATGATAATCACGGGATGCGTGTCATGTGAAAACATCACTAAATGCCACAGTCAAGGCGCCAATACATTTCGACGTGACTCTTTGCACCTGCTCACCAGCGTTCATTTCGTCGGGTCACGCCGGCGTCGTCACGCCAGGCACCGGTCCTATCATGTACACGCAGGCGCGCGCAGCACTCCGTTGCTTTGTCGCATGCGCGTTTCAGCGCGTCCAGCGTCCCTCCATAAAGAAAAGAGGGAGATGCAGTGTTGTCTGGGTAACGCATCGAGGCGAAATGCAGGCTGCCGCATTTCTCACCATTTGCCGACGGCACGCGTTGACGGACGCTGGTCGCGCGTGGCGTCAGACTATAAAGTGCTCGTTTTTTGCTAACGTAGCGTCGCGGTGCCCAGCGTGCGCGCGTGAACTCTACGTTGGAGTATATTGAGCCCTTCAAGAGGCGCTCGTGGCCATTTTGCTGGCTCCACATATACAAAATTTGGTGTTACGTGACATCAGTGGATGACAAACGTATATGACTGGTGCAAACATGATAATCCTGACAGGCGTGTCGCGTAAGAACATGACAACATACCATGCTCATAGCGTGCTCGCGGTCGTTTGGTAGCTCCACATATAGTAATATAGGTATCACGTGACGTGAATAGATTACGAAGGTAAACGACAATTACAAACATGATAATCATTACACGGCATAAGTTACCTCCACCTCGTAACGTTGTGCTGATTTTAAAGCGACATATCAACCTTTCTCATTCGTGCTTCGCATATCATCTATTCTCACTGTACGTGGGATCTGCCAATTTTTCTTTTAAAGCAAAGGTTTTAAAATTTTCTAGTAATATTAGTTGTAAATGTTCAGCTTCGCATCCCAGAACCGCAATACAATTTTAAGACGCCGTGATGGAGTGCTTTGCAAATTTTAGCTATCTGATATGTTTTATCGTGCTTTGACATCGCACAGTACCGGCATCTACCATTGCGCTTCGCTGTAAATGCTCTCGAACTAGCGACCTTCAGGTTAGCTGTCATGCACCATAACCATATATCCATTCTGGCAGACCTAATTTCACTAGCGGCGGCGAATAACTACACCTACAAAATCAGCTGTGGTTGTCAGGTCATGAAAGTTAACGCCGTAAAACTTCATAGGTGGATCGTGAGCGTATCTCAATGAATGGCAAAGAAATTAAAACTGCAGAGTCCAAAGAACCATAAAATTAAGCGAGGTAAATGATCAGTGTTCACGCGATTTCTTGAGAGATTGTTTCTTGCATGAACTGTTTCGCATATTCTGTTTCGACGTAGTAGCGGCCCGCAACCCGCTGAAGCACTTTTTGATGGACCATAATAAGCTCTTATATTTCTTCGTAGATCCATTCATCGATCCATGTATCCATACATTTCCCTATCTACGCTTCCGTCCAACCATCTGTCTGTCTCTACATCCATCTATCCATCCATCTCCATTCGTCCATGAACGCCTCCATCCATCTCGAATCGTGCGTCCACCCGTTCGTCCATCCATCCATCCATCCATCCATCCATCCATCCATCCATCCATCCATCTATCCATCCGTCCATCCATCCATCCATCCATCCATCCATCCATCCATCCATCCATCCATCCATCCATTCATTCATTCATTCATTCATTCATTCATTCATTCATTCATTCATTCATTCGTCCGCCCGTCCGTCCGTCCGTCAATCCATCCATCCATCCATCCATCCATCCATCCATCCATCCACCCATCCATCCATCCATCCATCCATCCATCCATCCATCCATCCATCCATCCATCCGTTCATCCGTGCATCCGTCCATCCGTCCGTCCGTCCGTCCGTCTTTTCACCTGTGGCGAAACGGGTCGGTGCCGCCTGTACGCCTGCGCGTCGCGGCGATGCCTCGAAACAAGGGCGCCAGCGATAAGAACACTCTCGCCCGAAATAAGCAAGAAAACTGTGTGTGTGTGCCCCAATTCAGGGGCAGTCGTTGTAGAACCTTCAGTGCGGAAATATTAAATTTATGTTATAGCACATCTGGTTACCCGGAAAACGAACGTACCGCACCGCCATGGTCGACGAGGAAACCCTTGCTGCCCTTCCACAAGTACAACAACTGGAACAACAACTGCAGGCCCAGCAACCAGTGATCCAGAACCGAGAGCAGCAGCTCCGGGAACAGCAGCAGCGCAATGAAAATGAAGCACTTTCGTCCGACGACCGTGCACCACCCCAGCGGGGTCACGTCCCCCGAAACTTCGCTCCAGCAGTCCCTGCCACCTCGGGCGCTTCTATTGCTGCGGCCGCCACCAACACGGACGTTTGTCGCGTCACCGTCAAACTTCCGCCGTTTTGGGCAGAGGCGCCTGGCGTGTGGTTCGCTCAAGTCGAGGCACAGTTTTTTTCCACGGCACGCATCACGCAGGACTGAATGCGCTATGACTACGTTGTCGCCCATCTAGCCTCTCGCTATGCGGCTGAGGTTTGCGATATACTTGCGAATCCCCCGGCTGATGACCGTTACCTACACCTGAACAGGGAACTGATCCGCCGGCTTTCACCTTCACAAGACGAGCAGGTGCGTCACCTACTCCAGCACGAAGAACTCGGTGACTGCAAGCCATCGCAGCTCCTGCGTTACATGCGTGATCTCTTGGGCAGCACCCCGGTCGACGACTCCCTCCTCCGTATCATCTGGCTTCAGCGTCTACCCTCACATGCGCAGGCCATCCTCCAGGTGCAACCGAATCTGCCGCTAGACCAGTTCTCTCACATTGCTGATCAAGTCGTTGAGATTTCGTTGCCAGCATCACCTCTCACCGTCAACACCGTTGACACCCGACAGTCTAGCAGTGAGCTCACGCACCATGTCGACGAAATCACCCGTCAGCTGGACTGAATTCAAAGGCACCTGGATCAAAGCCCGAAGCTGCGTCCACGAAAACGCTCCCAAAGCCAAGGCAACAACGCCGCTTCATCGCACGGAAATGATAATGGCCCCTGCTACTACCATCGCCGCTTCGGGGACAAAGCCCAGGAATGTCAACCACCTTGCTCAGCTGGACGTCAGGGAAACTTCAATGGCAGCCCGTAGAGACGGCCGCGAGCTGCCAACTTAGAGGTCGTCGCATAATTGTCACTGACCAAGTCATAAAGCTGCGGTTCCTCGTCGACTGTGGCTCCGACATCTGTTGCTTTCCCCGAACCTTCCTGCGTGACAAGCGTCCTTGCACGTCCTTTGAGCTCAGCGCGGCGAACCTTTCGACCATCAAGACCTACGGCTCGCTCCGCCTTAACATCATTTTCAAAAACCTGTGTCGAGATTTTCTATGGAATTTTGTCGTCGCCGACGTCGCAGAGCCGATCATCGGGTCCGACTTCTCGGCGTACTACAATCTTCTACCTGACTGCCGATATGACCGACTTATCGACGTTACAACAGGCCTCTTCACGCCGGGCCAACGTGCAACCACCCAACAGCCTAACGTCAAGGCACTCACCATTGGGAACCAGTCGGCATACCATGACATCCTCACAGAATTTTCCGACCTGACTCGGCCTAGCGGGCGTCCGCGAGAGGTGCGCCACTCAACAGTGCACTACATTCGTACTACTCTCGGCCCCTTGGTCTCATGCCGCGCCCATCGGCTAGCCCCGGACCACCTACGAATCGCACAGGCCGAATTCGAAGCCATGCTCCGCGAAGGTACTGCCCGCCGCTCGGAGGGACCTTACGCCTCACCGCTTCATCTGGTACCAAAGAAGACCAATGGCTAACGCCCCTGCGGAGGTTATCGCGCCCCCAACACCCGCACCGTCCCCGACAGGTACCCCGTCCGTCAGATACAGGACTTTGCACACCGCTTAGACGGCAGCACTATCTTGTCAGTGATGGACCTTGTAAAGGCCCCCAACCTGTAAACCCGAATGACGTCCCAAAGACCGCAATTATCACGCCTTTCGGTCTATTCGGATTCCCTTTCATGAGTTTTGGTCTCCGCAACGCGGGAAAAACCTTTCAACGCTTAATCGATGACGTCATCCACGGCCTGGACTTCTGTTTCGTCTACCTAGATGACATCTTGATCTTCTCCCGCAAAAAAACAGAACATCGCCAACACCTTCGTCAACTGTTCCAGTGCCTCGACGAATACGGCTTAGTCATAAACGTTTAGAAAAGCACGCTCGGCGCGCCCGTGGTCTCGTTTCTTGGCGATGAGATCTCTGCAGAAGGAACTAGACCCTTGCCTGACCGCATCCTGGTCCTGCAAAATTGCGCGCTGCCTGCCACAGCGAAGGACCTCCGCCGTTTCCTGGCCATGTTCAACCTTTACAGGTGCTTCGTGCCTAAAGCGGCCACATATCAGGCCCCTCTCCATGATGCGTTGGCCGGCCAACGCGGCAACCACCCTGTCACTTGGACCCCAGCCTTAACGCAAGCGTTCTAAGACTGCAAAACTGCCCTCTGCAAAGCTACGCTGCTCTCCCATCCCAAGCCATAGACGCCCCTGGGTCTTTTCACAGACGCCTCTAGCACCACTGTCGGAGCCTCTCTCATGCAGCGTGTGGGAAACAACTGGCGCCCCTTGGCGTTCTTCTCGAAGAAACTCTCTTCCTCGAAGCCGCCCCCACCTTCCGGCAGCATCGGCGATGCAACCTCGTCCCCTGCGAAGACGACCTAACTAGCCTACTACAGAGAGCTCTTTGCATTCTACGAAGGAATCCAACACTTTCGCCACATCCTCGAGGCACAGCACTGCACCATATACACCGACCATAAACCTATCACTTACGCCTTCTTCCAACGCAGGGAAAAACTTCCACCGGTCCAGCAGAACCAGATGTCCTTCATCACTCAATTCACCACAGATATCCACCACAACAGAGGAAAGGAAAACGTGGTCGCTGACGCACTCTCTCGCGTCTTGGCTGTCGAGCTACCAACCGTCACAACCAACGCCCTCGCTGAAGCTCAGAAAACGAACACAGAACTCCAGCAGCTACTGTGACATATCAGCAGGACTGGTGAGACCATACGTCCCTTCTTTGCATCGCCAAAGCCTCTTCAATCAGTTACACAACCTCAGTCATCGCGGCATCCGAGCTTCTACACGCTCGTGACTGACCGGTACGCGTGGCCCTCAATGCAACAGGTTTGCCGCACCTGGGCACGCACATGCATTCAATGCCAGCGCGCCAAAATCACCCGGCACGTCACGTCGCCACTAGGAGAATTCCCTGTCCCGACGGAACGGTACGAGCACGTCCACATCAACATCATTGGCCCCCTCCCACCAGCCGGCCCTTACCGCTATTGCCTCACCGCCATCGATCATTACACTCGTTGGCCCGAGGTTTGCCCCTCGAAAGGATCACTGCAGAAGACGTCGCATCAGCCTTCTTCTCCGACTGGGTTTCACGCTTCGGCACTCCTCGTCGAGTCACCATCGATCAAGGAAGGCAATTCAAATCTCAACTCTTCAGGCTCCTCGGGCTCTCCACCAGGTTCGATTGTCACGGACAACTATCTACCACCTTTGCGCCAACGGGATGATTGAACGGTATCACCAGCAGTTCAAGGCAGCCAGCATGTGCCACCCTCACTTAACCTGGCTCGAAGCTCTCTCCGCCGTCGCTCTCGGTCTGCGCGCAACTTTCAAGCCAGACATTCAAGCCACGTCCGTGGAAATCGTCTACGGGGAGCCGCTTCGCCTACCTGAAAACTCCTCTCCGCTCCCACCTCTGATGTAACCAGCTCGGACCCTGCAGACTTCGTCGCTCGACTCCGTCGCACAATGGGCGCGCTGCGCCCCTCACCAGCAGCTCACCACACCAAGCCGACCCCGTTCGTGTTTAAGGACCTGGCAACAATCTCACATGCCTTCCTTCGCGACGACACCGTACGCGCTCTTTTCCAGCCACCTTACTCCGGACCTTACAAAGTCATCTGTCGCGACGACAAAACACTCACCCCGCAAATCAGTGGAAAGGATGTACGCGTTTCCATCGAACACCTAAAGCCATCATACATCTTTACCCAGGAGCCTACCAACCCCCGCACGCCTCCCGTAATTCGCCGACAACCGCCCGCAACGCCTAGGCTCCCATCCTACACCACCGCCTTAGACGCCAGGTGCGGGTCCCCAAACCTCTTCAACCCTGACGGCTCCTATCTGCGTGGGGGGGGGGGGGTGGCGAAACGGGTCGGCGCCACTTCTACGCCTGCGTGTCGCGGCGATGCCTTCAAACACGGGCGCCAGCGATAAGAACAGTCTCGCCCGAAATAAGCAAGAAAACTGTGTGTGCCCCTATTGAGGGGCAGTCATTGTAGAACCTTCAGTGCGGAAACATTAAAGTTATGTTATCCATTCCATCCATCCATCCATCCATTCATCCATCCATCCATCCATCCATCCATCCATCCATCCATCCATCCATCCATCCATCCATCCATCCATCCATCCATCCATCCATCCATCCATCCGTCCGTTCGTCCGTCCGTCCGTCCGTCCGTCCGTCCAATAGTTTTGCACGCACAGACATACGTAGAAGAGATGAGGATGTTCACATAACCAGTTGTTTATACATGCGCAAAGATGTCAACTGGAACATGCCCGCCCACCGGCTCACCCAGCCATCTATCCATCCAGCACTTGCGCGGTTAGTGCATTTCAAATTCTTCCATGTAACTGATGAGCCCGGGATTTGTATTTGTCGCGTTGTTTATAACGCAATACGCTATAACGCTATCTCATATAACGCTATACGACCGAAGTTCTATTCTTTAAATGTACTATCGAGATTTGAACACGTTTATGTGCATGACCATTAACCTCGTATGATTACTACCAGCACCAACTTTCGATCGCTATAAGGTTTGCTCCTCATCAACTGGACAATATGATATTTCAGTTCGGGCGAATTTGACGATACATCGTTAATTAACGAATTTTTTGATGGCTCATTTGTCACAGGTGGACTTGGTTTGGCGGATGTGTAGATACCTATATTTTCAAAGAGAAAAGCAACGCACACCTGCTTCAACTAAAAGACAGGAAGTCGGAGTATTGAGGGAAATGTTCTGTTATTCTTCTGCGGGCCCCAAATTAGACGAGCATTTGTTTTCGCTGTAGATGGCAATCGGTGCGAGTAGGTTGGCTGAATTAAAAAAAAATTGTTGATCACACGTAGCTGGGAATCAACGTTATGCAAATCATGCGGAGGAAAGATGACCGTCAGACAGACAGACAAAGAACTTTATTGGGTCTTGAGAAACGCTGCTCCCTTAGAGCAACGTCGCGGGCCGCTCCCACGTAGGAACGGGGAGGCCTAGCCTCACCGCCGCATAGAGGGCTCTCTGGACAGCCCGTAGTTGGGGTAGCAACTATGAACTTCGTAAGGCAGAGTCCCAATCTTGTTCTGTTAGCCGACTTGGGCCCCGTAACGAGGAGCACAGCCAGAGCATATGTGCGAAGTCACTAATCTCACCACAATCAGGACAAGTAAGGTCAAAAGCCTCCGAGGAGACTACGCTGAGGAAAAATGAGCTTGGATAGGACGTGGCCTAGCTGCATTTTTTCTATTGAGCAACACGTCATGAAATGACGCGCAATAGATGTACAATTGTTGCACGCAGAAACATATGTTGAAGAGTTTCGGATGTTCATATAGCCAGTTGTTTACACTTGTGCAAAGGTGTCAAACGGAATATGCGTATTGGCAATACCATGCAGAAGCTGATATGAAGCGCTGATGCTCGCGGGGATGCTGGCCCTGAAAACTGCTACATATATGACCTTCAGCGCATGGCAACTAATTACAATTGACGTTAACCAGACGTGACGGCTGTATCAAAGGAGTACATATGCAATGTTCATAAAATTGGGGAGGTAGCGCTGCAACTATTATTGATGTTTCACGAAGATTAGCGTATATTTGAAAAGGAGTTCTGAAACTACCGTAGCTCTGTGGTAAAATGCTCCATTGCCAGGCAAAATGCTTGAGCTCGATTCCAGCTGGAACCCTGGCCTTTATTCGTTGCATTCGTCGGATCGACGCTAACGATGTCGGGTATTTCTTAGCGCTTGTGTGTTAAAATTGTTCATGTGTGTTCTCGTCGTTCGTGGATAGATACTAAGTGGCAATCACTTGTGGCACATACCCGCATACCAGCGGCACATACCCGCCAATGAGTATGTGCCACTGTCTGTCGGGGAATGTTTGACGACGTGCACGACGGCATTTTGACATTATTCATGTCTTGAGCAGTGCGTCATATCCATCAAACCATCTTACCCCGCCATGCTTCTTTGGTTCGTGCCAAATTAAGGGGGTGACCACGAGAGCACCCAAACGTAAGCGGCTTCATAGACAGTTATGCTCTAAGTCACTGAAGTTCGCTAAGAAATACTTCGTGTGAAGAAGAAAACGCATCGTTGGCAAGCAACATCGCCAGCGCTTGGGTATTGGGTCCTGGGCTTCTCTCGCTCGCCTCGTGCTGATCGTCGCCGGCATCTGCTTGACCGTTGCACTGCCCCGATCGTGTTTTCGTCGTAGGGCCACCGTCGCAATACACGCCAATAAACCCCTTGCGATGATGTTTATTCGAACAGAGGAGTCGTAACGAGGTCGCGACGGAAAATGAGCGAACGGCAAGTCTGGCAAAGGCGGCACAGGTTCTCGCGCAATCAGAGCACGAGGTTCTTCGTTCTCTTTTGAAGGCGCATACGCGTTAGTGCGTATGCTACACTACGATACCGCCGGGATGAAGAGTAGCCATCCTGGCGACTCAGGGAGTAGGCACAATGAGGGGGTCGTAGTAGCGCTTGGGACGGTCGACGTGCACGGTCTCACGTCCTCGACGGCGCAAGTCTGGTGATTGTGTTAGGGGCTCGATGATGTAATTCACCGGCGAGGTTGCGTCAATGAGACGGTATGGACCATGGTACCGGGCCAGAAGCTTAGAAGAAAAGCCAGGAACGTGCAGGGGCACCCAAAGCCACACAAGAGAGCCAGTACGAAACGTGGGCGCCATGTGATGAACGTCGTCATGTTGGGTCTTTTGTAGACCTTGAGCCTCACTTGTCATAGACCGAGCCAACTGACGGCAGTCTTCTGCGTATCTGGCGACTTCCGAAAGCGGGGAGCACTCCGATGCATCAGGGCGGTACGGGAGTATGGTGTCAAGTGGGTGGGATGGTTCGCGGCCGTACAACAGAAAGAACGGGGAAAAACTGGTAGTCGCTTGCGTATAAGCGATTGTAACAAATGGTAATACAGCGTCCCAGTTATTGTGGTCGGAGGAGGTGTGCATCCTCAGCATGTCGCCAAGTGTGCGGTTGAACCGTTCAGTGAGACCATTCGTCTGTGGATGGTATGCGGTAGCTTTCCGGTGTATGATGTTGCATTGAGCGAGAATATCTTGTATGACCTCCGACAGGAACACTCGACCCCTATGACTGAGTAATTCGCGTGGAGCCCAATGGCGGAGAATGAAGCTGCGGAGAATGAAGAGTGCAACTTCGTGGGCGGTCGCTGCAGGTAGAGCTGCAGCCTCAGCGTAGCGTGTCAGATGATCGACGCCGACAATAATCCACCGGTTTCCAGAGCGACTATATGGGAGGGGGCCATAGAGGTCGATACCCACGCGATCGAATGGGTGAGCCGGGCATGGGAGCGGCTGTAACATGCCAGTAAGGTGCTGCGGAGGTGTCTTGTTCTGTTGGCAAGTGGCGCAAGACTAAACGCATTTCTGCACAAAGCGATACATTCATCGCCAGTAATATCGTTGGCGCAGCCTTTCGTAGGTTTTCAGGACACCTGCGTGAGCACTTTGGGGATCTGCATGGAAATTCATGCAGATGTCAGAGCGCATATGAGTTGGGACAGCAAGGAGCCACTTCCGACCACCAGGCATGCAGTTGCGGCGGTACAGAATGTTGTCTCGCACGGAAAAGTGGGCTGCTTGCCGGCGTAGCGCTCTCATGGAAGGGACAGCAGACGGATCGGTAAGGTAGTCGAGTAACAATGCAAGGTATGGATTTTTACGCTGCTCCGAAAGCATGTCAGTGGTGTCGATTGGTGACAAGGTGGCAAAAAGGGGTGACAGAGAAGCCACATCTGGTGTTAATGGTGATCGCGAAAGTGCATCGGCATCCGCATGCTTGCAACCGGAACGATATACGACACGGATGTCGTATTCTTGAAATCGAAGTGCCCAACGCCCCAGGCGTCCGGACGGGTCTTTCAAGGTGGACAGCCAACATAGAGCGTGGTGGTCTGTGACCACGTAGAAAGGACGGCCGTAAAGGTACGGGCGAAACTTCGTCAACGCCCAGATTATGGCCAAACACTCCTTCTCTGTCACGGAGTAATTCAATTCAGCCTTCTTGAGAGCGCGACTTGCATAGGCGACTACGTATTCAGCTTGGGTGCCTTTCTGTTGTGCCAAAACTGCACCAAGACCGATGCCACTTGCATCGGTGTGAATTTCTGTGGCAGCAGCAGGGTCGAAGTGACGAAGAATAGGTGGTGAGGCCAGCAGGCGGCGCAGCTGGCGAAATGCGTCGTCACATGCAGGTGAGCATGCAGATATTCCTTTGCTGTTGGAAAGCAGATTCGTGAGAGGTGCGATGATGGACGCGAAGTTGCGCACAAAGCGACGAAAGTAGGAGCAGAGACTGACCAAACTTCTTATGGCTTTCAGTGATGTGGGCAACGGGAAGTCAGCGACAGCTCGAAGCTTATCGGGATCCGGAAGAACACCGTCTCTTGTGATGACATGTCCCAAGATGGTTAGTTTTCATGCTGCGAAGTGGCACTTCTTGGAGTTAAGTTGTAGGCCTGCAGAAGTTAGACACGTCAGAATCTCGTGGAGGCGAACAAGTTGGGTCGGGAAATTAGATGAAAAGACTACAATGTCGTCCAGGTAACACAAGCAGGTTTCGCTCTTTTGGGCCCGCAATATGGTGTCAATCATGCACTCAAATGTGGCAGGCGCGTTGCAGAGCCCAAATGGCATGACTTTGAACTCATATAGGCCATCTGGCGTTACAAAGGCCGTTTTAGGGCGATCACATTCAGCCATTGGCACCTGCCAATACCCACAACGCAGATCCAAGGATGTAAAGTACTCGGCGCTTTGTAAACAGTCAAGAGCATCGTCTATTCGTGATAGCGGGTAGACATCTTTTTTTCGTGATATTGTTTAAGTGGCAATAGTCCACGCAAAATCGTACGGTGCCATCTTTTTTCTTGACCAGAACCACAGGTGATGACCAAGTGCTTTGAGAAGGCTGTATGACTCCACGTTTAGGCATGTCATCTACTTGCTCCGTAATGACGCGGCGCTCTTCGGCGGAAACGAGGTAAGGACGCTGTCGCAGAGGCGAATGTGAGCCGGTGTCAATAGTATGAGTGATAGTCGTGGTGCGGCCCAAAGCAGGTTCTTGAAAGTCGAAAGAAGAACGAAACTTGTTAAGGAGAGCAACAAGTTGGTGGCGATGCGAAAGGGGAAGGTCTGCGTCAATAGCATTGTCGAAGGCTGACGAACTTGATTGCTCAGACGCATGAGTGATTGCAGCAATATGACATGGCGTTTCGTCGGGAAGAATAATATCATCGATATGGTCAACAGGTTGCACATATCCTAACGTTTCTCCACGAAGTAAGCCAATGGGGTAGTTGCAGTGGTTGGTAACCAGCATTACGGTTAAACCAGACGCAATTGTAAGAACAGCAAATGGGAGAACGATGCCTTTCCGTTCAGTAAAAACCGGAGATGGCGTAAACACCACCGTGCCGTCAGGTTGCACCACACATGAAAGGCTAATAGGGACCGAAGCTTCAGGAGGCAAGGTGATGTCGTCATCAGAGATCAGTTTGCAGAGCAGAGGAGAGCGGTCGGGTGGTGGAAATTCACATGTTGGCACAAGGGACACTTCGGCACGGGAACAATCGATGATAGCTTCATGACGTGATAAGAAAGCCCAACCCAGGATAAGGTCATGAGAGCAAGATGGTAGAACAAAAAACTGTACGACGTACAAAACGTCTCGGATGACGACGCGCGCCGTACTTACAGCTGAGGGATGAATGCGTTGCACGCTAGCCGTGGACAGCACCGTGCCACTGAGAGATGTGGTCACTTTCTTCAGTTTCCTACAAAATTTTGCGTTCATCACAGAAACGGCGGCCCCGGTATCAATTAACGCTAATGTGGCGACTCCCGCAACATCGACATCAACAACGTTTTGCGACGAAAATGGAGGCCTTGGTAATTGCGCACAAGTTGCAGTTCTTGCCTCCGGGACTGCACTGATTACTTTCCCTCCTCAGGAGGTGGTCGACGACGCATAGGCGATGGCGATCGGCGACGAGGTGATGGGAAACGAGCAGTCGATGGGTGGCGATCCGAGTCGGAGTGCCTCTGTTCATATGCAGACGTGGTGGTCTGCTGCGGTGCGTAAGTAGGAGCTCCGAAGTATGCGTGCGCAGGTGTGGGACGGCGGCGGCAGAAGCGTGCATTGCGGCCAGCGATGCCACATGCGAAGCAGATGGGACGATTGTCTCGGGTGCGCCACTCATTAGATGGACGGAAAAAGCGAGGTGGGGGCCTGTAAACTGGAGGCGAGGCCGGAGGAGGTAGAGCCGATAAGGCTACTGGATGCGGTGGGGGCCGCGCGACCACAGCTACGTAGCTGAGAGGTGAAGGCGGCGCAGTTGGTGCGTAGCCAGCAGTTGAGAGATCAGATGGCACCGAAGTGCATGGGTAAGAGGCCGGAACTGTAGGGAGGGCATTGCAAATTTCAGTGCGTATGGCCTTGCTGCATATTCGAAGGGAGGCTTGTCATGGGCGCGTCGCTATGCGGCAGCAGGGAGAGCTGTCGGGCGACTTCCTCCCTGATGAAGTCTTTAATTTGGTTCGACAGAGTTCCTTGGTGAACGTTGCCATTTGTGAGTGCGACGGCCGAAATCGAATCTGGTGATAGGACACTCTGTCGGGCGATGGAACGCTGACGACACAATTCATCGAAGCTCTGGCACAGGCTTACGAGGACTGCCACCGTGGTCGGGCTTTTCGCCAGCAACGTCTGGAATTCGCCATCCTCGATGCCCTTGAGAATATGGCGAATTTTCTCTTCTTCAGAGATCGATGAGTTAACACGCCTGCAGAGGTCGAGCACATCCTCAATACAGCTAGTAAAGGTCTCGCCAGGCTGCTGGGCTCCGTGGCGCAGACGCTGGTCAGCGCGGAGCTTGCGGACCTCTGGTCGGCCGAACGCTTCGGTCACGAGGGTCTTAAAGGTGGACCAGTTGGCGATGGCGGTTTCGCGGTTGGTGAACCATCGCTTGGCGACGTCAGCCAAGTAACAGATAACATATGCAAGCTTAGAGTCGTTGTCCTATTTGTTGCTGGCACGTACGCGTTCGTACAAAGAGAGCCAGTCTTCGACGTCTTGCTCACCACTGCCGCTGAAGATTGGTGGGTCCCGCTGACGGGTAGCACCGGGGCAGGTCGACGGGGCAGCCGATGGTGCTGGCTGTGCTGGGATGGGCTGGTTGGCGACTGCGTCCGTCATGTTGTACGGTGGTCTTTCGGCCAACTTGCGAGAGCGTAGCTCCAGGTCTGCTGAAGGATCTCAGCAGCCTCCACCAAATGCGAGGATGTTTATTCAAACAGAGGAGTCGCAACGAGGTCGCGACGGAAAATGGGCGAATGGCAAGTCTGGCAAAGGCGGCACAGGTTCTCGCGCAATCAGAGCAATGGGTTCTTCGTTCTCTTTTGAAGGCGCATACGCGTTAGTGCGTATGCGCCTTTTTTGATTTTCACCTTTTCGCCCTTTTCAATTGGTGAAAAGGGTGAAAAGGGTACATTCCCCATCGCTTGAACCTGGGTGCTGCCCTTCACCTTTGCCTAAACCTGGAGCTGCGCAACCGAACGCTACCTCCCATCATGGCCACCAACAATGCGCATCCTGGCTCTTCCACTCCATCCTCCAGCAACCCCGGCGTTCTTCGCTTGCGAGAGCCGAAGGTCTTTAACGGAGATGATGAGACCGACGTGGAAGACTAGTGCACCAACTACGAACTGGTGAGCGCAAACAACAAGTGGGATGACGCGGACAAGTTGACTAACATCATCTTTTACCTCGCTGACGTGGCTGAATTGTGATATAGCAATAAGAAAAACAACATTACGACGTGGTCCATCCTCAAAATGACTTTTGCTGATGATTTTGGCCGACGCGCTGTCCGCAAGTCCAGAGCCAAACAAAGCTTGTGGACTCGCGCACAGAAGCCAATGGAATCTTTCACCAGCTACATCGAAGACATTATTGGTCTTTGCAGCCATGTGAACACCACCATGCCCGAGTCGGAGAAGATTCAGCACATCATCAAAGAGATAAATGACGGCGCATTTCAGATGCTCCTGGCCCGTAATCCTGCCACCGTTGCGGAACTTGTCAGTTTGTGTCAAATTTTCGGCGAGTTGAGGAAGCAGCACGCCCTGACTCGGCAATTTTCCTCACACACCGACTCGCTCTCCAGTCTCACTTCCGTTCCCGACCACTCACCAACCCTGAAAGAGAATAAAGACTTCGTGCGTGAAGAAGTAGCTCGGCAACTGTCGTCGATTCCCTTCACGCAGCAGCCGCCGTCGTTTCGTCTGCCCTCACCACTCCGCGACGTTATTGCCGAAGAGGTAGCTCAGGCTGTTCCCGTCGCTGCCCACCAGCAGCCTGTGGCCATGCCTGTTGCCCATGCGCCGGCTATGCAGCCCATGGCCACGCCTCTTACGTATGCCCAGATGGTACGCAGCAGACCCCGCCAGCAGCAATTGCCACCCATATCTTCAGTTGTTCCCCACTCCGCTTATTTTTTGACACCTTGGGCCGCAGCGAGAGTCAGCAATTCCTGGTGCACTCCTGACAATCGACCGATTTGCTACGCCTGCGGTACTCCAGGACATGTGGCACGATACTGTCGCCGTTGCTTCCAACCACTTTACGACGCTCCTCGGCCGTTACTGTATGACCCATAGCCCATGCACCTACCTGCTCCCTATCCCTCACCGCAGTATGGATGTACAAACCTTCCCGAGTCTCGGTCACCCCAGCCCCCACCTCAGACTCACTCTCCCCGCTACCCATCTCCTCGCAGGTGATAATTGTCCCCAATGCGTCCTCGACCCGCTTCCTCCAACCGGGAAAACTGAACGCCGCAGTTCCAGAGGCAAGAACTGCGCCGTCGTCGAAATGCTCAAGTCCTCGCACTTGACCTGCTAACATCTTCACCATATTTGTCGATGGTGTTTCTACTTTTGCCCTCGTCGACACAGGTGCTGCCATTTCTGTTATAGCCACCCAGCTCTGCCGCTCCCTACGCAAAGTGGCCACGCCGCTCTCTGGACTATCGCTTTGTACAGCTAGCACACAACCAGTTCGACCTCTCGGCACGTGTACGGCCCGCATATTCATCCAAGTACCTTTATTCTTGCATGAATTGTGCAGTAGCGCCTCGACCGAACTTCATGCCATTTCCCCACTGGAATGTTCGTCGAGTGACACCTTCTTGAGGTCCATCGCTGATACCTTAAGTGCCCAAGAACGCACCGAGCTTCTTAATCTCATGCAGCACTTCGCGAATTCATTCGACGTTTCTCAGCCGCAATTTGGTCGTACTTCCGCAGTGCACCACTACATTGACACCGGTTCGCATCAGTCATTGCAAAGACCGTACCGTGTTTCTGCTGCAGAACGTCACGTCATCAACAACCAGGTCGAAGACATGCTACATCGTCGCGTTATTCAACCATCGCACAGTCCTCGGGCATCTCCTGTCGTTCTAGTTCGAAAGAAGGATTGATTGATTCGATTTTGCGTCGACTACCGGCGTATAAACAAGGTGACGCGGAAATACATCTATTCATTACCGCGCATCGACGACGCCCTTGACAGCCTCCAAGGAGCCGAATTCTTCTCCTCCTCAGACCTACGATCTGGATACTGGCAGGTTCCTATGGCAGAAGCTGATAGCCAGAAAACTGCGTTCATTACACCAAATGGCCTGTATGAATTTAACGTAATGCCTTTTGGGCTTTGTAATGCACCTGCCACGTTTGAGCGACTCACGGACAACACACTGCATTGACTGAAGCGTTCTGTGTGTCTATGCTACCTCGACGACATTGTCATTTTCTCTCTCAATTTTTGCACACATCTGCTTCGGCTCCAACTGGTTCTGACGTGTTTAACCAACGCTGGTCTTCAACTGAACCTTAAAAAGTGCCGCTTCGCCGCGCGAGAGCTGTCCATCTTAGGGCACATCGTGTCCAAGCATGGTGTTTTACCCGACCCTGCAAAACTGTGAGCAGTCGCCGAGTTCCCGACACCTACTAAACTGAATTACGCAGTTTCATCGCACTATGCTCGTAATTCCAGCGTTTCGTTCGAAATTTCACGTCGATCATGTCACCACTGATAACCTCCTACGCGGTGACGCAGACCTTTCATCCTAGTCTCCTGACTGCGACGTCGCGTTCGCCACGCTCCGTATAGTCTGCTAAAATCTTCTCCCATTCTTCGGCATTTAGACCCAACAGCTGCAACGGAAGTTTACACAAACGCTAGCGGGGTTGGTCTTGGCGCTGTCCTCGCCCAACGCAAGCCGGGATACTCCAAATACGTCGTGGCTTATGAGAGTCGCACGCTCACTAAAGCTGAAGCCAATTACAGCGTCACTGAAAAAGAGTGCATAGCGCTAGTGTGGGCGCTTCGCAAGTTCCGCCCTTATTTGTACGGTTGCCCATTAGATCTGGTAACAGACCACTATGCACTTTGTTGGCTTGCCACATTGAAATATCCTTCTGGCCGCCTAGCTCGGTGGGCACTGCAAATCCAGGAGTACGACATTAGCGTGATCTACTGCAGTGGACGCAAGCATTCTGACGCCGACGCCCTGTCCCGTTCACCTTTACCTCCTGACTTTGCCTGCGGAACCACTGGTACCAACTTTGTCGCATCTCTCCACCTCGACTCCTTTGCCAGTGGACAACACAAGGACCCACAGATCGCTTCCCTTTTTGACTGTCTCTCTGGATCGTCAACCACTGCGGTATCACGATCTCTCCGACGTCAAGCTGCTCATTTTGCCATTCGTGATCGGCTGATACACCGACGCAACTACGCCCCTGAAGGTCGTAAGTGACTATTGGTTGTCCCCCGCAGCTTGCGATCACAAATATGCACCACCTTTCACGACGATCTCCAATGTAGCCATGCTGCAGTTTTCAAAACTTACGAACGCATTCGCCATCCTTTCTACGGACGCGGAATGTATAATATTGTTCGAAAATTCGTTACGGCCTGCCCTGACTGTCAACGCCGCAAATCGCCGCCTTTCCACTCGTCCGGTGCGCTTCAACTGCTTCTGTGCCCTGCCAAATCTTTCGATTGGATCGGAATTGATATCTATGGCCCTCTATCGAAAACATCAGATGAAAAGCGGTGAATCATAGTCGCGGTGGACCCTTTAACACGCTACGCGGATACCGCTGCCTTTCCAAGTGCCACTGCGCGAGACGTAGCGTCCTTCGTCCTCCATGGATTCATACTACGACATGGTGCTCCTCGAGAGCTACTAAGTGATTGAGGTCGAGCCTTCCTATCAGAAGTCATCACGGCTCTGCTTTCTTAATGTCATGTTGTTCATCGCAAGACCATGGCATACCTTCCACAGACTTACGGGCTCACGGAGAGATTTACCAGCACCCTTGGCGATATGCTCGCGATGTATGTGACATCTGATTATACTACCTGGAATCGCATTGTTCCATTCATCACGTTCGCATACAACACCACTGCACAGTCTACCACTGTAATTTTACCTATCTTTCTATTTTATGGATGCGAACCATCTCACACCATCAGCACTCTCCTTCCATGCCGTCCTGACGCATCCGAATGCCCATCTGTGTCTGAAGCTGCCTGAAAAGCGGAAGAGTGCCGTGTACTCGCACGCACCTTTACGTCACAAGAACAGCGGTGCCAGAACGAAAACAACGCCTACTCTTCACGAAGCCACAGCTATTCCCCGGGATCATTTGTATGGCTGGCTGTTCCTTACTAAAGCCCCGGCCTTTCCTTAAAACTCGTCCCGAAGTACGAGGGTCCTTACAGAGTTTTGGAGCAAACCTCGCCGGTGAATTTTCTCATTGAACCACTTCCCCCATCTGACGACATGCGCCAGCGTGGATGTGACGTAGTCCACGTCGCCCGCCTTAAGCCATATCATAGCCTTCTGCCTCCAGAATTTTAGGTCGCCAGGATGGCTCTTTTTCGGCGGGGGAAAACTGTGAAGAAGAAAACGCATCGTAGGCAAGCAACATCGCCACCGCTTGGGTACTGGGTCCTGGGCTTCTTTCGCTCGCCTCGTGCTGAACGTCGCCGGCATCTGCTTGACCGTTGCACTGTCCCGATCGTGTTTTCATTGTAGGGCCACTGTCGCAACACATGCCAATAAACCCCTTTTGAATTGGTGGAGGGTGCTGACATTCCCCGTCCCTTGAACCTGGGTGCTGCCATTCACCGTCGCCTAAACCCGGAGCTGCGCGACCGAAAGCTACCTCCCATCATGGCCACCAACAACGCGCAACCTGGCTCTTCCACTCCATCTGCCAGCAACCCCGGCGTTCTTCGCTTGCGAGGGCTGAATGTCTTTATCGGAGCTGATGAGACTGACGTGGAAGACTGGTTCACTAACTACGAACTGGAAAGCGCAAACTACAAGTGGGTTGACGCGGACAAGTTGACTAACGTCATCTTTTATCTCGATGACGTGGCCGAAATGTGGTACAACAACCACAAAAACGACACTACGACGTGGTCCATATTCAAAACGTTGTTCGCTGACGTTTTTGGTCGATCCGCGGTCCGCAAGTCCAGAGCCGAACAACACTTGCGGACTCGCGCACAGAAGCCAGCGGAGTTGTTCACCAGCTACATCGAAGACATTATTGACCTTTGCAACCGTGTGAACACCACCATGCCCGAGTCGGAGAAAATTCAGCACATCCTCAAAGGGATAAATGACGGCGCATTTCAGATGCTCCTGGCCCGTAACCCTGCTACCGTCGCGGAACTTGTCACTTTGTATCAAGGTTTCGACGAGTTAAGGAAGCAGCGCGCCCTGACTCGGTCATTTTTCTCACACGCCGACTCGCTCTCCAGTCTCACTTCCATTTCCGATCACTCATCAACCCTGCATGAGAATAAAGACTTTGTGCGTGAAGAAGTAGCACGGCACCTGTCGTTGATTCTTTCACGCAGCAGCCGCCATCCTCTCGTCTGCCCTCACCACTCCACGACGTTATTGCCGAAGAGGTAGCTCAGGCTGTTGCCGTCGCTGCTCACGAGGAGCACGTGGCCATGCCTGTTGCACATGCGCTGGCTATTCAGCCCGTGGCCACGCCTTTTACGTATGCCCAGGTGGTACGCAGCAGACACCGCCAGCAGCATTTGCCACCCATGTCTCCAGTTGCTCCCCACTCCGCCCCTTTTTTAACACCTTGGGCTGCGCCGCGAGTCAGCAATTCCTGGCGCACTCCTGACAATCGACCGATCTGCTACGCCTGAGGTACTCCAGGACACGTGGCCCGCCTTAAGCCGTATCATAGCTCACTGCCTCCAGACTCTTAGGTCGCCAGGATGGCTCTTTTTCGGCAGGGGAAAATTGTGAAGAAGAAAACGCATCGTTGGGGAGCAACATTGCCACCGCTTGGGTACTGGGTCCTGGGCTTCTTGGGCTTCTCTCGCTCGCCTCGTGCTGATCGTCGCCAGCATCTGCTTAACCATTGCTCTGTCCCGACTGTGTTTTCGTCGTAGGGCCACCGTCGCAATACACGCCAATAAACCCCTTTTCATTCGTTTTTTAAAACAAACAAACACGTGCGCTAAGGTATGCACTGGTGAAGGCCGCTTGGAATTTCAACCGTTCTATGAGCTGGCGTCCTCAAGGCCCTCGTGGCTTCATTTAACTCGGACAGCCTATTGTTCTCTCATAGTAGAGTACGTCATACTGTTAATCGTCGAACATTTGCAATAAGCACACATCGCTACGGATTATAAACATTGGCCCATTTGACGATATACAATTAAAGACAGCTCAAAGGGACCACTACATTTGCACAAACGCATCCATACAACCACCACGAGCATAACCGAGGCAGATCTAGGCTCTCCCATATTATAGAGTACTTTTAATTCTCTAAAGCGTCAACGGTTTATTCAAGTACTTTCCTTAAAACGTCTTCGAACGATATTTACTGGAGGCCGGGGCCACTGACTGCGTTCTCACAGTAGGGTGCGCGTGACATCCTAAATTGTTAATTCCAGACGTACTTTCTTTTTGGAAACCACTTGTGGCTCTCCCATATTAAAGGGCAAAGTGCCTGCTTTCGGTCGTCACTTTTCTTCAGTAGAGCTGCTTTGCCTTTCATCATGTTGTTCCGCGCTCTCGTAAGCTGCCATCACCATGAATTCGCAACTTTCACAGATGATGGCGTCACCATGAGGCATCCGTCGTAACTATCGTTTGGGAGATGCCCATGCAGCAAGCCCATGCTATCGTTCAGTCAGCCTCACTTTGGAGGTTCGCTGGTGCTTTATATTTTGTCCCTGGCGATCTCTACTATTTTTATTCGGAATTCGGTAGTGGACTACCGAAGTCGGACAGGTACTGCGAGTCGTAGTAGTAATGATTTACTCTTGCTTGCTGAGCTAGAAGAATCACGAAATATGTTGGATGCCGCTGTGCAGACTTCATGCAGTAAAAGGTGAGGTTTCCTTCTTTGCACGAGCATGGCCGCTTGATATTCACCAGCCGTGGCACGAGCAGCGTTCACAAAGCTGCACATGCATTCCTTCACACCACAGCAGATGATATGCCCGGCGTTCAAAACTTCCTTTCCTTCAATATACGGAGCACACGCGTTTCACAACACGCAGTGTAGGATGTAATACATACTAGAGTCAATAACCTTCTCAGCAAAGTATTGACAACACGGTGGATGCAGCCGAAGATACTACGCAGTTCGAAGTGACGGGCACACCAGCCGTGGCTGCCGGCGTGCCAGCTCCATGATCCCCCAAACGACAACCAGTTTGGGCTTGCACTAGCGGCCTCACTAGGTGGTGAAAGTTGCGAAATGGCCTCTACTTTTTTTGAGAGCGAAACTTCTGTTTCGCTCTAATAACAAGAACGCCCGGTGTACCATGCACGCTCTCTCGTGGCGTCCATTTGTCCGGAGCGGGATGCAGTTACTCGAATGGGTGGTAGAATGGGTACGAAGGGTGAAAGCGAGAGCGGGGAAGGAAGAAATATAAAGAAGAAGTCATCGCAAATCCGGTACGGTATGACATGACTGCATGGCGAATATAAGTGACAGACGGTAACTTGGAAATGATGACATAGATACCATGAAAGTCATGAAAACACGCCACGCTCATGGTGCGCTCGCGGTAGTTTCGTTATGGCTTCCCCTATACCAAATTTAGTATTATGGCACGTGAATAGATGACGCAGGTTCATGACTGATGCAAACTTGATAATCATGAGATCCGTGTCATGTAAAACTATGACTACCTGCCACAATCACGATGCGCTAGCGGCTGTTTCGCTAGCTTTACATATGCAAAATTCGGTATTACGTGACGTGAACTAACCACGAAGGTAAACGATGTGTCCAAACATGGTAGTCATGACATGTGTGCAATGTAAGAACATGACTACATGTCACGGTCATGATGTGCTCGGGGTCGTTTCGCTAGCTTCACATAAATGTGGTATTACGTGACGTGAGTGGATTATAAAGGTATATGACTGGTGTAAACATGATCATGACATGCGTGCCATGTAAGAACATGAATACATGCCACGCTCGTGATATTCTCGCTGCCATTTCGCTAGTTTCACCTATGCCAAATTTTGTATTACTTGACGTGCATGGATGACGATGGTTTATGACAGGTGCAAAAATATTAATCATTACATGCGTGTCATGTAAGAACATGCGTACATGCTATGCTCATAGTGCACTTGCGGCCATTTCACTATAGCTTCACATATACCAAACTTAGTATTATGAGACGTGAATGGACGACGAAAACATTTGATTATATGTGGGGTTTAACGTCTCAAAACCACCATATGATTTTAAAAGACGTCGAAGAAGTCTCCGGAAATTTCGACCACCTTGGGTTCTTTAACGTATACCCAAATCTGAGCACAAGGGTCTGCAACAATTTCGCCTCCATCAAAATTGCAGCCGCCGCAGCCAGGATTCGATCCCGTGACCTACGGGTGAGCAGAGAAGTAACCCTGCCACTAGACCACTGTGGCGGGGCGACGAAGACATTTAAATTGCTGGCGCAAAAATGACGATCATAACACGGAAGTCATGTACGGCGTAATTTACGTCCACCTCGTAACGTTGTGCTGATTTTAATAATAAAAAATGAACCTTCCTTCTTCGTTCTTCGCATATCATCGATTCCCACTGTACGTGACATCTGCCAATTTTGTCGCTTGTCGCACATTGTGCCCTACATCGTCACGGTGATGAAGGAGTGTAATGAACGGTTGAAGGCATATCGAAATTCGTTATTCACAGTGGTTGTTCACGAAGCAAAAGTGGTCACAGACGTTGCAGCTGATGCCGAAGTGCCGCTGGAGAATCTTCCCACGAAAGTGGGCATTCACCACGTTGAAGGCGCTCCCGCAATAATCACGTTGATGCCGCAACGCCACTTGTTCGGCGTGGACACTGCGCCATGTCTCCTACAGGCAGATGAAAATTAGGTTCCCGTTGCTGTCGATAGTACGCTTTGACTGCATTTATTGGTACGTGTTCATCCATTGTCAAGCCACTTAACCACGACATCCCGTGTACATCCGCTCCGTTGCACCTACACTGACTGCATTATCCCTTTCGCATTTCATACGCAGAGATATGTACAGGAGCGTTCAGATATGTACAGTATTTTGCATGTTACAGCAGTCAACATTCGGGGATGCCCCCATTTTTATTTTTTGAGTTTGGTGTTCCAGCGAAGCCAACGAGAAGCAGGTGACGGAAAACAGTCAGCGCGCTTGACACACTTCTCTCTTCGTGCACCCACCGGGAGTTCTGGGAATGCTTGAAAATGGTCGCACAACACAAGAGAGAGAAGAAGTGGTACCGTAGTTTCGCACCGTATTTGTTTCCGTAACTCGCCGTAACTTAAAAAAAAAACTTTCCCTAATGCATTACTACCAAAGAAGCAGCGCACTCCGAGAAACAAGAGACATAAGACAGTTATAGTATACCGGGCTTACCGGGCATCCCGTGATACCGGAATCAAAGTGCGCATGCGCAGATACGTGCGTTACCCGTGCCGCTTACTGTACGCACGGTATTTTTCAGGTTGCAGGTTACCATGGTAGGGTAGGTGTACGCAGTGTACGTAAAAATGACGGCGCTTTCGGACGCCCGCTTGGAAGTGATTTTGGCGTAGTTGTTAAAGGTTCACATTGTTCGCAGCAAATGACTGTTTAAAGTAGCTTTGCTTGCTTTCAGTTAGCTTCGACGACCGAGTATTACGAATAAGTTGGCGTTGTTTTTGCAATAGCTTCCAGTTTTAAACGTGTCTAGGCCTAACGGGAAGATCTGGGTAAAAAAATCTGGAAGGTAAAAGTTTTCGCTTTTAAGGCGTGGTTCATATTTATTTACTTTTACTATTACTAAAATAAACATTAACAATGCTTGGCGCCGTGATACAGGCAGACATTCTCGTTTTCTTTTTTGTTTCACTGTTCTTACCTCTCAAAACTCTGATAGGTGGCGCCCCCATCCCAGCTGAGGCACGTAAACGCTACCCCGCTAAACTAGATGACGGCGTCCGCAATGAACGTTTGCTGCACCATAACGTGTTTACTTTAACTTCCACTATCACGCTAATGGTAAACTTTAAGTGTCTATAGTCCGTCTGCGATTACACCAACGCACTGAGACTGGCGCCAACGTGACGTGCACCGCGGCCCCGGGAAACACAGCCGCACAGCGTACACGAACGGTGCAGAATCGCAATGCCAGCCACGTGAAGTTAGACTTACCCTGCGGCGTATTCGACACGCTAGCCGATCCAAGCCCGCTGCACGGGTTACAGTTATCTCTCAAAGAAAAGAAAAATATCATTTTACGATTGCTTGTTCTGCTTCCTGTTTTCTTACAACTTGAAACACCTTTTGCTGAGATAAGACGGCTTCGCAATCAAACTTTTTTTTGCGGCTTCATATCGCTTGTCTAGTAAACTGGCGCTAGACAACAACATCAGCACCATTAGGGTTTTTGAATTGCTGAGCACAATCACTCATTGTGTGGGTCGCCGTGTGTCATGTGCTGCACGTCTACTCCCGCTCATGAGTACATAATAACACTCATACTTGCACGACATCGCGCCAAGAATGCCAAGCTTACGGTGGTTGTTCTTACAGGCTGCCATTTCCTGGATGGTTTCTTCCGTACATCTTCAACTGAATCGTTACCTGCCCGCTGGCCCACTTCAGCTGCCGCCTACTTCGATGTACTGCACGCCAGTTCCGGTAGGAACAAACTACCTCATTTGGCAACCTCTCATCGCGGCATCAGGTAGTGGCACAGACAGCGTGGGATTCATAAGCCAGCCAGGAGCAGTCCACCTCGGGCACGACATCACGCCAATAATGCCAAGCTTATGGTGGTTGTTCTTACAGGTTAGTTACCTGAAAGGCGCCATTTGCTACAGAACAAGTAATTATGTTCTAGTTGCGGTGTCGTGCCCACCCGAATTCAGAGATAAGCTAAAGCATATGAAAGATATTGCTTTTACGATGGGCCGCGCTTTACGCTCTTTATTGTTGCTTCTCGCCGGTGACATTGAATCTAACCCCGGCCCTATGAGGAAAACTGAAGCTGACACATTTACTCAAGCTCTAGAAGCCATTCGTAAGCTTGAAGACGGCCAGGCTACCTTATTAGCCGAATCGAAAGCTGTGAAAGAGAAGCATGTTGAAGCCAGCAACAAAATTCGGTTGCTTGAGGATAAAGTCGTGGCCTTGGAAAGCAATTGCACGTCACCCCCTAGCACAGGTGTATCGGAGGCTAGTGCTGATGCGTTGCGTGCTGTGTCAAGCCAGGTAACAGAAATTTCATTGCGGTGTAATAGCTCTGAAGATGGACTGCGGCGTTCTAACCTTCTTTTTTTGGACTGGACGATGAACCTAATGAAAACTGGGCAAAATCCAAATGAAAAATACTAAAGTTCTGCTCGGAAACACTAGCCGTCACTGTGACGGAACGGCAATTTGAGCATGTGCACCGAATAGGCAAATACACAGCAGATAAGCGGAGGATTACAATAGGCAAAATAACGTTCTTTAGGGATAACGAGCAAATGCTGTCGTCCCCACACAAACTGAAAGGTTTCGCATTTTTCATACGAGAAGACTTTTCACCAAAAATTCGGCTCGCCCGACAGAAGCTAATCGAATTTGCGAAAACGCAGAAAAATGTGTATAGGCTCTCTGTGGACAAGCTCCGAATCGCTTCTAAGATATACATAAATGACTCTGCGAGAAACAGTTATCGAATCTGTCAGATAGCTACAGCGTTGCGCGCGCATGCAGAATAAACAACCAAGGCATGCTGATACTTCACTATCACTGTCAATCACAAACACAGGCAGCATTATGTCGAAACAGGATTTGATCTCTACTTTTCTGGATGACAGTAGCTATAAAATTGTTGCCCTCACAGAAACTTGGCTAAATCCTGCCATCAGTGATGATGAACTCTTCACCTCAGCTAGCTTGTACCATATCTACAGGTGTGATCGCACTGGTAAAAGAGGAGGCGGCGTTTAGGTGGGCATAAGAAAAAAAAAACAATTGCTTCATTTTTAGTGAACACTAATTCTGAACTCGAAATAACATGCGTAGCCTGTACCGTCCCTTCGCCCGAAATCCCTGTAGGTTGCTGCTATTGAGCGCCGGACTTCGACTCTTCCTTCAATAATATGCTACCAGACAGTATCAACAAGACATGCGAAATTTTTAAAGCAGACGTAATTTACATATTAGGTGACTTTAACTTTCCCCTCATTGACTGGGTCACGCTTTGATCACCATGCCAGACGTCAAATGATTTCCTTAACCTAATTCTAGATTTCAACCTCTTACAGACGGTTCTGAAGTATACACATGGAGCAAACATTCTAGATCTTATTCTCACTACTGCTCCGGACACAATACGCAAAACGAGTTACTTGGACGGATTCAGTGACCACACGTTACTCCAAGTAGAGATAAACATACTCCGGCCTGTAGCCGGTGTACATGTAAAACAAATTCGAGACTATAATAAAGGCAATGATAAGGAGATTAATTATCAACTAGCATTGTTTTTTGAAAATACTGCCCTACTTTGCTTTCACAATCGATCTGTCGAAGAGAACTGGCTGCTTTTCAAGCAAATTTTGTGTACCTTAGTAGAAAAATGTGTACTACTACTTAAAATTAGCAGTGATAGATAAAATCCGTCGTTCCCTAAACATCTTCAGAAAATGCAGAATAAGAAAAGGCGGCTATATAGTAATGCAAACTGCTCGGGCAGTTCTTCTTGTTGGTTCAAATACAAAACCTGCATAAAATCATAATGTGCTGCGTTAAGTAAGGCTAAGGCAAACTTATTCTATTGATCTACCCACACTATTAAAAAAAACAACCCAGCTAAATTTTGGAAAGTCATCAATCCCACCAGCGAAAACCAGCGCATCTCATTGCACGATTGCAACAACGTCCCTTTTCCAGCTAGCCAAGGCCCAACAGCACTTCATTCCTTTTTCACTTCTGTCTTCACGAAAGAGAACAATACAAACATACTCTACGTAGCCTAGTTTATCAATTCATGGAACCAATAGAAATTGAGCTAGCCGGCATAGTTATAGCCATAAAGAATCTCAAGTTATCTTCGTCATGCGGTGTAGATGAAATCAATTCTAAGGTGCTAAAGATACAGTAATGATCTCAAGCGAAATTCTACTCCATATATTCCGGCAGTCTCTAGAAACTAGCATAATACCGCCTGACTGAAAGTTGGCAAAAGTAATACCAATATTTAAAAGTGGAAATGAAAACGTATGTGAAAATTACCATCCTATTTTGCTTACACGCATTTGTTGTAAAATGCTACAACACATCATCGCTTCGCATATTTACAGACATCTGGAATCCAATAATTTCTTTTGAAAAATCAACACGGTTTCCGGAAGGGTTTTTCATGCGAGACTAAGCTGGTCGAATTAACCAGAGACCTTCATGCAAATATGGACAATAATTAAAAAATTGACTGCGTGTTCCTGGACTATTCGAAGGCTTTTGACCAGGTTGCACACTATCGCCTGATATCGAAACTATCCACCTTGAAGTTAGACTCCCGTATATTATCAGGGCTTTGCAATTTTCTAGCTAATTCGCAGCAGTACACAGCAGTCAACAATTTTTCTTTTCCTCTAACTGTTGTTTCTTCAGGTGTACCACAAGGCAGCGTACTCACACCATTAGTTTTCCTCATATTCATAAATGATCTTCCACAACATCTCTCTTCTTGCATCAGGGTATTCGCCGACGACTGCATTATTCACCGTCGAATCAAAAACTTTAATGGTCACCTGTCGCTTCAAAATGACCTTGATGTAATTAACGGTTAGGGCAGTACATGGCTCATGACTCTAAGTGTCTTGAAATGCAAAGTAATGTCATTCGCACGTAAATCTAGCAGATCCGAATTTTCATACAGCAATAATAAGTTCGTTATCTCGATTGCAAAGCAATACAGTTATTAATAAGGGCATTGTACTTACATTTACTCTATCGTGGTTTGACCACATTAAAGCAATCTCTGCCAACGCCTGCAGGTCACTTGGTTTCTTAAGACGCAATTTGAAAGCAGCACTTTCAAGCATTCGCAAATTAACATACTTAACTCTGGTTCGCCCTCAACTATAATATGCCTGTTTGATCTGGTCTCCCAATCAAAAATTACTTAATTGACACATTGGAAAAATTCAGAATAGGACAAGCCGCTTGATCGCCACTAACTACAGTCCCCATTCCAGTATATCGTATATAAAACGAAAACCTTCACTTCCACTCTTGAACATCCGGCGTGACTTTGCATTGATTTCATTTTTTTTATAAAATGACCCACTCCTCACGAATCATCGTTACTGGTCTGCACAAACCATATCTCACCTCACGTAGATTACACAATCATCTCGGCTATTCCTGTATGTACGGCTCTACAAACGCGTTCAACAAGTCAGTATTCCACGTGACATTATTCTCTGGAATAGTTTGCCTGATTACATTGCTGCCGAGACAAATCATGAAAGATTCCGTCATATGCTATCGGGCTAGTTCACAATCTTCACCGAGTAGATGCCTTTCCGTAGTGCAAGGATGAATTTTGGAAACTTTTTTGCCTTACACCATCATCAAAGCAAATTTCTCGTATGCTACGTCAGATGAGCTATTTTTGACTAGAAATTAACCCGCCCAGCGCCTTTTTTTCTTGCACAGTAAGATTCACCCCGCTGTATCGCCGCTATGAAATGTATCGTTTTTTTATCTTCATCGCGCATGGTATTAGTTTTTATTTTGTAAAACATGAACTCGTTTTAAGATTGTTGCAGCTATGTAACCGCTTTGTTCTTGTGCTAATGCACATTTTCGCTTACTGTTTGCACGCGTGCGTCCTCTTTACATCTATATATTTATCTATAATACTTTCTGTTTATTATATTGTATCTTTCCTTATGTATTCTTGCCAACTCCAAATGTATATGTGCAGGTCTTTAGTGTATCGCCCCCCTTACTCAATGACCCCACCCCTGGGGCCTGTAAGGTACGTTGAAATAAATACATAAAACAAACACACACTCGTGAGTACTCACTCATGTGTTTACTGTGCAGCATGTCTACTCCCGCTCATGAGTACTCAATGACACTCATATTAACTACCCACACTCGTGACTACTCACTCATGCTCGTAATCACTACTACTCACACTAATGAGTACTCCTCTCCGTTCACAATCACGTCTATTTACTCCCACGAGAGCACACACACTCACACCCATGAGTACTTCCTTGCGTACATACTGACGACTATTTATGCTCATGAGTGCTCACTCACGTTCACACTAACATCTGCACACACTCCTGATTGCTCACTCACGTCCACTCGAACTCATGAGTGCTCACTCCCGTGCATAATCGTGACTACTTACACCTATGAGTTCACGCATTCAATCGCACTAATGGGTTCTCTCTCAAGTTCACACACACACGCCCACTCACACTCATGAATACTCCCTTACGTTCATACTCACTTCTACTTACACTGATGAGTACTCACTCATACACTTACCACGTTTGTGTGAGTGTACTCATAAGTGAGTGTGCAGAGTTATGCTGGGAACCTAGCGCTCGCCACTGCAAGTACTATAGAACTTGAAACGGTAAGCGCAGCTACACTCATTTAAGGAGATTACACGAGTCCAACGGGTACAGTGGTAAGTATGCGACGGATTTTAGTTGGGCGCCGTCGCGGTGGCTCGGCTGCTTACCTCAAAGACGTGGGTTCGATTCAGACTGCGATGGTCTCATTTCCGTGGGCAAACGCAAGGGCTTGTGTATATAGATTCATAGGAGTACGTTAAAGAACTTTGGGTGGTCGAACTTATCCGAAGCCCAGCACTATACAGTGTCCCTCATATGTTGTCGCGCTCTGGAACGCATCCAAGGTGACACAGGTTATTTATCTAATCTGGTCTACCTACAAAGCGGTTGGTGCCCTTCTCACTCACTCACTCACTCACTCACTCACTCACTCACTCACTCACTCACTCACTCACTCACTCACTCACTCACTGACAAGCATGCGTGCGCACGTAGTTGAGCGTAGGCACGTCCGTATGGCAACGATTTGCATAACTATTAACGAAAGTGGATCGTCAGCTACTTCCAAACTGCTTGGAACTTTGTTGATCATCGTAGTAGTGGAGATAAGCATATTGGAAAGTTTCCGCCGTCCTTGGCTGTCAAGTGAAATGACAGCTAAGACACCATTAAAAGTTAAGCGAAGCAAATTAGGAACAATAGCTTTATTAACTTCTTTTCATGTTACCTTTACTGATCACACTGAGAGGCGTTGCAACTTGTCTCGTCATGAAGGCGAGCAACGTAGGCGAACATTACTTCATAGCTCGACATTTCCTCCTGCTGGGGCGGCCAGCAATCGGTGCAGGAACATTTTCTTTCATCAGGTCAGGATAGTTTCCGGCCGGTGTGTAAAAAGACGCCACGTACACACCTTTTCTGCTCCTAGCAATGCCTGAGCCGATGCGTCGGCTTGCCTTCCAAACTATTTGGGTGAAGTGTCCAATGATATTTTCCTTCATAGGACTTGGATAGTAGTAAGTGCAGATCTCGCTGTACCAGTCGTCCACAATCCCTTTTACGGGGTGGAAAAGAAAAGATACATTACTGCATAGAAAGATACGAAGACAGCTGCGTTTATAGTGTGGGCAAGTGCCCAGTCAACGTTGCTCTATCGCATTATGCAAAGAACTGCGACAGTTAACTCTTTTGCAAAGCGTGGACCTCAAATGCCAAAATTTTTGTCTGTCTGTCTTTCTGTCTGCCTGTTTGTCCGCGGTAACGGTCCCCCTAACTGCATCAAACAATACCTCAAACGGCCCACCCCATCCGCAGCGCCCAAAAATATTTCTCAAGCTTTAGCGTTGATACTTGTACATTCATATATTTCAGCGTTCAATTAAAAAGCAATTATTACACATATCCGACGCACCATAACATTACCTCAATGTTTTGTATATGGGCCTTTTTACTAGAGAAGGTACACACAAGTAATTTTAAGGACCGTAGCATTTATCACGCTGCGCTGACAGTGCAATGCGTTTCTCAAAAAGGCAGGTGTTTCCAACGCTTTGCTAAGACGACAAGGTGGCGGCACCTGCCCGTCACATTTCGTTCTACACCTTATCGCCTCGGAGACAGGCGCGCATCTTTCTCCGCGGGCACGCACGCCTTGCTTCGTTTTCGAAGATAACTGTCAGATGGCGCTCGTGTCTAACGTGCTTCGATGCGCTCGTTTATTTTCGGTGCACGGATCGAGGCTCTCTAACGCAGCGCTTTGAAAATACTATTCACCGATTTTCTAGCGCACAGCATCAAATAACGTTTTGTTCAGTCTCTCCACACAAAGACTATCGTCTTTCGACATTTGCAGCGAAATATGCAGATAAAGGGCAAATTTTTTGTGTGTCTTGTGTGTGGACATTGTTGTTGCGTGAACATAGTTCATGCAGTAAAAACAATAATTTTCAAAAGAACAATATTGTGCGCAAACTTTACAGTACTCTACTCAATATTACACTGTTAGTTCTAAGGTCGTGACGCAAACTAATATTTGTAAAGAAAGAGGAGCAGCCGGAGCCATGCACTGACTTCTCCTTCAACATTTTTCATTAAGAAAGGCACTTAGAAAGGCAGAGAAAGACATCGAAAGAGATAGAGCGAAACAGACACAAAAAATAGATGAAAATGATGTTCCCTTTGTCTTAAGAATTGGTATAAAAAAGGTGAAACATGCCTTCACAGAGGTAGTTGATAATTTAATGTGCATCATTTCGCCACAAGAGCGAAGGAATGAATGCTACAGCAACAATTCGAATGTCACGCAAATGACGATAAGCAGCTCCAAACCTGAAATGCGCAGCTCAAGCAGAAAGGACGTACGAAATGAGCATGCAGGGGACGTACGGGCACGAAATAACAAATTCTACGCTGCTGCAAAGCAAGGATAGACCCACAAAGCGAGCACGCCAGTATAGACGCACGAGCACCAACAGCTGCGAAAATTGCTGCTTCGTGTGTGAGCAGCACGCTCCCTTCGCTAACGCGGCAGTGAGAGAAGTGACCATCGTGCACTCTTTAAGAACTGCAACTTCGAAGCAAACTTGCGGTGGAAGCACAACACGTACAAATCACCCCATTCACGAGATTAGCGTGCGAGCAAGACTGGCCAAGTCTCATGAAGGCGCGGGAGCATTGCAACGAGAGGGGCTACGACCTTTAGAGAATGCCTTCCCCACCACCTTCACGCCATGTTGCCAGGGATAACGAAAACGCGCTGAATTCGAGCTCTAAGGACCGCCAGTATGGTGTATATAAAGAGCTCGCCGTTAGTAGGCTGTCGGCCCCGCTCTGTGGTGTGAGAGGTAAGAGGTGCGACGGCAAGCGACAAAGTCAATTTTATTATTTATGAGCGAAGCTCCTTATAGCGGCACCCGTTCGTCCCTCGTAGCTGTTGTTGTAGTGTGTAACAAGTATAACATTTTGACCTCCCAGGTGGTGCCGGTGAGAGATTTCTTCTGTCCGTTGTTGAACAATAATAGATAGTGCTCAATGTACATGCCAATGGCTGCTAAGGGGGAATGAGAGACAGGAGAATTCGGCTTTTAGTTAACGAGCACACTGCGAATTTTTTATGGTTCAACAACGCACAGAAGACGAAAAAGGGTTACTACGTTACACTCGCTGGGCGTAACCTTCTTGGTTTTAGAAACGTTTAGCGAGCGTTGGGCCGCAGTGCCATGAATACAGCGAATTAGTATATACCATGAACTCGAGGTGGTTAAAGGTGGGAAGTAGACACGAAGCGCAAGCCGTAAGAAAGTGTGCGTGTGCCTCCTCTCGTTCAGTCCTTAGAATGTCCGCTGGATGGCGGTGCTTCTGTATGGGAAATATATTGTCACGATGAGTCACAAGTACTGGGGGATTTATTGAACGACCGGGTAGCTAGCTCTAGGACGATGCGTCAGTCGTGGCTGGCTCTCGAGCAGAGAAGAACGCGATCTTCTTTTTTCCTCCAGATTTAGAGCCGCTCTTGCTGCCAACCCACTACGTGCTGGCGGCATTATCCCCCCTTCCGAAAAGAAAAAAAACAACAAGTACCAAAAAGAGGAAAGGAAAGTACATAGCAGCACCGCGATGCTACTACATAGGCACGTGAAAAAAAAATGGAAATTCGGATGAAGTGAAAGTAAAAATTGAAGAGCGTGCCAACATAGGAAACGTCAATGAACGAGAAAGTAAGTTCACAAAATAAACAAAAAAACACAAAGAACGCTGTACGGTAAAGGAAAAGTTACGAACAACGCGCAATAAATGGCTTCATGCGCAACACATGAACGACGTCCGGCCTCAGCCGTGTCCTGCTCCGTGCATGGGGTGTTGAGTCCGGAACCACTTCGTAGTTCACGTCACTGACGCGGCGTAACACTTTATATGGGCCAAAGTACCGGCTCAGCAACTTTTCACTAAGGCCACGGCGGCGGACGGGCGTCCACACCCAAACTTGATCTCCGGGGCTGTAAAACACTTCTCTGTGGCGGGTATTATAGCGTCGTGCGTCTGCCTGCTGTTGCTGGCCGATCTGCAGTCGCGCGAGCTGCCGGGCTTCCTCGGCACGCTCTGCGAATTCTTCGGCGTCTGTTGCCAACTTGTCTTCGTCCTGACAGGGTAGCATTGAGTCTAGCATGGTCTGCACTTCGCGGCCGTAGAGAAGCCGAAATGGCGTGAATCGCGTGGTCTCTTGCACGGCGGTATTATACGCGAAGGTCACGTAAGGCAAGATCCGGTCCCATGTTTTGTGCTGTACGTCGATGTACATTGAGATCATGTCTGCGAGGGTCTTATTCAGTCGTTCAGTAAGTCCGTTGGTTTGCGGGTGGTACGCAGTTGTCCTTCGGTGTCTGGTGTTGCTCAGTTTGAAAACTTCGTCCGTAAGCTGCGCCGTGAATGCCGTCCCTTTGTCCGTTATTACACTGGAAGGAGCACCGTGTCGTAACACGATGTGGCGCATGAAAAATTGTGCTACCTCAGAAGCCGTGGCTCGTGGGATCGCCTGGGTTTCAGCGTAGCGTGTCAAATAGTCGGTCGCGACGATCACCCATTTGTTGCTGTCCGCAGACATAGGAAAAGGCCCGAGAATGTCCATGCCGACTTGGTCGAACGGCGTGCAGGGTGCTTCAATGGGCTGAAGCAAACCAGCTGGCTTAACAGATGGTTGCTTTCGGCGCTGACATTCCCGACAGCTCTTCACGTACTTCTTGACGCTTGCCGAAAGTCCTGGCCAATAGTATCTCTCACTCACTCTGGCAAGTGTTCGTGAGTAGCCCAGATGACCGGATGTGGGTTCGTCATGGCAAGCGAAGAGGACGTCGTCTCGCATGTCTCGGGGAACCACCAGGAGGTAGGCACGGTTGTTCGAACGAGCGTTCTTCTTGTACAGCGCACCATCTCGAAGGCAGAACGACGGCAACGAGCGGAATAAATGACGCGGTATGATTGTGTCCTGGCCCTCTAAATGATCGATGATCGGACGAATCTCTGCGTCATCCCGCTGCCGTTTACTCAAGTCTGATGAGCTAATGGCGCCCAGGAAGCCTTCGTCTTCCTCTGCTTTCTGACTGCCGACATGAAGGGGCGCGCGTGACAGTGTGTCAGCGTCTTCATGCTTACGGCCGGACTTATGGACGATGGTGACGTCAAATTCCTGCAGCCGCAAGCTCCACCGTGCTAGCCGTCCTGAAGGGTCGCGCAGGCTTGCGAACCAGCAGAGGGCGTGGTGGTCCGTCACTATCTTGAAGGGACGACCATAAAGGTACGGGCGGAACTTGGTGATTGCCCACACGACTGCGAGGCACTCTTTCTCCGTAGTGGAATAATTCGCCTCAGCACGCGATAGAGAGCGGCTGGCGTAGGCTATCACTCTTTCGATGTCTTCTTGACGCTGAACGAGCACTGCACCGAGCCCAATGTTACTAGCGTCGGTATGGACCTCCGTGTCAGCATCATCGTCGAAATGAGCGAGAACGGGCGCTGATTGCATGCGCTGTCGCAGCTCATCAAAAGCTGCTTGTTGCTCGTTTTCCCAGACAAACGGTGTGTCGTCCCTTGTGAGACGAGTCAGAGGTTCTGCTATCTGTGAAAAGCCATGAATGAATCGGCGATAGTAGGCGCACAAACCAAGGAAGCGCCGGACGGCTTTCTTATCGACAGGGGCTGGTAATTCGGCAACAGCGGCAAGCTTGTCCGGATCGGGACGGATTCCTTCGGCGCTAACTACATGTCCAAGAAACTTTAGTTCTTTATAGCCGAAGTGGCACTTCTGTGGCTTTAGTGTGAGGTCCGCCGATCGGATAGCCTCCAGCACGCTGCGCAGGCGCTGAAGGTGCTGCTCGAACGTGGCAGAGAAGACCACCACATCGTCAAGGTAGACAAGACAAGTCTGCCACTTCAGCCCTGTAAGGACAGTGTCCATCATTCGCTGGAAAGTCGCCGGCGCTGAACACAAGCCGAAAGGGAGTACTCGAAATTGGTATAGGCCGTCTGGAGTCACGAAGGCTGTCTTTTCGCGGTCTCGCTGATCTACCTCGATTTGCCAGTACCCGCTTTTGAGATCGAGAGAAGTGAAATAATGGGCACGACGAAGTCTATCTAGCGAATCGTCGATACGCGGTAGCGGGTACACATCCTTTTTGGTCACGTTGTTAAGCTTTCGGTAATCGACGCAGAAGCGTAGCGACCCGTCCTTCTTTTTGACAAGCACGACTGGAGATGACCACGGGCTGTTGGATGGTTCGATAACGCCATCGTCAAGCATCTCGCGAACTTGCGTACGTATCGCTTCACGTTCTTTAGCCGACACGCGGTAGGGGTGCTGGTGTATTGGGCGTGCGTCCTCGTACGTGATGATCCTGTGTTGAGTGATGGACGTCTGGCGGATCTTCGAGCAACTTGCGAAGCAAGACCTGTACTCGAACAAGAGCGCTCGCAGCGCAGTCTGGTTATCGGTGGACAGATCAGGATTGATGTCAATGTTGCTCATTGATGTGTCTGCGTTATCCACTACTTCTGACGTGAGACAGTTGGTTACGTTTGCTACTTCGTGGGCAAACGCTATCGAAGTGCCACGGAAAAGGTGTCGATGCTCGTTGCTAAAGTTGGTAACGAGCAATTCAGATCGGCCGTCACGAACGTGTATTACACTTCTCGCTACACATATGCCTTGCTGCAGGAGGTGTTCTAAATTTGTCTCGGCCACCACATCGCCATCGCTCAAACCACAGCATGTTACGTCGACTAGAACACTGGCTCGGGGAGGAAGCGTCACGCTCTGTTCAGAAATACGGAGTACGTCGACACGCATTCCGTCATCCTGCACGTTGATTGCTCGCTGGGCTGAGAACGTGACGCGGCGCTCTTGCAGATCAATGATAGCTCCATTTTCCTGTAGAAAATCAACTCCCAGGATGACGTCACGGGAGCATTCACGTAGAACAAGGCAGCTTGCTACGAATGTGTACCCTTGAATCTGTACTCTAGTTGTGCAGGCACCCAGTGGAGTAACGACATGGCCACCAGCTGTCCGAATCTGCGAGTTATGCCATGGTGTGATTACTTTCTTCAGCTGCGTTGTCAGTTTCCCGCTCAGTATGGAATAGTCTGCGCCGGTGTCCACTAACGCATTAACTACACAACCATCAATTGTTACTGCTATGTCGAGTGAAAGCCGGCTATCCTTTGCAGCAGCAGGTGATGTCGGACCAGTTTCTGTACAGTTCTGCGTCAATAGGAGGTCTTCAGCGCTTCGACGTTCAGCGACCCCGCCCCCAGAGGTCGCTTCGGCTAGTTTTCCCGGCGGGGGCTGGGAGATCGTGCGGTAGAATACCGCTGGGGCGTTGATGAAAATCGCCTCGGTGATGGCGAGCGCGACTGGCGCCCGGCAGACGGTGGTGCATGCTGCTGGGAGAGGTAGTTTTGGATGTCGCGTGGTCTCTGACCGTAACGGGGTGGCGGCGAGTACGCAGAGAAGCCGCGAAGCCCAAGACGGCGATATGGGCACTGGCGGTACAAGTGATCAGCTTCTCCGCAGTGAAAGCACAGAGGCCGGCGATCAGGTGTGCGCCAAACATCAGACTTTCGAGGAGACGTGCGCCGATCGTCGATGTACTGAACTGGTTGCACTGAACGATGGGCGACAGAAGCACCAGGGACAAAGGCCAACGGTGGTGGCGTGTACGTGCCTTCGTAGTACGGTATGTGCTGCGCTGACTGTAGTGAAACAGCAGGAGCAGGATGGACGAATAATGGCGGCGTTGCAGCAGGGCGTTTCAACACTTCCGCGTAGGTTGTCTCACGGCGGTATTCAGCAGGAGCTGGCACAGCTGTATCATGAGGCAAGGTGTCCCGGAGGGCCTGGTGCAGCTCATCCTTGATCACAGTTGCAATAGAGTTGACTGTAGGATGAGGTGTTACACCAGCCTTTTGTAACTCTTCACGTACTATATCACGGATGAGTTCACGTAGACAGTCGTTGTTGGTTCTAGTGGCGGTGAAAATGTCGGCAGTAGACATGCCACTGACTTGCCTGTCGTATTGGTTGGATCGCTGCTGCAGCATTTTTTCCATTGTCACGGCCTCGGACAAGAACTCCGCGACCGTCTTCGGAGGACTTCGCACGAGGCCGGCAAAAAGCTGGTCCTTGACACCGCGCATCAAGTGACGCAACTTCTTGTCCTCAGTCATTCTTGAATCGGCCCGTCGGAAGAGGCGCGTCATGTCTTCGACGTACGCGGTAACAGTTTCGTTTGGCGACTGGACGCGGGCAAGAATAGCTCGTTCAGCTCTTTCTTGGCGGTCAGTGCTGGCATATGTCTGCAGAAGTCTACGAGAGAATTCGGGCCACGTCGTCAGCTGCTCCTCCCGATTTTGATACCACGTGCGAGCCCCGTCTTCGAGATAGAAGTAGACACGACCCAGTTTCGCCGCGTCGTCCCACTGATTCAAGTTGGCTACGCGCTCGAAGTCCGCCAACCAGTCCTTAACGTCTTCGCGCTCCGTACCATGGAACGTCGGCGGTGCCCGTGGGCTTTCCAACGTGTAGCGGTTCGGCGACGTGCTTCCCGTGCCGGTTGCCAAGGTTTGTACCGAAGTGCTGGTCATGTTTGTTGACGTGGTGGGAGCAGTATCGTTGACTTCCGGAGGCAATCCCCTGATTCGGCGGCTGGTCCGATGCACGGGAGTGTTGACTGGCACTGGACTCGTATTACGGCTTCCTGGGGGGGTCTGCAGCATCCGTGAGGCTACCCAGCACCTTCCACCAGTTTGTCACGATGAGTCACAAGTACTGGGGGATTTATTGAACGACCGGGTAGCTAGCTCTAGGACGATGCGTCAGTCGTGGCTGGCTCTCGAGCAGAGAAGAACGCGATCTTCTTTTTTCCTCCAGATTTAGAGCCGCTCTTGCTGCCAACCCACTACGTGCTGGCGGCAATATGATGAAAAGATGCGAGATGGTGTTACTTGGAGTGTTGAATACGTGGACGAACGGACACACAGACAGATGCATGGATGGATGCATGGATGGCTGCACGGACGGATGGGCGCAGGAGCGGATGCATGGACGAAAGCAGGGACGGACGCACAGATGAACGTGAGGACGCGCGAAAAGACGCACGCGCGGACGAGCGGATGTACGCACGGGCGGCCACACAGACGCACGCAATGGATGGACGGAAGCTTCGCCCCACTATGCATCATTCACTCCGTGGATATGTTGCCATTTTTTTGCCGTCCGTTATGTTGACACCGTATGCTTTCAAGTAACGCACGCTGGCCCATCCGTATGCGGAGTACTTGGAATGCACGGTTGGTTGGTTGGATCCTCAACATCTTGGCGCAACCTACTCTGGGGGATAGGCCATAAATCAGTCGATGCCTTGCTTATAAACGAATTCACTTACTGAAGAAAAGCTTTGAAAAGGAATTGTTTAGTAGCCCTTACACCGTAATAATTGAAGCTCGTAAGATTTCAGAAAATGTTTAGGGGGATAGCCGATAGCCTCTAGAACACTAATATATATATATATATATATATATATATATATATATATATATATATATATATATATATATATATATATATATATATATATATATATATATATATCACGTGCTACTTGACGCCACACATGCGCATAAAAGAGGGTGGTTCACACTCGCCGCTTGGCTTATATGGCGCTGACCGACACTCCTACTTCTAAATTCACATATAAATAAAAACCCAAAAAAGTGGGTGAGGAGAAGGCCGCGGTGATAGCTCAGTGGTTAGAGCATCAAACGCGTTATTCGAAGGTCGTAGGTTCGATTCCTGCTCACGGCTGGTTATTTTTTCACCCACTTTTCTTTCTTCTTATTGGCACTCCATTTGTTCTAATAAATTCCCCTATACATTCCTTGGCATAACTGTCTGTTAGATCTCAATAATGTTGTGTCATAACGCGGAAAAACGAGCCCTTAGGTATACACTTCTTTCCCTTATATATATATATATATATATATATATATATATATATATATATATATATATATATATATATATATATATATCCTGATGAAGGCCAGACTCTAGGCCGAAACGTTGAAATAAACCACGTTGTGACCGCTCACGGAGGATCTACTGGACTATATGCAACGCAACGGCCACTCAACCACCATGCCTGCATATATATATATATATATATATATATATATATATATATATATATATATATATATATATATATATGTATATATATATATATATATATATATATATATATATATATATATATATATATATATATATGAAGCATGTCTGGCTTTCGGTGAGCGTGTGCGCTAGCTACCACCACAGCCATCGACCATTGTCGTCTTCTTCTGTAACACTGAAGAAGCATCTGTCATTCAGATTAACTACAATTACTCCCCACGAAATAAGGAGCCATCCTGGCGACCTATGGACAAGTAAACACGGGCGGGTGGTAGCAGCGCTTAAGTCTGAACACATGGACAATTTCCTGGCCATGACGACGATAATCAGACGATGCTTCCAGTGGCTTGATGAGGTAATTGACCGGCGATGTTTATTGTAGTATACAATATGAGCCGTGGTACTTGGGGACTAACTTTGTGGAAAGGTCAGGTGTAGCAGAAGGGACACGCAGCCAGACGAGTGAACCTAGATCGATGGAAGGAGTGTTAATGGATGCGTCGTGGTGGTGCTTTTGGCATCCTTGGTCTTGCGTTTTGAATAACCGTGCCAGTCGGTGGCATTCTTCAGCGTTTGTAGCAGCTTCAGGGAGAGTCCTGAACTCTGAGGAGTCAGGTCTGTACAAAAGAATAATTTGTGTGCAAAGTGAAATAGGGTTCGCGTTCATAAAAAAGAAAAAAGGAAAAATCCAGTAGTGCTTTGAATGACGGTAATATAGGCGAACGTAATAAATGGTAGTACTCGGCCCCATTTGGAGTGGTCTGACGAGATGTACATAGACAGATTGTCATCGAGGGTGTGGTTGAAGTGTGCTGTCATTCCATTGGCCTGGGGATGATAGGCGCTTGTAGTGCGGTGAACGACGAGGCACTCACGCAGCAATGCCGTGATTACGTCTGAGAAGTATACGCGACCGCGATCACTTAGCAAATCTCGATGTGCTCTAGACGTAGCACGATGTTGTGAAGAACGAAAGTGGTGACGTCATTTGCTGTAGACGAAGAAAGGAAGTTTCGGCACTGTTTAAGCTGGTCGACGGCAACTATGATACAACGGTTACCACTTGCAGTGTTGGGAAGGAACCATAGATGTCACTGCCGACGCAGTCGAATGGTCGGGAGGGGCATGATAAACGTAATAAGGTGCCACCGGCGGGATGAGGGAAGTCTTTCGACTATGGCACGTGCAGCAAGCCCGAACATACTGTCGTATAAAATGGTACATACCACGCCACCAATATCGGAATCGTATGCGAGAATAAGTCTTTAGGATACCTGCGTGGCCACATTCTGGGTCGTCATGAAACATGGAACAAATTTCGGATCGCAGATGGCGTGGAATCACGTGTAGCCACTGACGTCCACCGGGTGTCTAGTTGCGTCGGTACAGCACGTCTTCGCGAGTGGTGAAGTGGTCAACTTGCCGACGCAACGTGCGAGTTAGGGAGAGAATCGGTCCGCTCAGCCAGGATGTTCAGAATGGAAGCAAGCCAAGGGTACTTGCGTTGCCAAGGTGGCATGTATGCGATGTTGACGGCAGCAGTATCACATAAGAGACTTTCGCAGCAGGTAAGGCCAGAAGGTAGGGGCGAACAGGAGAGGGCATCAGCGTCCGAATGATTCCAGCTGTAGCGATAGACCACGCGAATCTCATATTCTTGAAGGCGTAACGCCCATTGGGCGAGGCGCCCACTTGGATTCTGCAGTGAAGACAAGCAGCAGAGGGCGTGGTGGTCTGTCACGACGTCAAAAGGGCACCTGTAAACGTTGAAGATCAACAGACGATGATGAAAAAGAAGTAATCGTGGGCTGTTGTCTCTTCTGTTTTGCGCCAGGAAGTGCGTGCACCACCAATATCATAATAGACAGTTCAGTTTTCGTTTGTCGATATGAAAGGCATTCTGTTGCATGTCAGCCGCTTCCTTTTTTCTGGCGGTGCTTCACCTATCGAAAGCCGGCGTTCAGCGACACATGTAAGGCCGAAATTTTTCTATCGCCCAACTAATGGTGAGACATTTCTTCTCAGTGACAGAATAGTTGATTTCGGCTTTGCTAAGAGTTCGGCTTGCGTAGGCAATCACGTATTATTGGAAGCGGTCTTTCTCCTTCGCAATAACTGCGCCTAGCCCGACACCACTAGAGCTGGTGTGGATTTGTGTGAGTGCCGATGGACTATAGTGTCACACAATAGGCGGCGACGTGAGGACACGGCGCAGTTCATTGGAAGTTTTGTCACAGGTGGCCGACAAGGCCGAAAGGTCTCTAGAGCCGGCGAGGAGCTTGATCAAAGGAGCGATTATCGTCACGAAATCGTGGGCGAAGTACGGAAGTTGGAGTAAAAAGGCCTATGAGCTTCGGAGCTGTTTCATGAGAGTCATTTCGGAAAACGCTGAAGCGGCTGTAAGTTTGGCAGGGTCACGGAGAGCGCCATGCTTCGAAACTACGTGGCCAAGCATCGCAAGCCTTTGAGCAGCGAAATAGCACTTCAGATTCAGTTGCAGCCCCGCGGCGGATAGACAAGCGAAGATTTTCTCGAGGCATGTTAATTGGGTTGTGAAATTAGCTGAAAAAGACGACAATGTCACCTAAATAACTAAGGCAAACATTCCACCTGAGGCCTCGAAGGATAGTGTCTATCATTCGCTCGAAAAAAGCTGTCGCGTTGTAAAAGCCGAAGGGCATGACTGAATTTGTGCAGGCCGGCAGGCGTGACGAAAGCTGTTTTTTCGCAATTTCCCTCGCCCATGGGTACCTGCCAGTATCCAGAGCACAGATATAAAGTAGAGAAGAATTCGGCTCACTGTAGGCCGTCCAAGTCATCGTCATTGCGTGGCAGAGGATAGACATCCTTGCACGTAATTCAGTTGAGACGATGCATGGTAGTCCACGCAGAACCTGATGGATCCGCCCTTCTTTACCAATAAAACTGGAGAGGCCGAGGGACTGCTGGACGGTTTAATTATGCCACGTTTCAGCATATCGTCAACCTGTTTATTGAAGACACAGCGTTCGGCAGTTGACATAAAATATGGATGCTGTCTTATTGGTGTATTTTGACCGGTATCAATACGGTGAACAACATATAACACTTGACCCAGGGAAGGCTTGTTGTGGTCAAAGGAGGCTCGAAAACGCTGGAAGAGCTTGACGAGCTTTGCCAGCTGCCTAGGTGTCAGGTGGCAATCAATGGACTTGCGGAATACATCCATAGGGACATTGGCGTCAGTTGCGGGTGTGATGGCACAAGTCGGTAGGAATGACTTGTCTGAATACATTGCGTCTTTGAAAATACAGCCTAGGGTCTCGAGGCTCCCCAGACACTGGCAGCGTAGCGGGATGTATGGACAAGCAGGAACGTTGCACGCATGAAGTACCACCGAACCATTGGAAAAGTAGATGATGGCAAAGGGGAGGACGATAGTTCGGTGGTGCGCACTAGCGCACTGGTTGGAACCGTAGCATCGAGTTAGAGGCATCAGGGAAAAACGCAGGCACTAGGACAGAGGAGAAAGGCGCGATACAGACGTCAGATGTGGCAAACACTTTCGGGGTGCTGTGGTGGTCAATATCAGGGCATGGATTCGTCAATATGACTTCAATATGTGCTGTCCACGAGGGCCGGATGGGTAGAAACGAAATATCACCCTTGTATGACGTCGTAAGATGAACGTGGAAGAACAACAAACTTGACGGCATACGACACATCTTGAATACTAACACGTGCTGTGCACTGAGCCGTCGGCACGATGTAATGGGTGGTGGCTACAATTTAAAAACTAAGAGTGTGCTGGGCACTCTCTTTGAGAGAGTACTTTCGTGTCTCATTTTTCACTCTCTTTTCCAAAGTACAGTGATTCCACCAAAACAGGTCAGAGCACTGTCCCTCAACTGAGTAACATAACGCTGCCCGAAGCAGAGTAGCATAACCCCACCGGAAAGAGTAGTAGTAGTACACCTCACAGAAAAGCAAAACTTGAGCGAAAATTGGGCTTTTTAATTGTTTTCTCGGGTCTCAGCGCGTGCGTATCGTAAAAATGGTTATATACGAGCACTAACAAAAAAGAAAGTAACGCATAAAAAAACGTTATCACCGGGTGCCACCCGAAGCTTTGACGTATAGACACACTGCAGATCGAAAGCTTGACACGCTTACGACTAGGCCGTACTAAGAGATGTGAAAGAGCATTTATTTTTTTATGTCATAAGTAATGTTAATGATAAGTATGCATTTTATTTTTAAGACGCGTATAATCGAGTGTCTCCGCGCTTTTCAAAACCAGCCGGACTGTAGCTAACGTGCTCACTGTGTTTGTTTTGTGCTTCGTACACGATCAGAACGTCTATTCGACACGTTTTTCAGAGTAGAAAACGGAAGATCTGTGCAACTGATTATAAGAACATCGTTTGCATTGATTCGCTAAGTGGTTATTCATTTCTGCGTACGAAACATTGGGCTTCTGAAGTGTACACTAAACAATTTAGTTTTTTTCCACCTTCTTGGACATAATTTCGGTTATTCTTGTTCGCGTTCTACGACTAAAGCCACCATACTTTACTGCAGCCGTACCGTACGTTAGGCTTACGGCACCATAACCCGTGTGAAATGGTCGTAGAGAAAAACTTGGATATTAATATAAAGAGAATGTCATAGCCGTTTGCGTTGAATTTTTATCGAGACTGATTGAATGAGATAGTGTTCGCTAATCTCACTACACAGACCCAAAGCGAAAAACGTGGATATTGAGAGTTCTAAGTGCCTTCGAGTGCGCAGAAATTCACTGGCGTGCGCTGGAAGTGATCTTCTTTTTGTTAATTGTCGATAACACCTCAATAAACAAATGCAGTGCGGTTTACTCCATATATGTGTGGTTATAAGATAGCGCTAATCACTCGCGGTGTGCTGACGCATCTAAAGGTAATCAAGAGCAAGAGTATAATCGCGTCTTACTCTCTCATGCCTGACGAGTATATGGGCATTTCACTCTTTCAATGAGAGGAAGCGTAGAAAGCTGTTTCAATCTCTCGTTTTATACAAAGTGAAAATTAATTTCACTCTATCTGGTGCTTTGCGAGAGTAGAACACTCTGAAGAGTAACTTGGCCTTTTTACTCCTGTGATACCCTCCGCAGTCTTCAGAGTGCATATGCAGGGCAAGATTAGTTAGCGGCATTGTGACTTTTCTCAAATTGCGGCACAGTTTTTACTAATTACAAAAACAACGGCACCTGTGTAGACAAGTGCACGTACAGCGACACCTTCTACTAGAACATCAATCTGGTTGGGTGGACAAAGAAGAGGCCTTTGAGAGTCAGACGACAACGCAGTTCTTGCCTCCGGAACTGCGGCTGTCAGCTTTCCTCTCGTGTGGGGCTCGTGCGCCAAAGCATCGGGAAGACGGATCGGCGACGAGGCGGTACTGGATGGTGGGAGTCAAGAGGGCATAGTGGGAAAAACGAGTCGTCGATAGGAGAAGATGGCCACTGGGGATTCTGGAAGCTTGGTAATTTTCAGAATTCCCATGGTCCGGAGGCTGGAAGTTGCGATGGCAGCAGTGGCGTGCTATATGTCTCACAAAACCACATGCAAAACAGATGGGTCGATTAACGAATGTGCGCCATGTGTTAACGACAGAAGGTGCAGGGGGCGAAGTAGGACGTGTACCGTGTATGTGGGCAGTGGCGTTTTTTAGGAGGACATAGTGCTCCGGTAAGCGCCAGAGAAAGATGGAGGTGGTGGTCTAGCAACGACGGCAGCGTAGGTCCGCGGTGTAGGCACAGAAGGTGATGAAGGCAGTGCCTGTGTGACCTGTGTCTCAAGGACATGGCGTAAACGTGGGTCTTGCGAGGTCACTGGCGCGGATGCTTGGGCCACAAGAAAAAGTTGACACGCAACTTCTTCACGGTTGCATTGCTCGATGTGGGGCAGTAAAACGGTGTGATCAGCAGTGACGTCGTGCACGAGGGTAAAACTATTGCTCTATCTTTAGCTGCCCTGCGCGTTGAGACACGCTGCTTACGCAACTTGTCGTACTACTGACAGAGCTGGACAACGTCGGTGACAGTCTGTGGGTTCCAAGCGACGAGCATCTGGACGGTGTCGTCGCAAACTCCTTTGATTAAGTGCTTGATTTTCTCGTGTTCGGTTAGAGATGCATCGATCTGCTTGCAAATAGACAAGACATCTTCGATATAACTTGTAAAGGTATCGTCCCTGCGCTGGTCTCGACTACGCAGACGCTCTTCCACGTGAAGCCAGCGCACTGCGAGACGACCGAAACCGTGGTGATGGCGGTCTTACAGACGGAGCAGTTGGTGATTTCACCTTCGTGGTTCTTGGACCAGAGGCTGGCCACATCAGTGGGGCAAAAGCGCATTTTCTTGAGCTGGTCGCAGACGTTCTATTTGCTGGGAGTTCTTTCGACTTCGTACTCGATGGTCCAGTCCACGACGTCATGTTCGTAGTTGCCGAGCAGAATTGGTGGGTCACGTTGCCGATGCAAGGCAGTACAGAAGCCTGTCGTTGGTGGGGCGGCTTGTGAAAGACCAGGATCAGTCATGGTGAATGGTGAGGGTAGCGTCAGATTAGGAAGATACACGTAGATGGACAATCCCAGCTCCTCCACCACTTAAAATAGGGGTGTTGTACATCGAGAAAGGTTCAGATGTAGCTTCGTAAAAGGCGCTTTATGGGGCATGTCTGGCTACCGGCGAGCGCGTGCGCGAGCTACCACCACAGCCACCGATCATGATAATCGTCTTCTTCAGTAACAGTGGAGCATCCGCCATTCAGATTCATTACAATTTATATGTAAATGACACTATAGATGTCGAAGACGTAGCTTGACTACGCCATCCTTTTATTTTATTCTCACGTCTTCCTTGTCGGCTTTTACTAACCATCGCTGCCTTCTTACGTCACAGGAATTCCCCTCCAGTCAAAGCACGAGCTACAAACAAGAAAATATGAACAAGTGGTGTCTCGTAACAAGAAAACCAATGCCAGAAAATAGAGTAGTTCTATGTCAAACGGCCGTTCCATATA